>NC_080786.1:128237142-128837142 GCF_028018385.1 Neofelis nebulosa
TAAAATTATGGGAAGGAGGGGCCCTGTCAGGGCAGGGAGCCAGGATGCCCAGTCTGTGAGATCCTATCCTCTCCATTGACGATATTTTCCTTTTGTCTACGTTGAATTCCTTCCTTGAGTTCCTTAACCTTAGTCCTGACGATTCCTGATTGTCAGGGAGGAAATAGCAACATTCCTCCCCCAGAAAGATACAAGTCCCTCCTTTTTCTGAAGTGAGGAGGTCGAGGGCTCACCTATTTTGTAGGGACACTGCTGCCAGGGAGTTTATTTGGCTTTGTAAGGTTACCAGGGAGTCTGCCTTTCATTCCATGTTCAGTTCGTTGGTGCAGTCTCTATTAGCCCAACAGCAAGAAGCAAGATCAGGGCTATGACACCAGTAAGGGGCAAGGGCTGGCAGAGTTGCATCGGAACCCCTGGGCCTGGTCCACACGTTGATTCCTCAAGCTTCTGCCATGTGCAGGCCAGCCAGTGTCTGGGGTGTGGCTGGAGCAGGGCTGGAGATCTCAGAGGCCAGTGTCTTTTTGAGGGTCAGTTTAAGCAGGTTGACTGATCTGGATCACTTCACCAGGTTGAGGGTTCCTCTGAGTTGGCCTTCTTCACTCTGGAGTGATGGACCCATGGGGTGATACCTAAAACTGAATCCTCTATTTCGTTGTATATCTGTAAAGTCCACCTCCAAGTCTTTGAAAGGCGTGGGTTTCTGGCAACTGTCAGATCAGGTTTAGGGAAGATATGGTTTGCATATTTAGAGATTCATCCCATTTTCCAGTTGTTTAAATGATCATATGCCCATGGGGTTTTATTATTATCCCCACAGAATAACAAGCACAGAAGATTGTCTATACATGAAATACTGTGACAATTTTTCTGAAGTTTACCTCAAGTTGTCAAGTTTAGGCAAACAACAAACATTTAAAGACAATCAGAACTAGAATTGAACATCCACAGTGGTGCATTGTTGAAACATAAGTTTTTTTCTCTAAAAACCTCCCTTTCCAGAGATAGCCAAAATGAGACCAATGCATTTGTAGAACAATCTCAGTCTTAACAAATCTAGCCTAATTATTTACATAAGCTCAGCAAGAATAGCGATTGATCATGAGGATCTTTTAAAGTTTTCTTTGCTGGAACCTTTTATAAGGAATCTCTGGGTTGAACTTTTAGTAGTTCTCCAGGCCAGAAACCAAGCCAAATACTTGCCATCAGACAGGTCTGCAATACCTATAGAATTGGGCGAATTCCTCTTCATGAGGTCCCCAAGATATCCTGAGGTTCCTGCACCTGCCAGAAAGTGACCTTCTTTATTCACCTGGTAGCTGCTGGGAACTCTGTAAGCAAGGTATCAGGTCAACATTTCCAAGGGGCTTTATAGCTCCATGTTTCATGAAGCCAACCTTAGTTCCTTAAAGCTGTCTGGTCATATCTGAGTTTATGGATGTCATTCTCAAATATGACATTCCAGTCAAAGCCTTGGTAAAATAACCAGTATTTCCAATGGTGACCTGTTAAAAGATGAACAGATTCTTATGGAACTTATGCAAACAATTGTAATTTCAATGAAAGATTAAAGAATACTCACTGAGAGTTTTTGAACTTCAGTGGGTTTAGGTGGAGACAAAAGATAAATGCTTCAGTTTACAAATGAATACTTTATGACATTTCTGTATATCATAGATATCTTAAGCGAAAGTTTCCTTAATCTGAGCAAACATTAGGAACCAGCAATATTTCCAACAAGAGTCACAACACTATAATCTTCCTCAGTTCATTTAATCCCATGTTCCTAATTTTTGTTCAATGTGAATGCAGCTTTTTAGTTCTGGAAATTCCTACCCATTTTAGTATTAATCTTAAAGATGTAGAATACCTGTATTTGTCACCAAAGTGCTTTTTATAAATCTCCTTGAAGAAGAAACACATTTTGTGACAGAATAAGAACAATTATAAATGACAAAATCTCAGAAATAGACATTGTTAAAGATCTGATGGGATGGGAGTTCATTATGATGCAGTTGACAAAGAAATTCACTTATTTCTGTGACACATAACACTTCAAGAATATTAAGTGATGACCTTATACCTAAAACTTTAGGAATTGCATATATATTTGGGCAGTTACAGCGTTTACCTGTGCAATACAACCTAAGGTTTACCATCATATAACAGTGCTTTTCCAAGTAACTTGGCATCCCAAATAAAAGGGCCTAATTGGTCAAAAAGACTTCATTTACCATTGGGGCGCCTGGGTGGCGCAGTCGGTTAAGCGTCCGACTTCAGCCAGGTCACGATCTCGCGGTCCGTGAGTTCGAGCCTCGCGTCAGGCTCTGGGCTGATGGCTCAGAGCCTGGAGCCTGTTTCCGATTCTGTGTCTCTCTCTCTCTCTGCCCCTCCCCCGTTCATGCTCTGTCTCTCTCTGTCCCAAAAATAAATAAAAAACGTTGAAAAAAAAATTTAAAAAAAAAAAAGACTTCATTTACCATTTAAATCCTGGGAAGTTTGTTAAAACCTTAAAAAGTTATAAGTACATCCTAAATAGGATTACAGATCATTATAAATCTTAAAACTTTATTTACTCAACCAAGGTGGCAATAAAAGATCCTAAAGGTGAATGTATAGCGTTATATAGTTGTTAGAAAAACCTAGCTCTTTTAACATTGAGAAGTTTTAACTAAGTAATCAAAGACCTGGTAGAGATGAAACCTAAAACTTTGGTTTTCCTGTAAGACAAACCTTTGTTTGCATTGTCTTATCAAGAGCAGATCAACAGTCCAAGAAAACTTGTCATTTGAGCAGAGAGAATAACAGATTTTCAACCTTATAACAGTGTACTTTTAAAATCCCATTCATCTCAACCTTAGTCCATCCTGAGCACACACAAAATTCCTTTCCAAAGATTTCCCTTCACGAACATTCTACAACTTTCCTTTGCCTTCAAACTTTGTCCCAAAGCCATTTTTCTCCAAACAACCAGTCTCATTTAGGACAAAATTACTTTCTTCTACCCTCAACAAGAAATGTGTTTCCATTCCTTATATCTTTCTTACATACCTCCTACTTTCCTACATTCAGGGTTGCTTTCCTTATTTCCATCAGTCTTAAGTACACTTATCAGAATTTTAACTCTTAGGAAACCTTAGTCTCCAACTGAGGGCTTAGTAACCAACTGAGAGGTGTTTACACCAGAATTTTTTAGATGGTGAATTCATGAACCAATTAATCACAAAGCATGTTTTCCAATAGGTTCAAATAGCCTTAATTTCTCTGCAATAAGTTAAAAACACAAACCTATGTTCAGTAATCCAAGCTTTAGCAATTCATTCTATTTGGAAAAGACCTAGATGTCCAAAGGGGTGCACTTTGCTTCTTGACCTTGAGAATGGAGGAGCTGATGGTGCGTGAGGCACTGAGGAGGGTATAGGAACCAGTTATGTAGACCACACCCAAGTTGGTGCAGAAACAGCAGGGGGAGGGGAAGGCAGAGGAAGCAAGGTGCCAGTAGAAGGCAGAGAAGGAAAACCCAATTCAAAACCTTAACTCAGAGGAGCAGATGTCATGTTTTTTTCCACCAAGTGGAAATATGGAGTCCACATCAGGCCAGAGAAGACTGGGAACTTTCCCCGAAACAAATGGAGGTTCAGCAACTGCTTGGGAACATTCCTTAAAGTCCCCATCCCAAGGTAGACTAAACACAGTTTGCTCCAATTATAGCTGTTAACCTGGGAAATGAGGGAGAATCCCTCACATATTAGGCAGAGGAACAGGGAGAGAGAGTCAGTGTCCCCTTCAGTCTGATTCTATCTCCACCAGACCAATAAGATCCCCTTCTTGAGGTTCCTCCTGATATTGACTGGGTTTCTGGGACTTTCCCTGGTTGGGGCATTTATTCTTTTAATGTCCTTTCTCCTTGCAGTAGGCTCACTGACCCCTTGCTAAGGAGGTTCTGGACCCCCACCCCCTTTTGGTGGTTAGGCCATCCCCATCCTTTTGTCATAGCTTTCTTGGGCCTCTGGAGCAAACAGAGGGTGTAAGCCTCACATAGCCTCTGATAATAATCCCCGGGGGAATCCCCTTGCTGCTGGGCATATCCATGGGCTTCTCAGCCCCTGCTCTGATCCCCCCGGAGAAGAGACTCTTGGCTCTTGGACTGGCATCTGAAGAGTGTCTGCCCCTGGCCGAGGGCACAATCTGGCTGATGGTCCAGGGGGGAGAGGATCTGCCGAGTCTGGAGGTGGTGGGGACCCCAAAGATGGAGGAGTATCAGGAACTGGGGGTTTCACATGGTCCTCTGGAACACTGGTGAGAATTTGTGGAGGTCAGGACTTCTATTGACCTTTCTTGGGCCGCTTTGTTGAGGCAACTAAGACCCTGGCCTGTCCCTGTTTGTTGCAGGTAAAATGTGCCCAAGGGGGAAGGGTTTGGTCACTCTCTAACCAGGAAATGATATACGGGAACTGATTAGGGTGATCTGGTTTCCGGTGACAACACACCAGACGCAGTGGACCATTGGGACATCTAAGGTTCCCTCAGAGGGCCTTCCTACACCAAAAGTGAGCCATTCTAACTCACATAGGGTCCTTAACTTGCTAGGGGTTATCTTAATTCCATAGTCTCCCCAAAACCCCTGCTTTGCTTAGTCCTGACCCCATAATGTTCCCGTGAGGCAGAGTTACAAAGATAGACAGAGGGATAGGGGTGCCCCCTCTAATGAGACCAGTCAGATGCCCATCTGGCTGTATCCCGAAGGAACTTAGGTGACACTTAGCCGTAGTGGTCTCAGCTTTGTGACTTACGAATGGAAACTATTCTGATGCCGCCATAGACTACATGCCATTCACCATGGAATCACAGACGGGCCACTCAGACTCTGTGGGCTTTTGGGAACCTTAAGGGTGCCTGCCCGTGGAGCCACAGAATGGGACTCAGCAGGCAAGCTAGACCAAGTCACACATTCACACTCATGTACACAAAAGAGGTTATTACGTTCTCTCCCACAGAATTCCTACCTGTGAGACCTGAGGTCTCCATGGAGTGATCAGGTCCCCCTTCCACACTTGCAAGTGGGCCTGACTAGATTGGGCCCCAGCCCAATCCAGGTCCAGGTCCTCACCTGCCAAGTCTGGGCCCCAGCCTCTCCGGTTCTGATGTCAGGTCCAGGTCCTCACCTGCCAGTCCGGCGGGAACAACGGAGCAGGGCCTGCCTGAAGCAACCAAGCGGGAGACTGCAGAAAGTCAGGCAGGGCATGACTTCTCCCTTGCAATTCCTTGTTCCGCCACCACCTCGCTGTTCTCCCAAACCGGTGGCAACAATCGGCCAGTGTACTTGGGTTTCCCAGTCAGAGAACCAAATATGTTACAGAACCAGGCTGGAACGCTGGCGGAAAAACCAAGCAGCACTCAGAGATCTTGGTGGATCGGACATTTATTTAACACTGGTGGGCTCAGAGGATACAATTTCTCCAAAGATCTGAGCCCTGAATGCATGGGGGAAGGGTAATTTATAGCATCATCTTCCGCATTTGTGGCGACTTTCATGCATGTGGCAAACAGGGCAGGAAGAACCCGGAAGAGGAGTCTCTAAGCTAGAGACTAGAGCTTGTTTTAGTCCCATTGGCCATCTTATGGTATAAAACTTTACTGGGGCACCTGGGTGGCTCAGTCGGTTGGGCATCCGACTTCAGTTCAGGTCAGGATCTCATAACTCGTGAGTTCGAGCCCCGCGTCGGGCTCTGTGCCAACAACTCAGAGCCTGGAGCCTACTTCCGATTCTGTGTCTCCCTCTCTCTCTGCCCCTCCCCTGCTCGTGCTCTGTCTCTCTCTGTCTCAAAAATAAATAAAAATAAAAAAAAAATTAAAAAAAAAACTTTACTAATTTTCCCAACATAAGCACTACCTGGATGGTGGTACTATTTACTGAGTCAGGAAAGCTCAGGGTAGAGCAGGTCTTGTTGGGAAAGAAAATGAGGTTTTAGTTGGTAGAACTGAAGTTTCCAATACTTACTAAAAATACGCATAGAAAAATTAAACAGGTAGTTGAACGTAGTGGTCTGGAGATGATGGGCAGGGTCTGGGTTCAGAGGTATAGATTTGGGAGCTCTCAGCATATCAATGTTATTTAAAGCTATGGGATTGGACAAAATCATCTAGCAAGAGAATGAAAACAGACAAGAGGAGGTGTAAGACAGAGGTTCTCTGCCACTTAGTGATCAAAAAGAAGCAGAACTGAGCAGGAGAAAGGAGCAGTGCCATGAGGTAGGTGAAAGTCTGAGAGGTGTGATGTGACAGAGGCCAAGAAAGAAAAGTTGTAAGGAAGAACTAATGGCAAGCTGGGTCAAGTGATACTGAGCTTTCAACTAAGAAAAAGAAAAAAAGTGACCACTAGACTTTTCACCATGATGGTCTGTTGTAGACTCTAAGTCTAAAGTTCTCTTTTTGCCAGCAAAAGAGTGGATGCAGGATTAAAGTGAGAGATGGCTAATGTCCGGGAAAAAGACAAGAGCCCAAAATAAGGGTCCTTGCCCCACATTTATTCAGATTAGAAGGCTTGCAAATGTGATGGGAGTGTACAAAGAGACAAAGAAACTATGAACAGTAACTTGGGGACATGAGGGGGAAAAGGGGGTTTTGAAGATATACAGTGTTTGGGGTTTGGGTCAATATAAACCAAAATCCAGGCACCGGGCAGATGGGTAGATGGTTGTTAATAGCAGACAGGAGGTGCTGTGCCTGTTTACCTTTGTTAGGCTAGGGGATGAGACAGATAGGGGGAATAACCTCAGGGTTAACAAGACACTTTTTCATTTGTTAGCCATCTCTGTTCTGGGTTTTTTTGCCTATAGCATAGCGGTCTATAGTCCAATTCACCAATTTACCTAACCTGGCCCTATCCTCCTGTGAAAGCAGCTTTTCTGCCATAGTACTAAATTGGGGGTGGTTCCACCCTGAACATCTAATCTTGTTTATTTCATATTCCTATGTATTGGGCACCTTTGCGCCATTTCTATTTCAGGCCTTTGCCTCTCCCTCTCTATTATGGGGGCTCTGTGCCCCCCTATATTTTGGGGTGACTTTGCACCTTCCTATTCCTGACACCTTTGTGCCTCCCTATTCTCAGGGTGTCTTTGCACCCCCCTCTTCTTGGAGTGCCTATCTAGTTTACCCAAACTAGATTTTAGCATTTTATGGCTTTGTATTTATTTATGCCTTGTTAACCCATTGGTGTAAGCCCAGGGGATTCCTAAGCTTACCCCCCACAATGGTCCTTAGATACCTTGACATGAGTAGTCTCTGCAGAGTCAATAAATGAAGACCTGTATGGACTGGGTCGAGGCGAGCATGTGAAACATAGAAGTAGAGAAATTACAGACTACTCTCCCGAATGTTTACTATCAATAGTAATTGAAAAACGGGTAGAAGGGAAATACTAGAGGCTTTATGGATATTTCAAAGCTTATAAGAGTGATTCAATAGAAGGAGAGAAATTTCTGATGCAGGACAGAGAGGAGGCATGTGCATAGTGGGGTATAGGGTTTTGACAGACGGAAGGACAATTCATCAGTCATAACAGACTGGAGGGAGGAGAGTGTGAGAAAAACGTGGTTTCAGTTAGATTTTGTGAGAGGAAGATAGAGCAGTTCCTTCCTTTTGTGTCTGTTTTCTCACCAGCTCAAGGGGCTGGAAGATACAATGTTTAAAGTGAGTTGAGAGGCACCTGGGGTGGCTCTGTCAGTTAAGCATCTGACTTAAACAGCAAATCTGTTTCTTTTCGTTGTTGTTGTTTTGTTGATATTAACTGTTCAGGTAGAGGCATGGAGCTGGCAGATTTAATAGCCTAATAAATATTGTACTTGATAGACCCATATGATAAAAGAAGACACAACCTATGTAAACATTCCCATTCAGAGGGGGGAAAAAGAAAGACACACAGCAGGCTGTGACAGTAGCAGTTTTCATAGGCTGAGGGATGGACATTTTGAGGGACACCACCCTCTGGTTGGAAAATAGTTTGAGTTGACCCTGAGTCACTTCAGTACCAGGGAAGTACTCTCTGTGTCCTATATTCTCTCCAGCTCTTTGCTCTACCTTCTAGGAAACTCATTTCCTGGTTATAACGCAGCTAGGGATTGAAGAGCATGCTCACCATGGGCCCTGAGCTACTTCTCAGCCCCCTCCCTGCCTACAGCTGGATGTGGTCCCACAGCTTATTTTAACTTGTAAACAAAACAGTCTTTTTTTTTTTTTTTTTTTTTGTCTAGGCTGCTGTTGCTTTCGGAAAAACAACTCTCTCTCAAAAAAAGTTTTTCATTATTCTCATCTAGTTAATTTCAGTGACCTCCATATGTCAAAACCCATACTTGTGATTTTTTTTCTAAACAGCCTTCTTTTCTTGACATTATTCTTAATTTGTGATGTCTTTTTGCTTTATGGACCCTACCTTCTCTCTTTAGAATTAGAGATGGAAAACTTGAGCCTCACACTTTTCACAGGAAAAGCTAAATATTTTGTCAATTTTTCTAGAACAGTTTTTCTTTTCCAGTCAAAAGTATTTTTTGAAGATCACATTCTGCATTCTTTTTCAGGGATACCATAACCAAATCAGAAGATCTACCAGTAAGTATACTGGTTTTTTTCGTTTATTTCATTCTGCTGCAATGCTGAATTTTAATAGGCCTTTGTTGGTCAATATTCTTCTCATCTGTATTAAGATGAGAAACAGTTGCCTTTTTCAACCTTGAAAGGCCCTAATTTTATGTACTGTCTCTATTACTTTAATTCCTTCTCAAGCTGGTCAAATCTTTACTAAGCTTCTCTTGAAATGTATTGTGAAATGCAGATATTCTGTGTTCAGACCTCTCTTAGAGATACCAGCTTGTTATGTCTTGCCTCTTCTTTCTCAGTTACAACAGGAGGCAGTTTTATCAAATCTTTAATTATTTCAAAACATCTGTATTCTGTTTTTTACTTGCCAATATGTGTATTTTTTTCTATTTCTCACTAGTAGACCACTAGAAGCAATGTCATACATTTTAGGTTTCTGTGTACGTGAGCACCATTCCTCAAAGAACAGACTTCAGTATCTTTAGTAACAAATGGCCCCGGAGTCTCAGGTTTATTGCTTACTCAGACCACAAATCCAATGCAGGTCTCACTTAAGGACCTGGGCAGAATTAGGTTCTATCTTTGCCCATGCTTCAGTTTTCATTGTGGCAGGAAGGAGAACATGGGAACTTGCTGTGTGGTTCTTAGAGGCTTCCTGGAAATGAGATGAATCACTTTGCTCACATTTAATTAGCAACAGCAAGTCACATGGCCCTACCTAAACTTTAAAATGCTCATGGGACTGCAATTCTACCACACATAGGGAAGAATACCAGAATATTTTTGAAAAGCCAGAATAATTATCACGTAGGCCATTAAAAAATTGCTAATTGAAAGAATAAGAAATGCTGTAAGGAAAAATGTAAGAATAACAAAACAAAACACCATGAGTACTTTTTTCCACTATTAGAGCCAATGGCAGCCTGCCTAAGGGTTGGTTAACACAGAACCTGAATATAGGAAGGGAATTATTTACATGGGTGATAATAAAAAGATAACCTTCAGATGATCTGGTCAAGAAATGAACAGGAATTTAGAAGCACATATCTAACAGCCATCAAGAAGACCAACATATGATTAACTGAAAACTTCTGTCTGAGAGTGAAAACACCATATTAAGTAGCTTTCTTACTTACAGCCTCTGATCACAGAAGTATTTGGCTGTAAAAGAAATCATTCCATAATTCATTTTATTTTCCTCTTTCAAAGAAAATATTTTCCTTGTATAGGCAGAGGCTGAGGCTGAGGCTGAGACCAAGGCCAAGGCAGGCAATGCAATGGAAAGACCTCTGGAATGGAATTATAAGATTTCTGCCAACTTCTAACTATATGAGTGTGAACGTATCGTAAAGGAACGTCTTTCAAACTTCAGTTGCTCACAGCCTCTCTTGTGGTTTAGTTTTTGAAAAAAATAATTCTCAGTCCATGACAATGTAGCTTCTGCCTTCATTACTCAATCAAAAATAGCCATGATACGTTAGTCTCTCTGTTCCCATTGTATCTTTCTTGTATCATACCCTCATCACATATCACCTAGATTATTATTTACCAATTAACTCCTTTATGTCTAGCCCACCCCGGCCCCTGAAAATTCACTCTCCACGTGGCTTCAAGAGTGATCTAGCACATAGTTGCTTCTCATTATTATTTGTTTAATTGAAATTAATATTCTTGAATGGTGTTCTCTAAAAGTTTGGGTGGAGGAGGAAGAGATGTCCTGGAAAGAGGACAAATCTATAATCCTTTTGGTAGATCACACTTATTTCCTCAAAAGGAAGGAACTTCTCTGTTATACTTCTTTTTTTTTCCCCCTTCAGGGACAGGTTCTAAGTGTTTTCATAAGTATGATATTTGTTAATTTTTTTTAATGTTTACTTATTTTTGAGAGAGGGAGAGGGAGAGAGACAGAATGTGAGTGGCAGAAGGGCAGAGAGAGAGGGAGACACAGAAATCAAAATAGGCTCCAGGCTCTGAGCTGTCAGCACAGAGCTTGATGCAGGGCTCAAACTCAAATGTGTGAGATCTGACCTGAGCCAAAGTCTGATGCTTAACTGACTAAGCCACCCAGGTGCCCTCATAAGTATGATCTAATAGTGAAAATCTTGTCCAATGGGATGCTCCCAAGTGCCATGACCCCCAAAATGTGTGGATTTTTTTAATCCCTGTAAATAAGGCTCAGAGAATCAGTTTGCTTTCAGCTGGAAAGGCCAGAAATTCACTTTTATTATCCTACTTCAGGGATATATCAACTCTCCAACCCTGTATTGTAATATTGTAATTTAGTTCATAAGGATCTTGATTGCCTTTTCTCTAAGGCATTGGTTTGTTGAATCGATGACATTATGCTTATTACACCTAATAAAATGAAGTAGCAACTACTCTAGACTTATTGGCGAAACATTTGCATATAGAGAGATATAAATCCCACCTATATTCAGGGGCCTTCAATCTTAGTTAAGTTTCTAAGGATCTAGTGGTGTGGGAGATGTCAATATAACCCTTCTAAGGTAAAGGGCAAGTTGTTGCATTTAGACCCTCATCCAAAAAAAAAGAGAGAGAGAGAGAATCTCAATGTTTAGTGGGCCTGTTTGGTTTCTGGAGGCTACATGTTCTTCCTCTGAGTGTGTTACTCCAACCTTTTTATCAAGACACCCAAAAAGTTGCTTGTTTTGTGTAGGGCTCAGAATAAAAGAAGGCTCTGCAATGGATTCAGACTGCTACGCAAGCAGCTCTGACACTTAGTCCATATGATCCAGCATATCCAGTGGTTCTTGAAGTATTCATGTCAGATAAGGATTCTGTTTAGAGCCTTTGGTAAGCCCCATATGTGAATTGCTGTGCAGGCCCTTAGGATTTCAGAGCAAAGTCCTGCCATCCCTGTGTTTCTCCCTTTAGAGAAACAGCTCTTGGCTTGCTACTGAACTTATTAGAGAATAAGTACCTTACCATGACTCACCAAGTTACTGTGTGATCCAGAATGCCCAGCAGATCTAGGTGTTAGCTTATCCACCAAGCTACATTAAGTTGTGTTGGCACAGCTACATTCCATCAACAAATGGAAGTCGTATGTACATGATCAGGCTGTGCGTGTCCTGAAGGCATAAGTAAGTTACGTGAAGAGGTGGCATAGATGCCCGTGGTCCCCACTCCTGCTACAGTATCTTCTCTCTTTGAGCCTGAACCTGGAGCTTTACTGGGGAGTTCCCGATGATCAACTGACAGACAAAAGAGGAGAGTCAGGCCTGGTTTATAGATGGTTCTGCATGATATGCAGGTAGTACCTGAGAGTAGGTAGCTGTAACACTATAGTCCTTTTCTGGAATATTCCTGGAAGGACATTGGTAAAGGGCAATCCTCTCACTAAGCTGAATTTTTTTTTTATATATTAAATTTATTGTCAAATTGGTTTCCATACAACACCCAGTGCTCATCCCAAAAGGTGCCCTCCTCAATATCCATCACCCACCCTCCCTTCCCTTCCACCCCCCATCAACCCCCAGTTTGTTCTCAGTTTTTAAGAGTCTCTTATGCTTTGGCTCTCTCCCACTCTAACCTCTTTTTTTTTTTTTCCTTCCCCTCCTCCATGGGTTTCTGTTGAGTTTCTCAGGATCCACATAAGAGTGAAAACATGGTATCTGTCTTTCTCTGTATGGCTTATTTCACTTAGCATCACACTCTCCAGTTCCATCCACGTTGCTACAAAGGGCCATATTTTGTTCTTTCTCATTGCCATGTAGTACTCCATTGTGTATATAAACCACAATTTCTTTATCCATTCATCAGTTGATGGACATTTAGGCTCTTTCCATAATTTGGCTATTGTTGAGAGTACTGCTATAAACATTGGGGCACAAGTGCCCCTATGCGTCAGTACTCCTGTATCCCTTGGGTAAATTCCTAGCAGTGCTATTGCTGGGTCAAAGAGTAGGTCTATTTTTAATTTTCTGCGGAACCTCCACACTGCTTTCCAGAGTGGCTGCACCAATTTGCACTCCCACCAACAGTGCAAGAGGGTTCCTGTTTCTCCACATCCTTGCCAGCATCTATAGTCTCCTGATTTGTTCATTTTGGCCACTCTGACTGGCGTGAGGTGATATCTGAGTGTGGTTTTGATTTGTATTTCCCTGATGAGGAGCGATGTTGAGCATCTTTTCATGTGCCTGTTGGCCATCCAGATGTCTTCTTTAGAGAAGTGTCTATTCATGTTTTCTGCCCATTTCTTCACTGGGTTATTTGTTTTTCGGGTGTGGAGTTTGGTGAGCTCTTTATAGATTTTGGATACTAGCCCTTTGTCCGATATGTCATTTGCAAATATCTTTTCCCATTCTGTTGGTTGCCTTTTAGTTTTGTTGGCTGCATCCTTCTGAATGTTCATCAAATGGTGACCTTTGCAAAGGAGTTTTTAATAATCAAGGGGATAGAATAACTCATTCTGTGGATACTAGTCAAGCTCTCTTTCTAACCACCCTTGTAGTTACCCAATGGACTCGAAAACAAAGTGGCAATGGTTTCAGAGATAAAAGTTATGCACGGGCTTGGCAACATGGACTATTACTCACTGAGGGTGACCTGAATGTAGCTGTTGTTGAGTACCCAGTCAGCCAGCAACAGAAATGAACACCGAGTTTCCAATATGGAACCATCCCCAGGTGGTGATGATCAATCAGCTTCCTGGTGATCCCAAGGTGATCAGTCAGCTCCCTGGTGGTATGTTGATTATACTGGACCCCTTCCATCACGGAGGAAAGAGCCTTTTGTTCTTACTGAAATAGACACAATCTGGGTATGAATTTGCCTTCCCTGTACTCAGTGTGTTTGCCAAAACTATCTTCTGTGGATTTACAGAATGTCATGTTCACTGTTAAAGTATTCTACACACATTACTTCTGATCAAGAAACTCACTTTACAGAAAAAGAAGTGTGGCAGTGGGTTGATGCTCATGGAACTTACTGGTCTTATGCTCCCCACCATCCGGAAAAAGCTGGCTTGATAGAACTGTGGAATGCTCTTTTGAAAACACAGTACAACATCAGTTAGGTGGTAATACTTTGTAAATCTTGGGCAAGGTTCCCCCAAAAGACTGCATATGTTCTGAATCAGCATCCAATATATAATCTTGTTTTTCCTATAACCAGGATTCACTGGTCTAGGAATCAAGTCATGGAAATGGGACTAAATTATTATTACTCCTAGTTAGCCACTAGCAGAATTTTGCTTCCTGGACCTGTGACTTTATGTGCTGCTAGCCTAGAAGCCTTCATTCCAAATGGAGGAATGCTTCCACCAGGAAACACAGCAATGTTTGCACTGAACTGGACATTAAACCACTGATGGCCACTTTGGACTCCTCAAGCCATGGAATCAACAGGCAAGGAAGGGAATTACTGTTCCGGCTTGCAGTGATTGATCCTGATTACAAGGGAGAAATTGGACTACCTATTTCTCAAAATAGAGTATGTCTGGAATGTGGAAGATCCCATAGGACATCTGTTAGTACCACCATGCTCTGTGATTAAAGTCAATGGAAAACTACAATTATCTTATCCAGGAAGGATTACTAATGACCCAGAGCCTCCAAGAATAAAGGTTTAGATCATTCTACCAGGTTAACAAACAAACAAACAAACAAACCCCAAGAAGAACCAGTTGAGTTGCTTGTTAAATACAAAGGGAATACACTGGTTGCTGGAGGAAGGTAGTTATAAACACTAGGTTGACCATGTAACCAGGTACAGAATTAAGAATTGTGATTCTCATGAGCATTTTCTCTTTCTTTTGTTATGAATATGAGTGTGTGTGTGTGTGTGTATGTATATATATATATATATATATGTATATATATATATATACACATACATATATCTTTGCTTTCTTCTCTCATTCCTTTATCATGTCCCATAATATATATTGACTTTATATCATAGCATTTAAGTATTATTAATTTTATATCATAATATTTTAATTATGGGATATCACATAGAAGGTAAATGTCACTCAAAGACCTCCTCTTCTGGGGAAGGGATTAGTGTGTTTTCAGTTGTATGTGTGATAGCTGTACTATGTTAGGTGAAATTATGACCCTGTTATTATCTTTATTTGAGATTATTGTTTAAGGGTATGCATATAGGTGCTGAGTTGACAAGGGTTGACTTGTACTGGTTAGTTTTATATGTAACTTGACTAGACCACAGGATGCCCAGATATTTGGTTAAACATTATTCTGGGTATGTCTATGAGAGTGTTTCTAGAAGAGGTTAACAGGTGAATCAGTAGACTTAGTAAAGTAGATCTCCCTCCGCAATATAGATGAGCCTCATACAACTGTTGTAGGCATAAACAGAACAAAAATGCTGACTAAGGGAGAATTTGCTTTCTCTCTGTGCCTTACTGTCTTCAAACTGAGACTTTGTTCCTCTGTCTTGAACTCAGACTCATACTTGGAAATATATACCATCAGCTGTCCTGGGTCTCTACTTTGCCAATGATCTTCTGACTTCTCAACCTCCTTAATCATATTAACCCATTCCCTATAATCTGATGTAATTCTTATCTTTGCTCCTTTATAGGCAACATTTCTCCACCCACCACCCACTCCCTGTTTGTTTCAAAAAATTTTTTTTTTTATTTTGGATTTTCTGCAGGTTGGATATGTCATGTCTAAATCTGTGTGTGTGTGTGTGTGTGTGTGTGTGTGTGTGTGTGTGTGTGCATTTATTTTGTTCTATGTTCTCAGCTTCCTGACCATGTGGTTTGGTGTTTGATACTAATTTGGGGAAATTCCCAGTTATTATTTCTTCAGATATTACTTCTATTCCTTTTTCTTTCTTTCCTCTTTAGGTATTCCTATTAACTGTATGTTACAACTTTTGTATTACCACTGTTCTTGGATATTCTGTTTTCATCAATTTTTTTTTTTTTTTGGTTTTTGGTTTTTGGTTTTTAGCTATGGAAGTTTCTATTGTCATTTTCTCAAGTTCTGAAATTCTTTCTTCAGCGAAGGCCAATCTACTAATAAACTCACCAAAGGCATTTTTTATTGATGTTACAAAGTTTTTGATCTCTAGAATTTTTATTTATTTATTTATTTTTTGAATTTCCATTTCTCTTACATTATCAACATCTGTTTTTGCATGTTGCCTACTTTTTTCATTAGAGCCCTTGGTATAATAACCATAGTTAAAAAAAAAATCTAGCCTGATAATTCTAACATCCCTGCTGTATCAATTCTAGTTCCAGTGTTTGTTAATTCTCTTCAAACTTAGTGTATGCCTTGTGGTTTTTTGTTGAAAGATGGACATGAGTAACATGAGTAAGATACTCTTACTCTGGGAAAGAATAATGAAGTAAATAGATCTTTAGTAATGTGTCGAGGTGTGGGGAGAAAGGAAGTGTTCTGTAGTCCTATAATGAGATCTCAATCTTTTGCTGAACCTGTGGCCCTGAACTCTGAACTTCACGGATGTGATGAACTTCCCCCCATAACATTCATGCACTTTCGATGGGACACTGTGACTACAGGGGACTAGAATTGGCTATTTCTCTTCCCTTTTGTGAAAGTCTAGAATGAACTGAAGTTGTGTATTTTCTTTCCCCCACATGAAAGATTAGAGCTGGCTGAAGTTGAATATTTCCTTGCCCCTAATTAGGTTAAACTTTGGTAAAAATAGCTTTCCTTAAGGGTTGGCCTTGGTAAAAACAGAATGCTCTGACATATATCAAAATTACTAATTTTCCCCTTCACCCCACTGGAAGCACAAGAGAATTTTGTTCCAATATTCATTGTAAGAAAATTGTAGAGTTCCTGGAGGCAACACCCCCCCAAATCCTGGGAGCCCCCTCTCCTGTAGGGCCCCCTATTAAAACTGGGTTCCCCTAGAGTTTCCAATCCTTAGACTTGTATACACCAAGCCTTCAGGTTTTTGTCAATTATAGTTCAGGTTTTCCTTCTGTGGTACTAGTTCCCGCATTGATTTCTGCTCATAGACATTTATTCTGGTAAATTCTCATTCTCTGTATTTAACATTTCTCTACATTTTGGAGCAATAATTTGCTCTATAATCTCACTTTTCTGATGGATCTAAGAATAGTTGTTGATTTTGCAGTGTGGTTAGTATTTAACTTGTTATGATGGAGTGGCAACTTCCAAGCTTCTTACATGCTGGATCAGAAGCTGGAAGCCCTGCATTTTTTCTTCTTCTTTTAATGTTCGTTTGTTTATTGAGAAAGGGAGAGAGGGAGAGAAAGAGAGGGAGGGAGGGAGAAAGCAAGCATGAGCAGGGTAGGGGCAGAGAAAGAAGGAGAGAGAGAATCCCAAGCAGGCTCCACACTGTCAGAGTAGAGCCCAGCATGGGGCTTGACCTCACAAATGGTGAGATCATGACCTGAGCCAGATGCTTAACTGACTGAGCCACCCAGGTGCCCTTGGAAGTCCTACTTTTTTCTTAAAGAAATTTGCCTGTATGTAAGATTCTCAATCTAAACATTCTTGCTTATTAAGGGTAATATAGTTATACAGATTTTTAAAAATTTTATTACAACTAAGGAGATTATATGGTATATTTCCTAAGGTAGCTCCATGATAAACAATAATGTTAATGCTGACATTTCATTAAAGCTGTATTCTGCATTTAACCTTATATGTACTCTAGGCCATTTCTCAAAGAAATAAGAAGCATAATTTTCTGTATGTACAGTTCAATGTTGGCATGCATGTTTATATTGAAACTAAAGATTTTTCTTCTCAATCTATCTCACAGTAACTATTATCTGGAATAGGCAATCAGAAACTATTTCTGGCAGCCTTCAATTTTCTTTAAAATGTTTCACTTTTGACATGAAATGTTAGAGCATAGAAAATTGAGGCATGAGACTAGCACAAAAAAATCCACACTCCTGGCTTTAGTTTTATAAAAGTATGTTGTATATATATAATATTGAAAAATGAGAAGATGCTCAGAACAGATACCCTGGTCAATTTCACTTCCATGATTGGAGGCGGGGGGGGGGGGGGGGAGGGGATAGTCTGTCACTAATTTTCATTCACCTTTTCTCTCTCAAGTATACAGGAACATTCATTCCATGAGTTAAAATATCAATTAAAGTATTTTAATTGTAGAATCATAATCTCTATCATTTAATTCTTATTTAATGATAATTGGTTATGAAGATTTCAAACCATTCTACTTATTATTTAGGGATAGAATCTGAATTTTTTCACTTCAGAATTAGAGTATGTAGTCAATAATATTTATGGTTAAATTAAATATTTTAACAGCAGAAACTTTGGGATTATGGCAAAATTTGCTAATAGTTGTACAATTTTGATGGCAAGATGGCCTATTAGGTAAAGTTAGCATGTCATGGAAAAACATCCCATTTGTAAACTTATTGCAAGAAATTAATTAACAAAGTAATATCAGGTTTTGATCAAACACCTGATCAAGTTTTGTAGAGCTGAGATTGTCTATCATTAATATGATGTAATTAAAGGTACATCTATAACCAAAACTGATAAATAGCTTGAAATGACTCCACAAAAAGGTGTTATTCTCCTCAAAAAGAAAGTATTTGACTTCATATAGAGTAGGAAATTTTGATGATAGAGCATGGTATTTACCTCCTTTTAAAAATATATGTATTTTTAAATATACATATAAAAATATGTTATATATGTGTGTGTGTATTTATGTGTGTATATATATACATATGTGAGTTTATGTGTGTATATATTACATATATAATATATATAACATAAAATATATATAATACATATATTTCAAAGCATGGTAAAGCAGGACTGTTGGTAAGAAAACCCCTTATTCTGAACTGTCAGGATTGGATGTTTGTTAGCTATGTCTGGAAGCTGAAGTCAAAGAAAACTCAATTTGTGAATTGAATTTTCTCTAATTTGACTTCTGTTAAACCATATTCTGCTCAGTGAATTTCTTTAACTTGAATTATAGAGTTTCAAATTACTCTCTATCAAACAGTCTAAATCAGGTAACATCCATCTGTACACCTTTAAAGACAGAAGCAACACTAGAAAGCCTGAATATATTTGTTTTCTTCAGAAGGGAAAACGTGATTTGTAGTCTCATGTCTTTAATTATAAAAGTCATAGTTTTATGAAGTAAGAACTATATAAATGTTTTTATTATTTAATGTCATACCACCCTCACAGAGTGGCATTTTCCATGTTAAATTTTTGACAGGACATTTTAGGCAACAAGTATCAAGAACCATCAGGGAAAGTAATATAACTTGCAACATATATTTCAAAATCACTCCTTCTTTTTATAAAATTGAGACAATCCAGAAAATGTTGCAATGCCATTTTCACAGTTCATCTAGAAGCACCATTTCTTTTTTCTTTTTTTTTTTAATTTTTAAAAATCTTTATTCACTTTTGAGAGACGGAGAGAGACAGAGGACGAGTGGGGAAGGGGCAGAGATAGAGGGGGGGTACACAGAATCCGATGCTGGCTCCCGGCTCTGAGCTACAGCACAGAGCCCAACATGGGGAACGACCCCACGAACCGTGAGATCATGACCTGAGCCAAAGTCGGACGCTCAACTGACTGAGCCACCCAGGCACCCCCAGAACCACCACCTCTTAACCAGTTAGCCTTGATACCTTCATTAGTCGTTAACATTTACTTAGACCCTGATAACTCTTTCTGTCATGATGTTTAGGTTTGCTATAATTGGTACATCAATCAGCTTGTAACATTAAAAAAAAAAAAAAACAGGAATGAAGTGAAATTTGCTTAGGCAAACAAGCCATAGGGTTATTTCAATCTAGAAGGATTGAATAAAGTATCTCTGATACTCTATTTAATCTGAATATAAAGTATCTAATAAATTTGGTTTAAAAGACATCATAAAAACCTGTAAGGCAAGCCTAATTTTTTTTCTTTTTAAACTTTTCTTCTTAGGCAAAAGAATGTTTCTTTTTTTTCTCCTCATTCATTGCAGAGGAAAACCTTTTTTTTTTAAAAATGTGGGTCTCTTATCTCCTATCTTTCTTCAAGACTCCTTCTTGAAAACATTTCACAACAACATCTGAAATTCATTTTATGTTGTTATGTTCTATACAATCCCAGTAATTTATCACAAATTCTATCTTAAAGCTTTATATAAATATATATATATATATATATATATATATATATATATATATATATATATATATATGTTGATTTATTTATCTTGAGAGACAGAAAGAAAGTAGAGGAGGGGCAGAGGGAGAGAGAATCCCAAGCAGGCTTCACATCCAGTGTGGAACCTGACACAAGCTCTTGACTTGGGATCATGACCTGAGCTAAAACCAACAGTCAGACCCTTAATTAATCTACTGAGGCACCCAGGATCCCCTATCTTATAATCTTTTTAAAGATCATTTGAAGGATTATCAGTTTTTCACACTTTAGAAAGAATGCTTTTAAAATAATTGCATACTGAGAAAGTGCCCCCCCTGCTTCTCCCCCACTCACACGCACGCTCTCACTTTCTAGCTCTCTAAAAAAAATTTTTAAATGTGCTTCCTTAGTGGCTTGTTGTCCTACTCAGAAAGACTATAATTCAGATTGTAGCCACGGGAATAATTTATTTGTCAGGTTTAAAGAATGGTTCCTAAATATATGGCTCTTAAAACAAATATTTAAGAGCATTGATTTACTGTATTATCTGTTCATATAAAAATGTTATGTTCTGAAAAGCAGAGTCCACTAGACAATCCAAGTAGCAGTAGATATAATAACAAAAAGTATTTCTTAGTTTATGTTTCCACAGACTGTCAAAACCATACTTTCGGAAAGCTTCCATGCAAAGGGCAAATTTATCATTTCTATAATGAAGGCGATGTGGACATCAAGTTCTGGACGTGTTTCAGGACGTAAACTCCTCAAGATCTTTTGGTGTCTCTTTCATGGCTGCCTTACTGCTGATGTTTCATTAAAGATTAAACGCAACCTTATCTTTACAATAGCTAGCCCTCCAAGGTCCTGGAGACCTTGCATTTAACATGTACAAATTCCTTAGAGACTTACACTATCCCTAACCTCCACTAACTAAAAGGCATATAATCAGTTGCTTCTCACAGTCCCAGTGCAGCTCCTTCTTCTCAGCGTTCCTGTCCTTGTGCTATAATAAAAGCACCATTTTTCACTGAAAAAATGTGTTTTTCCCAAGCTGTTCAAATAAAGTTTGACAGGCTCATGGATTGAAACAGAATATTAAATTTTTCTTATAATGGTAGGAATTCAAGAAATGACAAAAATATGTATAATGAGGAGGAAAAGCATAATGATGATAAAGAGAATAATGTAGAGAAAGGGGTAATAATTGTAGAAGGAAAGTGTTACAACATTTATTAAATAACTTAAAAAAAACAGGATGAGATACTATCATCTGGCATAAGTTTTGAAAAATGCCTGCAGGCTTCATGTTAAAATAATAGTAATATTAAATATACCTATAATTATTAATGTTAATATTAATCTCATGGTCCTCTTTGACAATCTTGAGTTAATTGATTAAAGAAAGGGGTTATGGGGTACTGAGATCTTCCTTCCTTACCTTGCACATATCCAGCTGCTACAGAAGTAGTTCTGACTGAGGTTCATGTAATAGTTCTCTTATCTGAGAGTTCTTTTAGAGAAACACCCATTCAATCATTTCTTCTTTCCCTCAGAAAATATTTATTGAGCTTCTCTATATGCTAGGCACTGTGCTAAATGTTTTAGATCAAGTAAAAAGGATAGATTAGGACCCTGCCTTATAGATGAGATGAAATAAACAGTAAATCAAAAAAATGCACGGAATAATTATAGGTCAGATCAATGTCCAAAGGATATCCAAAGCCTGATGGGATGCAGAGTAATTCTACAGTGATCCATTCTAGAGATGTTGGTCCACCTTTTCTGATGAGGTGATTTCAGGTCTTGTGAGATGTAATACAAATACCATAAAAAAAATCCCACCTGCAGAATGCTAAAGAGACAAAACAAAAAAGAAACAAAAATCACTTTGTCAAGATTAATAAGAAGAGAATAATATTTCTTGGAGAATAATAGGCTCCAAGAAAAGTGCCCTGTACCATAGAGTAATTAAACAACAACAAAAGGCCTGAGTGACTGAAGTCTGGCCAATAAGAAGGACAATGATACGGGATGGAATCAGCGAATGCAAATGGAAACATCTTAGGAAACTCATATCAGAGGTTTTTGGTCTTTATTCTGCCTGCAGTTATACTTGTAAGTAAAAAATGACATAATATGATATCCATTTTTTAAGGATCACTCTGACATCTCTTTGGATAATGGATAGTTGGTGAACAAATATGTAGGCAGTGAGACCAGGCAGGAGAGAATTATCGAGAACCAAAAATAGATGACATTGGCTTAGGGGAAAAGGCAGCTATGGAGATGGAATGGTATAAACTAAAATATATAAGATAGGTGTAAGACTTTGGGATGAATTGGGAGAGGTAAGAAAAAGGACATAATCAAAGATGAATAACAGGATTGAGTATCAATGCCAGTTTTTGAGATGGGAAGAGTTGGGATAGGAAAAAAAAATCTTATTTTGAAGTGTGTGAGGAAAGAATATTAAAGTTTTCCATTTTGGACATTTTTGGAACTTAGAGATTGCTGATTGTCCCATGTTTTTATTCTCCTCTTTTTTTTTTTTCTAAATTAACGTAATCTCAATTTTTAGCTATGTATGTGGCCACTTGAAAGAAAAAAAAAAACTAAATCTTTCAAACTGATGTGACCATGCAATTTAGGATATAAGCATACATCAGGGGTTCAACATTGGGAGCGATAGAAGGAATGTGCTCTTATGATTCCTTTATCCCTCTCCTTCTAACTTGGCAGAGACAGATTAAAACTGCCAAATACATTGACAGTTTGTCCACCAAGAAAAGAGCTCTATTTCCCCTTCCCTTGTGTCTGTGCTACATTCTAATACACTTCTTAAGTAACACTGATTATTCTGCCTCTTCAACCACACTTTGTTGGCAAAAATAGAAGAGTCATCATTTTATCATCATGAATGACTTTAGAAAATTTGGGGTTGTGGGGAAGAATTAATACTGAAATGGATTATAAGGTGAAAAGAAGGTGAGGAATATCAACGAACTATAAACCTTTGAGAAGTTTTACAATGAAGAGTGAGGGTGAAATGCTGAGACATCCAGAGGAGACATAAGAATATGGAGGCAATGAAGACATGGGATATGGTGGGAAATGCTTCTGTTATAAGGCAATTAATCCAACAGAGAGAACCTTACAGATAAAACACAAAAGCCAGAATAAAATGGAAGAAAAAAATCTTAAAGAGTAGCCTTTGAGAGAAGAAAAGACAATCCTTCTACCAGATAATAGGAGGCAAATTAAAAAGGAGATTTTTAGGGGTTCCTGAGTGGTTCAGTTGTTGAGTGTCTGACTCTTGATTTTGGCTCAGGTCATGATCCCAAGGTTTTGGGATTGAGCCCCACACTAGGCTTTGTACTGGGCATGGAACCTGTTTAAGATTGTCTCTCTCCCCCTCTGCCACTCCTCCACTCATTTACACACGCTGTATCCTCTCTCTTACAAAACTAAAACTAACTTTTTTTTTTAAGGTGGGAAGTTGAGGGAGGCATGTAGTTCAATGTGGCCTGGCACAGGGTGTACCTGATGGAATGATAGGAGTTACTTTACTGTTGTCAATGTGAGAATACAAAACTTATCCACTGTATACCACGCTTCTTTTTTATATTGTCCTATATTATTATTTACACATTCAATTTAGTCAATATCATCTTGAGAAATGATCACCATACCCCCTAAGGATGTATTATTCAATGAAAAAGAGCAAAGGGCATATATATATATATATATACACATTTTATATTTATATTATTTCTATAGGTATATATATGGAAAGAAGGGTAAATAGTAAAGCATGCATATATCTGTTCTTATATGAAAAAATACAAAAAGAATAAACTAGAAAACTATAAAATTATTATTATTTATTTTAAAGAGAGAGAGAGCATGAGCTGGGGAGAGGAACAGAGGGGGAGACAGAGAGAGAGAATGAACCATAAGCAGGCTCCATCCTCAGCATGATTCCATGACCCTGGGATCATGACCTGAGCCAAAATCAAGAGTCAGACACTCAACTGACTGAGCCACTCAGATGCCCCAGAAAACTATGAAATTATTATTAGCAAGGTATGACTGGGGAGAAGAGAATGGGGAGAGCGTTACACTTTTCTGAGTATACTTTTTACATAGTTTTGATACTTAGAGGCATGTTGATGTTTTTACATATTCAAAATCAAAAATAAGTCAACAACAATGGGAAGAAAAAAAGAACACAAACTGAAATAAATGAACCCAGCTATATGTCAAAACTAGAATATTACACCAAAAGGGTTAAAAAGCAAACCAAAGGTAAACAAAGTGGAAACAAAGTGTAAGTTTTGAACACAGTGTGTGACTATATTCCCTTAGTCCAGAAGTGGGATATTGAACTCTTTTAAAAAATTCTTTGTTGTAGTAGTATAGGTGTATTGATGAAGCGAAGATCAAATTATTACAGGTGATTTGAAGTCAGGATCCTTACAATGAATGAAGGAAAATATAAATATGGCAGGGGCAGGGAAGGGAGGAAGAACCATGTTAAGGTGGATAGCAGTTGAAAGTACAAGTAGGAATTTATGTTAGAAATAGCGGTTTTATCTATTGCAAAGACCAAGAAGTAAAGAAATTCCAATGACTATGGGCATATGTAGACTCCACACACCTCTGTAACACTCCCTACGAAACAGTAAGCAGGAATCCTCAGAGAATTGACCAATTCATGGTATAGAACAGAGTAAGTTGAGTCTGGCATAATTTATTAGGGCAGGAGGTAAAACTGTGCAGAAGGAGATGACGACCGGTTAAAAGAACACTTTCATCAGCTTGAAGGTGCTCCCGCCACCAAGTCCAGAACAAGATAAGCAGGGAGTAGTGAATTATAAACTACTGGGAAAAGAATATAAACACATGGATTCATACTGATAATCAATTAGTAAGTAAATAAAGGCAAGAAGAAGAGAGGGATCTTTCTTAAATTAGAATGCTGATCAATAAAGGTAGAGAAACTACAGGATTTATAAAATCATCATTTTGCATTCATCATTAAGAATATTTTTTTCCAATTAAATATTGAGGGGGATTTTAAGGAGGAGTAGAATTTTTCATGGTTTTAGAGGGTTTGTCTACAAATTGCTTACATGACAAAAAGGGAAACATGGTAACTCTACAGTGGAAAACCGAGGCAGTACTGTGATCTTTTGATCCAAATTGGTATCACCATTGAGGGACAGACAGACAAATGTGAACCTCCTAATAAGACTCCCTGAATAGGGCACAATATCCTCTATATAGAGTTTAGACATGGAATACAGAATCTGAATCTAAATATGAAGAAAATTTTTACAAACCCATTAAAACACACTATTAAAGAGAAAAGAGGATCTGTAGTCTTAAAAAAAAAAAAAAAAAAAAAAAAGAAGAGCTGAGGAAATGTTCCAGATTAAAGGAAATAGGAAGCATGACAACCAATGGCAGTGTGTGATTTTGGATTTAGGATGAAAAAAACGCTAAAATTGAGTATTAGTGACAAACTGGAAAATGTAGAATACAAAACCTATAAAGTGAATCTGTATTAAACTCCCTGAAATTTTTAACTATACAGTGGTCATGAATGAATGTTCTTATTCTTAGGAAATATACCCCACAGCATTTAAGAGTAAAGCAGTAAGAAAAAAAAAGTATAACAATACAGACATGTAGATATACACAATGAAAACGTAGTCAAGGCAAATGTTAACAATTGATGAATCTGACTAAAGGTATACAAAATTTCTTTGTATTATCTTGCAACTTGTCTGCATTTAAAATGATTTCCAAGTAAACAGTAAGAAGTGTAGTATCACATTTTTAATAATAGAGATTCTGTCATACTCTTCAGATACTTTGGACATCCAAACACTTATGAAGTGAGCTCAAGAATGAATGAGTTTTAAAAGTACATTTGTACTGATAGTAACACTACTTCTATATTTTTGTTAATGTAATTTCTTTCATGCCCAAAATATAGCATGCTTTCATGAAAGACCAAGAAACTAGACTGATATTCATTTAGATAAAACACAAGACAGAAAACAGAAATAATTCCAATTATGGAAAGGAAACTATTTTGAGGAGGTTACTAAAATTATAGTCTAAGTTAAGGGAGGATATATCAATATCACTATGACATTTTCCAATGTTTCTCAGCCACACATGCCTAGATTAGTTATTTTAAAGCTAGAAATATATGTTTAACTCCTCAGAAGCTGTCGCTCTGAGTCTCCACTTGCCCTGACCCTAATATAACAAATTTACGACTGAAAGCATATTTTACTTTGATTTCACAAAACAGGAAACACTATAAGCTTCCAGAGACATAAATTCTATAATCACACTTGTGTTAATATACAGGATGTTGTAGCATTCTCATTGGGTACTAAGTTCAGCTTACGGATAGTTGAAGACAGACATCATTAGGAAAGGGCTATTATAAGTAAATCGACATTCACTACTGTGTCAATATCCTTTTATTATCTGCTGCATTGTTTATCCAAACAGTGTATCAATGTTTGTTTATTTTTATTTATTTTTTTAATGTATCAATGTTTAAATGTTCCCCATTTTTAAAAGTTTTTTCTTCTTCTTCTTCCCACTTCTCTGCCCCCCCCCCCGCCCCCTCTACCTGGAAAAGGAGTTCTGGTAGATGATCTGCTTTTAAATGTGAATCAATAGATACTTAGTCTCTTAATTAACAAACAACAAAACCCCAAACCTACTTTATTGCAATTACGTTGTCATTATTTATAAATTACAAACAAATTAACCATATTGATCATCACTTATATAGGGTGTTTTTTGAAATTATATGTAATTTGTAAATTACAGAGCCTTGTGATAACAGTGTCTGAAAAAACTAGTGTTTCTTTCATTAAAATTTTCAGATGAATTTTCTTGCACTTTGCTATGGCCTTGCTGCTTTTGTCTTGTGTCCTGAAATGAGAGGTTTGGCCAACAACTAGAGGGATTTTGCATATTTCAAATGATATTATGCCTCCAAGTTGTTTCACACTAGGTGTTAATGAAGCCTTTGGAGGCTTGAAAATTGAAAGGGGAAAATGCCTACTTTAATTCTATGCAGCATTTTATTCTGTTAATTTGAAAAATATTTGGTTGACTAGGTTGGAAAAGGGTAATCTCAGAAGTCTCAGTCACAAATCCTGTGCAAATATAGGTGACTAATTTGAGTAGGGGAGAAAAAATAAGTGTGCAAATTATATATATATATATATATATATATATATATATATATATATATATATACATATATTGAAAGAAGTTCAATATATGTATATATACATATATTATATGTATATATACATATATTGAAAGAAGTTAACAGAAATTTCTTAGAATATCACTGACATGGGTATTTAACAAAATACATTCAAATATACCATGAAACCTGTCCCAAAGTTTAGCATCATAGAATGATTACTGATGACATTGTGAGCTCTCTTGATGTTTACATCAGATATGTGGGAACCAACATTTATTAAGCATCTATTGTGTGCCAGAACCTTAATAAGAATTTTAATTGTTTTCTTGATTTCTCACAACCAAATTATAAGCTATTTTTTCTTTCATTTTATACATGAAAAAATTATTTTGGGAGTTGAACTAATATATGAATTCATATACCTCAAAGGTGGCAAAACCAGAATGTATGGTTTATTCAATTACTCTGGAGTTTTGTATGAACAAGATGTCTCTCTCTTGACGAACTGGCATGTTTCCTAGGAGAGTCCCGGAACTCCCGGTTATTTTGCTTTAGGCTTTGGTGTGTCAGGAAAACTGGGACTCAGTTCTCCACATGGTTGTGCCTCTTCAAGCCCAGATGACCCACAGAACAGTCTGTGTTTTTGTAAAATCAGAGTTTGAACTCATTTCCATCTAGCTCCAAATTCCATATTTGTTAACATGACAAATGTTTCTACTAGAACAGGAGTCAGCAAAGACTCCTTACTCTGGTTAAGCCAGGTGGCTTGTGTGGGATCCCCTGTCTGAATATTTCAGGAGCCTGAGTCTATGAGGGTATGCATTTTCATTTGCTCCCTGGGGTCTAAGGGGGCTCATTTGGAAGCAGGAATCTTCTTAGCAGCTGACATAATCAATTGGTTGTCCCAACTAATGAATCATTCATCTGAAGGAACATTACGGTGAGAAATAATTCAGATACAAATATAGAGACGGATACCAGATACAATTACCACTGCAAGTGAAAAGGTTGGGAGATGAGAATAGCAAATATAAGTTTGCACACTACTTGAATTGTAGTTGTAAGAATAAGACTTATTGGAGGAGGAAGCCCAAACCTGGCTCATAGTATAATTACTACTGTATTATTATTATTATTATTGTTACTACTTGTTGTAGGATGAATTATATCTTTAAAAAGATAAATTCAAATTCAATTCCTAACTCTGAGTACTTAAAAAGTTGATCTTATTTGGAAAGACACTATGTGTAGACATAATCAAATTGAGATAAGATCATAGTGGATTAGAGAGGACCTGGAAGAGAAAAAGAAAAAAAAATGAAGAACGTATAGTCATTGAAGATTATGGCATAGAGATAACCAGAATTCTGAATTCACACATTGTTTGTAAAAGTCTATAAATAACCTTTAGAGCATAATTTTTTTTTGCTTGTTTCTGAGAAACTACTGTATTTATGGTAGTGAATCTAGAAAGCAGAGGGAAATCTGGACACACACACAAAAGATAAAGCCATGTGATGACAGAGGCAACTATTTGAGTGATATGTCCACACGCCATAGAATGCCAACCTTGGAATTCCCAGAAGCTAGGGAAAGGCAGGGAAGGATCTTCCCTAGACCCTTCAATGGGAGCCTGGCTCTGAGACATCTTGACTTCAACCTCTAATCTCTGGAACTAAAAGCCAATACATTTCTTTCATCTTAAGCTACCCAGCCTGTGGTACTTTGCTGCGGAAGCCCTTTGAAACTAGGACATTACTCCTATCACCTTGGCTCTCTTACCACAATCTGAGAGGCTGAGGAATGATGTTGTTTCAATTCTGCATGCAAGTACTGGGTTGAAAATCCAGTGATTCAACATTTCTTTGGTTCCATAGTGTTCCCCCAACCCCAAATCCAACTCCTCTGCTTTCCAGAAGCATTACTGTAAGAACAGTACTTCTCCAGAAGCCAGCAGAAATATTATGTTTTAAAGGATCTTACAGACTTTTCCAAACAACATCTGTGTTGAGAATCTGGTTATATCTATGCTAAATCTAATATTTTCCCTATTTTGCTCTTTTGTTTTTTCGTGTGCCATTATTTACTCTATATCAACCAGAAAGGATTAAAGGCAAGATACTTAAAATTTAATAAGCAGATTTAAGACTGGGGCAAAAGAATAAAGGAGAACAAGAATAGGATTATCAAATAAAGCCAGAACTGTGGTTGGGCCATACATTTCCTATTTTTAAAACCTGTGTTAAAATTAAAACCTGGTCAGTTACACAATTTAGAGCATTCAAACAATAAAACCAATCATTAAGTAGAACTGTTTCTGGCAATTTTTCTCGGGACCCTATGTTATAAAGAACACAATAATTGACCATACTCTATAATAGTTTCAACATCCTATTTTATAGGGATATTTTTAATAATTATCTTCTATATAACTTGAGAGCTTTACCTGATCTCAGTACAGTGAAAACAATCGTGGGTCAGTGTGACTTAACCCAGATGCCTAATTACTTTGCTATTTGATAAAATTGGTCATGCCCTTCAATGTTCAGCTTAAAGATTGCCATTTACATTTTCATTGTCCCCTCAGTTCTGTATACAGTTTTTTCTGTTTTTATTCTCTATTAATTCCTCTTTTTGACATTTAATTCAAGTCTCAGTATGTGTATTTAAATTGAAGGAAGTTGTCTTATTCCTATTGATATTCCCCCAAAGTTTAGAGCAGGCCTTGCACAGAGATAAACACCTCGTTCCCATGTAACAGAAAATTCTTAGGCCATACAAGAATGGGACAGTGAGTAAAATCACTTGACTGTCACAACTTATCCTTGCTCTAAAACATAAAATTCCCCCTCTCAGATGAGCCACAGTGTTCTTTCTCAATTACTCTCAAGGATGAATTCACTTTTAGCCCTGTAACTGCAACCCAGATTGCAGATCCGCTGTTAAAATTTCTTTGTCCATAACTGCTGGTGGGACTTTTTATTGATTGTTGTGCTTTATCTATCCCCACTTGCCTTCATTTTACAAAATATTGATGCTAACGTGGGTAATGAGGAACAACTTTCTCTCCTCAATTATACTCTTTTGCCTGGACCCAAAGTTGTGATCTTAACTTTATACAAGAACCCTAATGATGAAAGATTTTATTTGACTCAAATTTGATTATGGTCTCCGCCCCCAAGGCTCTGGTGCTCTAAATAAAAGGTGGGCAGGAAGACAATCTGAGGATAAATGAATGTAACAGCAGGATTTGATTTATTGGTTTGGAATTCACATCTAACCATTGTCCCAAGGAATCAAATAGCCTAAGGTTTTGGATGAATGTGACAATTCAGTTGCCATTCCCAACATTTACTTTTTATTATTCCCTTCTTACCTTTGCTGCCCACCCACTTGCTGTCTTAGACTATTTTCTGATTTGTTTGGATTTCTGGTGGCTATTAAGTTTAGGACCTATGGTTGGAATTGTGTTGCACCAAATAAATGGATGTGCAAGAAAATACTGTATTCAGTTTGGAGGAAAAGAAGTTGATCTTACTGCAGAACTCATTTGGGGGTGCTAAAATGATGAGACATACATGGTGGCATGGAACAAGAGTCTTGGAACTTCAGAAAGTTCTATAGTGGCCAGTGAAACAGATGAATTAGACCTAATAGTGCCATAAAATAATGGGTTTTAAATTCTCTAATTTTTAAGCAATTTCTGTTGATTATTCATATAAATAAATTTAAGATTCCATGATATATGACTTTTTTGTGAACCAGAAATTTAGGTTTTAGTCTAGGCTCAACTGCTATTATTTTATTTCTGAAAACTTAGGCAAGTCTGATGAGGCTTAATTTATACACCTGGAATACAGGAGATAATTATTATCATGAAACACAGAAAACTTGCAGTAATGAATATCAAAGTATTTTTAACAGCACAAAAACCTATAAATATAAGATAATCTTACAATTTCAGCAATAATTTTGCAGAAATATATATATATATTTATTTTGCAGAAATATATATATTTTGCATAAATATATATATATTTCTTATATATATATGATATATATATATAAGATATATATATCTAAGATATATAAGATATATATCATATATATATATATTATATATATATGATAATCTTACAATTTCAGAAATAATTTTGCAGAAATAAAGAGTGGCAGAGGGGCACCTGGGTGGCTCAGTCAGCTGAGCATCTGACTTTGGCTCAGGTCATGATCTCACAGTTTGTGAGCTCGAGTCCTACATTGGGCTTACTGCTGTCAGTGCAGGGTCTACTTTGGATCCTCTGTTCCCCTCTCTTTCTGCCCTACCCCCACTTGTACTCTCTCTCTCAAAAATAAATAAATATATTTTTTTTAAAAAAGTGTGGCAGAGATTTCTCTAAAGAAATAAGTGACATATTTGCTAGAGACTGTATTTTATGATGGCAATTTAGGCATTTATAGCATAAGTGAATCACTTTTAGAAGCTCCATAGCATCTTTGTCAAATGTGAGTAAATGGGTTCCAGTATTCTGTACTGAGCAACATTTTCCCACTAAAGAATGTCTAAAATCGTTGTGTGTTTTCATAGTACAATTTTTATGACATATCAATATGAAAAGGAGAAAAACAACACTATTTTGGGGTGGTGGGATAGTGGGAGGCTTTGTTACATTTGTGAATTAATAGCAGTTAATAAATATTACTTAAAAATTGTTCTCATAGGAGAGGTGCCTGCGTGGTTTATTCGGTTAAGCCAGGTCATGGTCTTATAGTTCGTGAGTTCAAGCCTGCGTTGGGCTCCATGCTGATAGTGTGGAGCCTCCTTGAGATTCTCTCTCTCCCTCTCTTCTCTGCCCCTCCCCTGCTCGTGCTCTTTCTCTCTCTTAAAATAAATAAATAAACGTAAAAAAAATTGTCCTCATAGGGAAGAATGCCTACATATTAAGTAAGGATAGATAATGTTATTTATGTAAAATTTTGCTTTAGGCACCTTTCTCAAATGAAAACTTTTAATTCTAATCCCTCAGTTTTCTTGAATAATCCTTCAGTTTTCATTGATCATCATAACATTCATCATCATGTTGAGCTCTTCTCATGACAAGCACCACAGATAATGAAATAATGCAAACGAACCTGCCAGTTTTCTATTCCATGAAGTAACTGTAGAGGTAGCATCTATCTATCTGCAGACTTTTACTGTCCATTTGTATTTATCCCTAAGGGGAGAGGTGCTTCCTACCTTCCACCCTGAAAATGTTGTCACACAGGAGTGATTTCAGAGAAGTCAAGCCAGGGGTCACCATCCAACAGGGCTGTCTAAAAATTGGAAGAGTTCCCACAATTGACATCCCACAGGTGCATCTATGTCCAAAAGAATCCCCAATTCCCCCTGACCTTTTGCCTTCTTTTTCATTGATCTCACTTTTACCTCTTTGCCACCACCAGAAGTGATATTTTAGAGGTACAGTTGATCAGTACAACAGTAGTTAGATATATAGGAATAACAAGTATAATCTCCCTCAAAAGCAGGGAATCTCTTTATTCATTGCTGAATCCAGGAATAAAGAACCCTGACAATTCTAGATGCTGCCAACCCAAACAAGCCCCCTTACCCATGATGCTTTGCTCTCCATGAAATCCCCACCACCACTATTAGGAGTGTTATAGAAGAACGAACATTAAGCAGCTGCCTAGACATAATTATTTCTGAAGCATATGTGGGTGGTCTGTTAAAAAAAAAAACCAACAACAATAAAGTATAAAATGAAGCTCTGTGCAAATGGACCACCCTGCATATCAACATGAGTACACCCCACACACACACACACATACACACACACACACACACACACACACACACACACACACACACACACCTGGTTATATAGTTAGATGTAATTGAAATAATATGGGGCCTCCAGGAGAGATGATGTGCTGTTAAAGGGCTTTCAGGTACTTTTCTAAGGCAAATTAATTTTACAGAAAATAGAAGGCTTTGTAAAATATGTATCATAAAGGATACATTTTCCCTAACCTCCACATTTACCTATTTAGCTAATTATTGTTTCCATATATACACATACACACAAATCCATTCATACATGTCCTGCTCAAAAATTATTCTGGAAAAAGCATTTCTTAAATATTTTGAATCTTAAAGTATACATGAAACTAGATTTGTTTAAAAAGGAAAGCAGATTTTAGGTATATCAAACATAAAGGGTTTTAGTATTTGAGTGTGCAAGAAAGCGTCAATAAAATATCACCACATCTTCATATCAACCTCACACTCAACCCAGAGGTTGTGATGATGTTTTGTTTGATTATGTTTCTGGAGGTAGGAACCATTTGGAACCACACCCAGTGATATTCTCAGACTCATATTATGTCTTCCTCATCCGCACACTTTCCCACATACTTTTGGTTCTTCACAACATTTCCTAATTCTTTTTTCCCCTTCATATGTATTAGTTGAGATTCTCCAGAGAAACAGAACCAATAGGATGTATGTGTGTGTATGGTATGTATCACACACTTTTTGTGTGTTTTTGTACATACATACATACCGCACACACACACACACACACACACACACACACACACACACAATCACAGTCTGTTGGCAGAACTTCCTTTTGGTCAAGGGAAGTCAGTCTTTGTTCTATTAGTGCCTTCACCTGATTGGAGGAGGCCCACCCACACTATGATGAGAAATTTGCTTTACTCAATGTCTGCTGATTTAAATGTTAACTTCATCTTAAAAACAGACAAACAAACAAACAACAATGACAAAAACCTTAATAGAAATATTCAGAATAACACTTTACTAAATATCTGGTTCCCATGACCCAGCTAAGATGACACATAAGATTAACCATCTCACCATCTACTGAAAATAATTATCTTAATATTTTCATCTGGGTTTATAGAAAGTGTTTTATTTTTTTAAATTTTTTTTTAAGTTTATTTATTTTTGAGACAGAGAGAGACAGAGCATGAACGGGGGAGGGTCAGAGAGAGCAGGAGACACAGAATCGGAAGCAGGCTCCAGGCTCTGAGCCATCAGCTCAGAGTCCGACGTGGAGCTCGAACTCACAGACCGCGAGATCGTGACCTGAGCCGAAGTCGGACGCTTAACCGACGGAGCCACCCAGGTGCCCCTAGAGAAAGTGTTTTAAAAAGACACAATAGTAGGGGTGCCTGGGTGGCTCCGTTTGTTAAGCATCCAACTTCAGCTCAGGTCATGATCTCATAGTCCATGAGTTTGAGCCCCACATCAGGCTCTGTGCTGACGGCTCAGAGCTTAGAGCCTGCTTTAGATTCTGTGTCTCCCTCTCTCTCTTCCCCTCCCCTGCTTATGCTCTGTCTCTGTCTCAAAAATAAATAAAAACATTAAAAAAAATTTTTAAAAAGACAATAGTGAATGTTTCTCTGTAATAAAACCAAGTAGAATAAGGAAGAAAAATATGGTTTTGATTAGTTCAAATCTGAGTTCTGCTGCTCTGTAGGTGATTTGCTAAGTTAAATTAGCTACTTGAGCCATGCTTTTCCATCTGTAAAACAAAGATCTTTCCACTTATTCACATTTCATTGATTTGCACCTATTTGAGAAATACAGATTGAATCCCTAGTTTTCTATCTTTAAGGTTAAAAACATTTTATCCAAGTTGATTTTTGCTGCTTTAAAAAAAATGTTTATTTTTGAGAGAGAGAGGGAGAGAGAGAGAGAGAGACAAAACACTAGTTCTGTGTGAAGAGAGAGAGACACAGAGATAAAGGGAGACACAGAATTCTAAGCAGGCTCCAGGTTTTGACCTTTGAGCACAGAACCCAACACAGGACTCAACCCCACGAACTGCAAGATCATGACCTGAGCTGAAGTCGGGCACTTAACTGACTGACTCGTCCAGGAGCCCCTGACATTTTCAGTTATATTTTTCCAATTCCATTAGATAGAGCAAATTTTGTAGGGACAATATCCAAAATCTTCTCTAGGCATATCTCTTTTCTTTCTGTTTGCTTATTTTAGTCACTATTAAGTTTTAAATATGGAAGAATATAAAAGATAAAAACTAAATAGCAGTTACATTGTTTTTAATAGTGCAAATTTAAACTTTAATGAAAATTGGAAATTACTGTTCTCAGTTAAGTTAAACTTCAACAGTGACTGAGGTCTATCACAGAAACAACTTCACAAGGAAGTTGTGACTTACAAGGGAGTAAAGGGAAGACAGCATTTCTTGAGTTTTGCTTGATTTCAGTTTGACCATTTGGTGTTTCCTGGTCTCTCACCTCTTTCCTAGGGCAACTGGTTGCCTTATAGGGAAGCTTAGCTAAATTGAAGTTTCAATTATAGCTCTTTGATTACAAGTGTAACCCTTGAACTTCAAGACAGAGTTTAAGTTATTTTGCTATTTGATTTTCCAGGCTAGCTCACACTGTGGCTATCCTTTTGGTGAGAACTTTAGTGACGTGTATACAGAATATTAAAAAATAAAATAGAACATTTTGAGTGTGATAATTACAGTGCCACCATTATCACTATTTTTTTTTTAATTTTTTTTTTTTTGCAACGTTTTTTATTTATTTTTGGGACAGAGAGAGACAGAGCATGAACGGGGGAGGGGCAGAGAGAGAGGGAGACACAGAATCGGAAACAGGCTCCAGGCTCTGAGCCATCAGCCCAGAGCCTGACGCGGGGCTCGAACTCACGGACCGTGAGATCGTGACCTGGCTGAAGTCGGACGCTTAACCGACTGCGCCACCCAGGCGCCCCCCATTATCACTATTTTAAGGGATTGTATCTAGGAGAGAACAAAGGTAGCTTTTTGATTTGTTACTGAATGGAAAATAAATTTTCAGAGAAATTTTTTTCACGTTCACTCTCCCAGCTGTATTAGGGAGGAATAAATATATAGTAGGAGAGGGGCATCTGGGTGACTCAGTTGGTTGAGCATCCAACTCTTGATTTCGGCTCAGGTCATGATCCCAGCATTGTGAGATCGAGTCCTGCGTCCGGCTCCGTGTTGAACGTGGAGTCTGTGTAAGATTCTCCCACTCTCTCTCCCTCTCTCTCTCTCTCCCTCCCACCCTCTCTCCCTCCCCTGCCCCCAACTATCTCCCCTACTCACGCTCTGTCTCTAAAATATATATATGGGGGAAAAAAGTACATTTTCTCAGTATTTATTTTTCATAATTAAGAATGTAGCTATAATTAGAAATGGTGGTTTTTAAAATCTTCAGCTGATATGTAATATATTTACAAGTTAAATACATTTATCCAGTCCAAGGATAAAAAAGATGTATGTTTATTCATGTGTTCATATATTTATATACATGCTCATATATATATATATATATATATATATATTAGATAGATGTGTGTGCATATATATGTATTTATATGTATATATATGTGCACACATCTATGATATTAGAGTACATACATGTTAAATATATAATTCCTCTCCACTGAACAATAATTTATTTTTCTCTCTTGGCCAAACTTCTTCACCCTTAAGTTTCTCAATCACAAAACTTGTATGTACAGAAAATAATCAACAGCTTTGCTCCAGAGTATGTGCAAATGTTTTCATACAGCTCTGTTACTAACAATAATGACCTAAGCACAATGTATTTCCAAGGGAATTAATGACTGGGGTTAATGGCCCGAGGCAAAACCAGCCAGTCATGGATCCCTAAGAAATGACCTGTGCTTTGATCATTATTGCTTCATTACAACATAAAAATAATCAGCAGCAATTACAGTAGGAACTATGGGAACAGTTCAGCCTTGAAAATTAACTCTTTCAGGATCAACAATGCTGAATATTTCACTGCTTCCAGTGAATTTAGTATAAACAGTCCTGTAACCAAAAGAATTGATACAAATGACCCTGAAATATAATGTGATCCTGAGTGGCCAATATTCCAATTGAAATTAGCGATGTGCCTGTCTAAGCAAAGAAAGCAAAATGAGCCAGTGCAAATAAAACACCAAACAAGTTAACTTGAACTAAGAAGTTTCAAAGAGAAATTTATTTCATGCTCAGAAAAAATGAAAAAATGGGTACCTCAATCATGCCCATATTTCGATGAATTCTAGGAAAACAATAATAAGGAAGAAAAAATATAATCTGAATTCCATTTTTACATAAATTTATTAAAATTTGGGTAAAGCAAAAATAAAATATTTTAACGATGCATATCAGTTTTCAAATTATTCTGCGTTTGTACATAATATAAACCTTTTCCAAAGCAATACATATGTTATTGAATTAAAGAATGCTTGGGTAAATTCCTATACATTGAACATGCATATTTTAATAAAAATCAGATGTAAGATTATATTTTGCTGCCTTAATGCTTCTGCAATAAGAACTTGAACTATTGCTCACTAACAACGTCTTTATCAAGAAATCCTAATGGGGTGCCTAAGTGGCTCAGTGGATTGAGTGCCCGACTTTGGCTTAGGTGATGATCTGGTGGTCTGTGGGTTTGAGCTCCACCTGGGGCTGGGCTCTGCTCTGATGGATAGGAGGCTGGAGCCTGCTTCGGATCCTGTGAGCACCCCCCCCCCGCCCCTCCCCCACTTGTGCTCTGTCTTGCTCCGTCTCGCTCTGTTAAAAATAATGTCAAAAAAAAAAACCCATTAAAAAAATAAAGGCCTAAAGACTCTTTACATGCTTTCCCCACTCAGTTTCACATGAACATTTGACATAAACTTTTTTCTTTCTCTCCTTTTTTTTTCTTTTTTTTTTGGATCTCCTCCTTTTGCATTTATAAAAAAATGTTTCTTCTCTCTGATTACTTCCCCATTCTGTGTTTATCTCCTTGAACATTGCTATTCTCTTCCCATTCTCTAAATACAGATATTTATCGAGGCTTCTTTTGACATTATTTTTACCCCTATCAGCACCCTAATAATTCTGGAGTATCATTTTCTTCCATAGGTTCAATGATTTTCTCTTTAAAGACATATGCCATGCCTATTTCTCTGTTACAGTCCTCCCCCAAGTTAATACTTCCTAACAATCTACTAGACATGAAACCATATATACACTTTTGACAATTCAAGATATTATATTTGAACTGGTCTCATCACCTCCCTCTTCTGCCTCTTTTAAAATCCTTCACTTATTCAAAACATCTACCTTTTTTTTTTTTTACTCTTTTTTTTTTTTAACGTTTATTTATTTTTGAGACAGAGAGAGACACAGCATGAATGGGGGAGGGGCAGAGAGAGAGGGAGACACAGAATCAGAAGCAAGCTCCAGGCTCTGAGCCATCAGCCCAGAGCCTGACACGGGGCTTGAACTCGCAGACAGCGAGATCGTGACCTGAGCTGAAGTCGGACGCTTAACTGACTGAGCCACCCAGGTGCCCCCAAAACATCTACCTTTTGATGTGAGCATTTCCAGTCACCAGTTGAGTACTATTTAACTCCCTATCTAGGTACAATAGATTTGATTTCCATACAATTCTAACATTCATTTGTCTCTTTTAATTACATACCTGCATCCCTAATTAATCTTAAATCTGACTTATGTCAGAAGACCTTATCTCGTCTTAAAATTTCTCTGTCTACCACAAGTAGTGCATTTTTTTTCTTGTTTAAAATTATTTTCTTTCTCCCTGAATTTTACTTTTTGGTTCAAGTTTTTATTTAACTTCCATTTAGTTAACATACAGTGTAATATTAGTTTCAGGAGTAAAATTTAGTGATTCATCACTTACAGTAACGCCCAGTGCTCATCACAACAAAGGCTCTAGTAGTGTATTTTTAATAAGACTTTTTCTCATTCTGCCTCCAACCTCCAGTTGGATGTAAAATTTGATGGGTACATGTGAACTTTGCACATCAGATATGGGTCTGAATCTTGGCCTCAATAGTTACCATATATATGACATTGGAGAAATTATTTATTCCATTATATTCTCAATGTTGACATAAATAACAACCTATATTATAAGCTATTATAATGTGTAAAACTAATAATTATAAGAAGCCTCTGATTTCATATTGATTATTTTGCCTAAATTTTCACTGGATCTGGCAGTGCATGTACGTGACAAATATGCTTGGAATAAAGTGAATCATAGTCGTTTGGGTATCTGTTCCTTTATGATCCCCCTATCTTATTCCCACCAAATACATACACAGTAGCCTATATGCTGCCTCAAGGCAGAGACGGTTTTACTTATTTTTAAAATATATTCAGTGCTGGTTTGGGGTTTCACTTGGGATACAGAAAATAGGAAAGAATAACACTCCCCTCCTTAAAAATAACAACGATAAAGCTGACTAATTTGAACTTCACAACTTTTCCTGAGCCCATCAGAAAGCTGAGGCCGCAGAGTAATCTGAAAAAGCAAACAAGACAACGTACTGCCAGGGGAAAATAATCAATGAACCATATTCGCATATGACACAGAGGCTGGCAATATCAGCAAATTTAAAGCATAGTTAAATGTTTCAATGGAAAAGATGGAAACCTGCCAAGCTAGATGGCCATTTTAAGTAGAGTGATGAAAACTGGCAGAAAGAGTGGAAATAATAGAAATAAAAAATCAAGTAAAAATGAGGAATGCCATCAGTAGGCTCATTAGTAGACTCAAGACTGCTTGGGAATAGACCAATGGTAGGGTATAGGAATTACCCAAACTGAGACAGAGGGGGAAAAAAGTAGGAAAAAACACAAAACCATGAAGAATAGAACATCCAAAAGTTGTAAGACAATGTCACATGATCTAACATACATTTATCTGGACTTCCAGAAGTGGAGGAAAGGAACGGGCAGAAGAAATATGTGAAGAAATAAGAGCTAAGAATTGTACAAAATTAATAATAAATATCAACTCATATATTTAAGATGATCAGCGAACAGCAGGATAAAGAAATGAATAAACTCACACTTCTAGGCATACCGTATTTAAACTACTGAAAGTCAAAGATAAAGAGAGAATCTTGAAAGTGGCCATTGGGAAAATGACACCTGAGATACAAAGGAACAAAGATATGAATTGAAGAAGTCTTCTTGACTGAAACCATGCAAGTCAGAACACCATAAGTGACATCTTTTAAGTGATGAAAGAAAAAAACTGAGCAGTGAAAAATCCATACTAAGCAAGAATATTTCTCATCATGAAAGAAAAATAAAGATTTTCTGAGGTAAACCAGAACTGAGAAAATTCACTGCCAGTAGTCCTACACTACAAAACAACAACGACAAATTAACTTTTTTCAAGCAGAAGAAATATGATACCAGACAATAACTTGAATCTGCACAAAAAATAAACAGGACTGGGACTGAAATTTAAAAAAAGCAAATAAAATTTATTTTACTTTTCTTTGCGCTGGGCAAAGTCTGTCTAAGTAAGTATCTAAGTAACTTTCTAAAAGTAAGAATAGAAGCAGCATGTCCTGCTTATATAATATACAAAATTAAAATGTATCAAAAGAGTAGCACAAAAGTAGGACAGAAGAATTAGAAAATACTCTTGTAAAATTATTTGAGAGTAGACTAATTAACATTTACTGTATATACTAGAACTGCTACATTTTTTTTAAGAAGAGGCATAAATTATATACAAATAATGGAGATAAATTGAATAATTAAAAACTGCTTATTTACCCCTAAAGAATGCAGGAAAGAGAAAAAGTGAAGCAAAAAATAATAATAATAATAAATAAAAATAAAAACAAAACATTAAAAAGTTAGAAAGTAGCTGGCAAATAGATGATTCTAACTACATCTATAATTACATTAAATGTAAATCGTCAGATTGTATTAAAAAGGAAGGCATGTATGTTATCTACAGGAAACACACTTAAATATAAACATATAGATAGCTTACAAGTAAAAATATGGGAAAAGTTACACCATGAAAACACAAGTTTGGAATGACCATGTTAATATCAGACAAAGTAAACTATAGAAACTAGAAGAAGAGCGGCAAAAAGTTATATTACATGACAAAGTGGCCAATCTTCCAAGAATACATAACAACCCTAAATGTGTATTCACCTTACAACACAATTTAAAAATAAATAAAACTTGATAGAACTGGAAAGGGAACTTCTTAAATGTCTAAATATAGTTAAAGACAGCTCCTCTTTCAATAATTGGTAGAATAAGTAGATGTAAAATCAACAAGTTTGTAGGAGACCTACTGCAATATTTATTGCCTTAACACTTTTAGAACATTTTACCCAACAATATAGCAAAATATACATTTTTCATGTAGTTGGAATATTCACCCAAATCCATATATTATATGCCATAAAAATACTCTGATAAATATTAAAAATATAGATATATTTTCAGGCCATAATGGAGCTAACCTGACCATGAAAGTATAAAACTAGAAATAAATAACAGAAAACTATTTGGAAAATTCTAAAATATTTGGGATAAAAAAATTCACACTTCTATGGGTCAGAGAGAATGGCTCAAAAATTTAAATAAATTTAAGTAAACTGAAAAAGTTTTATGAACACATGAAAATAAAAATACAACATCAAAATGTATGGGATCCAATTAAAGCAATATATAAAGAGAAATCTATAGTATTGAATACTTATAGTAGAAAAGATGATGGTGTCAAATCAGTAAGCTTAACATCCTCCACAAGAAACTAGGGAAAACAACCCAAAAGTAAATAACACCTAAAACAAATGAAAAGAAATAATAAAGACAGAATCCAAGAAATTGAAACATAAAAACAATAGAAAAAGTCAGCATTAATAAACCTCTAGATTGATTGACAAAAAAAAAAAAAGAAAAGAAAAAGTGAAAAATGACAATATATTAGGAATGAAAAGAAGTCATCACTACAGAATTCATGGACAATAAACTGATAATAAGGGAATGCCATGTAAAACACATAGATGAAATGGACCAATTCTTTAAAAGATATGAACTACCAGACATTACCCAAGAAGAAATAAACAACCTGAAGAGTCTTACAAAATGAAGATTAAACATTACAACTAATTATAAATCTTTAAATAATAAAAACTTCTAGATATAGTTTCACCAGTGAAGTCTCTCAAACATTCAAGGAAGAAATAATTCACATCCCATACAATTTTTTTTTTAAAGGAAATACAAGGGACCTCTTCCCAAGATATTTTTTGAGGTCATAATTACCTAAATATCAAAACCAAAGACATTAGAAAAAAAGAAAATCACAAGCCAATATCATTCATAGTATGGATATAAAAATCTTCAAGATAATTATAAAACTAATTCTACCATATGTGAGTATAGCAAAACACATCACAAATAAGCAGGGTTTATCTGAATATAAGACTGGTTTAATATTTGAGTACCAAACAATGTGCTTCATAATATTAGTAAACTAAGTAGGAGAAACCCTGAGTATTTCAATAAATGGAGAAAAAGCATTTGGCCAAATTCTATCTTCCATCACTAATAAAAATTCTTAGCCAACTAGGAACAGAAGATCGATAACAGATTGGGCACTCTACAAAAGTACCCAATATCACCCTGATGACTTATTTCTCTCCCTCAAGATGGTGAACAAGACAAGGATGTCTGCTGTCATCATTCTTAGCCAATCTCATGCTGGAAGTCATAGACAATGTAATAAAACAACAAAAGAAAAGAAAGGCATTCACATTATAAACAACAACCAAAACTTTCTCTATTCACAGACAATAGTACTAAAAAGTCTACAGAAAAAGTCCTAGAGTTAAGTAGTATTAGCAGTAAAACAAAATTGAAATAAGCAAGGACAACATAGTAAAAAAACAACAACTGCATTTCTCTATAGTAGCAATAAACCATTGTAATTCAAAATGTAAGATAAAATACAGTTTACAACAGCACCATAGAAAAATGAAATTTTAAAGATTAAGTCTAACAAGATATTTGCAGAATCAATATACTGAACACTACAGAAAAAGACAAACCAAAGAAAACCAAAATTAACAGAAAATCATACAATTATTATGAATTAGAAGACTCAATAGTTTTGCTGATTCTTCTCAAATTGGAATTTAATGCCATTTCAATAGAAATCCTAGAATGAATTTTATAGAAATTGACAAGTTGACAATTTTAGACTTTTATTCTAAAATTAATATGGAAAGGCAAAGGAATTAGGATAGCCAAAACAATTTTATAACGGAAAAACAAAGTTGAACAAAAAATTCATGTTACTGATTTCAAGGTTTGTTTTAAGTCTACAGAAAAATGTAAAAAAAAAACAAATGATAGAGGTATTGACAAAAAGAATACCATACTAACATGACAAAAAGAAACATGTATCATACATACCACATCTTCTTTATCCATTCCTCAGTTGATGGGCATTTGGGCTTTTTCCATAGTTTGGCTATTGTTGATACCACTGCTATAAACATTGTGATGAATGTACTCCTTTGAATCAGCATTTTTCTATCCTTTGGATAAACACCTAGTAGTGCAATTGCTGAGTCATAGGGTTGTTCTATTTTTAATTGTTTGAGGAACCTCCATACTGTTTTCAAGAGTGGCTGTACTAGTAAAGGTGGATGGAGGGGAGGTGGGTGGGGTGATGGGTTAAATGGGTGTGAGCATTAAGAAGGGTACTTTTTGGAATGAACACTGTAAGAGATAAATCAGTGGGTTCTACTCCTGAAGCCAAGACTACACTGCATATTAACTAGCTTGAATTTAAATAATAATAATAATAATAATAATATAAAAAAGAAACATGTATCAGTTGAATGCAATAGAGTCAAGAAGTAGACCCACACTAATAAAATAATTTGATAAAGTTGCAAAGGCAAGTGAATGGAGTAAGGATAGTCTTTTCGTGAATTTATGCTGGCAGAGTTGACATCTATATGCAAACAAAACCGATCAAAAATTGACCCATCTCTCACAATGTATGCAAAAATTAAATACAGTGTATTATATACCTAAATATAAAACCTAATACTATAAAACTTCAATACATTTATGAAAGTATCTCTCGATGAAAAAAAATAACTGAGGGTACTCGTTGAGAATAAAGCATATGAAAGTGGAGGTGGGGGTGAGGATGGGTGAAGCACTTTATGAGTGCAGTCATCATGATGAACACTGAGTAATGAAGAATGGAAGTATTGAATCACGATACTGTACACCTGAAACTAATATAATACTGTATGTTGACTATACTAGAATTAAAATAAAAATATTTTAAAAAAGAAAATATCTTTGTAGCCTTAAGTTAGGCAAATTAAAAACAAAATATGATCCCCCAAATCCTGATTTTTTTAAAAGAAACAAGTGATAAAAATTGAGCTTGATCAAAATTAAATTTAAAACTTTTGTTCAGTGAATGGCAATATTAAAGGACTGAAAACACAAACTATAAACTATGAGAAACATTTGCAGATGGTTTATCTGGAAGGATTTTATATAGAGAACATGTAGTGACTTTTCTTACTCAACAATGAGGGAACAAAAACCCAATTTAAAAAAAAAATGGGCAAAAGATTTGAAGAGATATTTTACTATAAAATATATATAAAGGTGTAAATAATAATGTAAAACGATGTTCAACATAAATATTCATGAGGGAAATTGAAATTAAATCAACAGTGTCATACTATTAGAGTAACATTTTTAGGAAAGAAAGAGATGAAAAGAATGACAATAGCAAATGCTGACAAGGTCATAGAACAAATAGAACTGTAGCTGCTGGGAAAGCAAAAGTGATACAGCCACTTTAGAAAATACAGACAATTTAGGGTCTCTGGGAAGCTCAGTCAGCTAAGCCTCTGACTCTTGATTTCAGCTCAGGCCATGATCTCACAGTTGTGAGATTGAGCCCTGAGTTGGGCTCCACAATGGGCATGGAGCCTGCTTAAGATTTTCTCTCTCCCTCTGCCCCACTCCCCAACCCACATTCTCTCTCTCTCTCTCTTTCTCTCTCTCTCTCTCTCTCTCTCTCTCTCTCTCTCTCTCTCTCAAAAAGACAAGAAAGAAAGAGAAGAGAAGAGAAGAGAAGGGGAGGAAAAGAAGGGATGGGACAGACAGTTTGGTCATTTGTTAAAAAAAATAAACTTATAACTTATTCCCACTCTTAGAAAGAAATGAAAACTTATCATCAAAAACCTACATACAATATTTATAGTAGTTTTGTTTGTAATAAACCAAAATTGGAAATAACTCTAACGTCACTTAACTGGGAAGGGATAAATTGTTTTACCTCTATACAGTTGGAAACCCAACAATAAAAATGAATGAACTACTGACAGACTCCATTACATGTTTAAATCTCTTGTATATTTGACTAAGTAAAAGAAGTCAGATCCAGAGGGCAATGATATAAAATTTTGTATCATTCTACTTGTATGGCATTGTGGAAAACATAAAAATGTAGGGATGGAAGACAGATAAAAGTTACCAAGTGTTGGGGTTGGGGAACAGGGCTTGACTACAAAACAGTAACATGAAGGATTTCGGGGTTGGTAGAAATAATCTGTATGTTGTTATTGGTGCTAGATGCAGAAAGACAGGCATTTCTCAAAATTTACAGAGCCAGAAAGAATGGCTTTAGACTTTGTTTAAGTAAGATAAAAAAAGAATTTTAAGTCTACAGGGCTTAGGAATGTACATTACCAAAAATTGGTGAAAATTAAATTGAGTGTCAGTAATATCACAAGTAATTCCAAGTACAAAACACAGATAAGTTCTATTGACCGGTATTAGGAAATATTCCAAGCCAAGGTTTCAAGGTTTCTTTTGACTTAGACCTAAGTACGTAGAGATCACGAAAACAAGGACTATCCTACATTTAAGCTGGGTTTGGAAATTTTTTTGGAACTTCTAAAAAGTGAAAACAGAAATTCTAGGAAAGTTTTCTGATGCTATAACATTTATTTCATAATTAAAAACTTTGTGAAGATTAATACATTTTGTTAGCATAACAATGTGTTTTCATAAATATGAAGTCAGCTTATGTTTGCCTTTTTCCTATTTCTAAACAACTTTCAATGTATTGGTTTCTTATTGCTCCTATAACAAATTACCACAAACTCAGTGGCTTAAAACAACCCACATCTATTATCTCATAGTGTTGGAGATCTTCTGATCTGAAATGGATTCCCTTGGGCCAAGATCAGTATATTGGCAGGGCTGTGCTCCCCAGAGGCTCTAGGAAAGAATCTGCCTTCTTGCAGTTTTCAGCTTCTAGAGTCGACCTGCATTCCTTAGCTGGTGTCCTCTTCCTTCATTTTCAAAGCCAGCAGTATAGCATCTTCAAATTACTCTTTGACTTTGATCCTCTGCTTCCATTATCACATCTTCTGATTCTGACCAATCTGCTTCCCTCTTATAAAAACTTTTGTGCTTACACTGGTCCCACAATGATAATCCGGAATAATATCCCATGTCAACACCATTAATGTAATCACACCTTGAAAATCCCTTTTGCCAGGTAAGGTGATATATTAACAGGCTCTTAGTATTAGCATATAGACATCATTGGCCAGGGCGAGGTGGGTGGTGGGGGAGACTTCTCAACCTATCATAGCCAGTATTATAACCTCTTTGGCGCATGCACGGGGGCACACACACACACACACACACACACACGCAAATTTACCCATTGCCTGTGTAGCTGAACAAAGTTTCACTCAATTTATGCTCAAATACTAGTCAGTCATGAGCTTCATGTTGTCTTCTTAAATAGGACAGCCTATAACTGAGTTATGCTTGCCAGAGAATCAACACCCGAGAGTCTCCTTATTATGTATGAGAAAGGATGGAAGACATATGAGACCTGAGTTTTCTCTAGAGAATTGCCTGTTAGAAAACAATACTCAGCCACTGTATGTATGTCTTATCAATAAGCAGCTCAGGCTTTGTCTGATCATAATGTCCCTCAGCAAATAGACAAAAACAACATTGAAAGCAAAACACAATTCCTTCTTTTTCCAAACAAAAAAAGCAGGTCATTTAGAAAAAAATATGTAAAATGTATTATTTTGTTCGATGGCAATATAGAAATTGTATATATAATATTTTTATATATAAACATTTTTGGTAGTTTCTTTCTCTCCATTAAGTATTCAACACAGATCAGAAACACACGTGGCAAAATATGAGTGGAAAGAAAGTATAAGAAATTTTATGATTTAAGAAATTTTAGAATAACTTTATAGTGATATAAAAGTAGCCAAGAGCAGTTAGTCCTTGAAAGACACCAAGCTTTCTTATTTGAAGATGGTCTTGGGCACCTGAGTGGCTCAGTCTGTTAAGCATCAGACTTCAGCTCAGGTCATGATCTCACAGTTCGTGAGTTAGAGTCCCATGTCGGGCTCTGTGCTAACAGCTCACAGCCTGGAACCTGCTTTGGATTCTGTGTCTCCCTCTCTCCCAGCCTCTTCCCTGCTTCCACTTTGTCACTCTCTCTCTCTCTCTCAAAAATAAAAAAAAAAAATTAAAAAAAAGATGGTCTATGATTATCATCTTAATGTAACATTACCCATTTTATACTTAAAAAATAATTGGTATAATAATTTGAACACTTCCATTCTCAAGTTCATTCCAAGTTTGTGACACCAGGAAAATCCACCATGTTATGGTTAATAAATGATTCTGCTGTTCAATAATGTCAGTAAGATGTGTGACTAACAGTATCTCATTAAGGCAGATGATAAATACTTTGATTTCCCTCTTTAACACAAAGAGCTAACAAAGTATGGTAGGATTTGTTAATTGTTTTCATCGGTAGTCGTGTCATTTATACTCTATTAGAAACAAAATAAGCTTTGGTGGTTATATCTTTTAATAAAGCCATCTACTTGAACAAAAATATTCTCTATATATGACTTTTTTTTTCCTTTTTATGTATTTCTGTTAGACATGTACATGGTAACTGTTCTCAAGATTCCTGTCATCTGCAAATATTTTTGTTCACATTCAACATGGACACAAATCTATACTATACATTTTCATTGTAAAAATAATTATGAATAGATGAATTTGTTAAGCAATCAGGCAATATTTAATTTTTGACCAATATTATGTGCCTAGCACATAATGAATGAAAAAGGAATGTAAAAGGAATACAGATAATGGTTCATGTCCTCTTGAGTCTTAGAATTTCATTGGGGAGCATGTTTAATATGTGTAAAACACTAACAGGGTCAGTATGTATGTGATCTTTTAGATTGACCAAGAAGTAGATGCACCAAGTTTCTATGTGGAGTTACTTCACATTTTGCTTCACATATTTATGGTTTCTCTCTGACCCTAGAGGAAGAGGAGAGGCTCATCTGGTTGGGACATTTGGGAGAAGGAACTCAGCCTCCTCCTCCTTGGCCTGTCTTTTCCAGTCTACCTGTTGGCAGGGAGAATGGGTTCTGGTCAGCAATCTGCCAGACTCTAAGGTGTGGTTATCCAAATTTGGGGCAAAATATATGTCGAACTCCCTGCAGTCTTAGCTCTAGGTAGGTCACAATTTCCAATTCAGCCTTTCCTCATAATAAAGATGATATTTCGGGGCACCTGGGTGGCTCAGTCGGTTAAGCTTCTGGCTCTTGATTTCGATTCAGGTCATGATCTCACAGTTCATGAGTTTGAGTCCCATGTCAAGCTCTTTTCAGAGCCTGCTTCAGTTTCTCTGACTCCCTCTCTCTCTCTCTGTCCCTCCCTGACTCTCTGTCCCTGTCGCAAATAAATAAACATTTTAAAAAAAGATGATATTTTAAGCCCCCTTTTTCTCGTTTGGTTCCAAAGTGGGTGGAAAGGAGAAGCACTAATATTTATCACTCTAAAATGCCAGTTTTGACTCTTGATGCTCAAAGAAGTAAGAGAAACTGGAGGGCCCTATGAGATCCTTGCAGGAGGCAGCCTGAAGTTGCTTCAACTGGGCAATGAAGGGTGAGCAGAACCCAATTAGGTCAAATGTCACAGAAAAGGGATTTAAGGCAAGTAAATGACATAAAGAAGAAAAGGACCACAGAGCAAGGAGAGTGATAAAGCTGTGGCAGTGAGGAAGCTGTCTTGGCCCTGGTGGGTAATTCTGGGGGCGTTTATAAGATTTGCTCATAAACATACACAGGTCTTGAAAGCTTGAGCAAATAATTTTGGCTTGATTTGTCAGGTTAACAGAGAAGTATTTTATACTCTGGAAAAGGGGAATGAAATTAAATTGCTTTTTCAAGATGATTCCGGCCGTGATGAAAAGGAGTTGGCCAGGGATAGACTAAATATCAGAGGGCATGGCAGATAGACTAAAGATTGGAAATACCAACCACATAATGTGTAGAGCCCTGGATTTGAAGAGTTAGAGAGGGATGGAAGAAAGAATGAGCTGATTATATAAAATTGACCATTTCCATGGGAAAATTTTCTTTGTGAATGTATAACCTTGAGAAGAGCAGAGACGATTAGGCATATGGACTTTGTCTTCGAAAAGTATTTGTACTCATTTGAAAAGATGATTAGATTGCAGTTGTCCTGATTTGCAGCTTTGATTACCAAGCATTAATTTAGAGAAAATAGAATTTAAGAGCTTAAATGAGTTTTGGGGATACTTTAGATCTCACTGTATAGATAAGGAAACTGCGTCTTCAAGTAAGTTGGTTCAGGTTACATAATTTGTGTGCAGCTGGAACAAGACCAAGCATATAAATTTTTACATCAATTCTCTGTCCACTAAGCCTTGCTTGTCCTGCCTGAACTAATGCCAACCACATTTTAGGGGACAAATATACACAATAATATATTGGTGATAAATAGCCTGAATAAGTTGTCCCTAGTAATCAGTAAATGTGTATAATACAGGATGTGTCTTCAGTTTCCTCAAAGATCATGCTATGCTGTATTGTAATTGACACTGCTCTAAAAAGAGATTGATTTTCTCCTTACATAATAGTCCTTGTTGCCTTCGCCCCTTCACATTTATTCCCTCATTGAAAAATACTATGTTTTGGCACAGCAAGGAATTTTGATCAAGATGCTTTAGGAGTGGCGTAAGGCTATCCAGATGATGCACAGGCTCTGTTTTAGCTGATGTGTGCTATGAGGATGGCAGCGATAGAAATACCCCATATGTAGCCGGGACTGAAAGAGTATAAACATATTTGTGGAGTGTTTCTGGACCCCTACCCTGCAGTGCACTTGACTGCAAACATCTAGAAATCTGCAGCTCCTTTTAGTCACTCCACAAAGAGCTGCTGTGTCTTTGGTTTCAGTGAACAAACAATTTGCTATGTGACACAGCTTGCTTCAGCTGTGTCAACAAGACGGGATGTGAATTATGACATGCCGCTGTGTCTATGAAAGCAGAAGACAGAAGTACATGATTACGGCCTGGAGCATGCGGTTAGGAAGGGAGTGATGGTACTTCTCCAGCATGGGTTGCTGATGGAAAACATCTGCTTCCCTCTCTGTCCCCTTGAAAAATTCCCTTGGGAAATAAGCCCTCGAGGCTATCGCTCCCAACCAGGTCATTACCCTCAGCAGACTTCTGAGGCAATATTTGAATCTGTTGAGAAATCTTTAAGAAATAGTACGGATAGCATGTTTGATGGAATAAAAGGGGACGTGATAAGGAAATGTGAAAGCTTGCTGCATTCTCAGCCTTAAAATATCCTCCGTGCTTTAGCTCCTAATTTTCACACTTCACAGCTGCTAATGGATCTCAGCAGAACTGAAGAAGGCTGTTGACAGAGAGAGATGTCTTTTTGTCATCTCTGTCATGTTCCTCGCCTTATTCTCATATTGAAAGTTCTTATTTGCCTCAAAGTCCCTTGATATCAGCTAAGTTGCTATGCTTTTTCTTTTTCCTAACTTGACAGTCTCTCTCTCTCTCTCTCTCTCTCTGTCTCTCTCTTTAAAATGTTTTGCAGCTAACAGAATGATGTAGATAATAAAAGAGATGTCTGATATCTGGATGGCTGTGAGAGTTGTTGGAAACAAAGCATAGTAGGGGATCCGGTGATGTGCCCTGGTACTTTGGGCTTGAGGCAAATGTAACCGGCTTTGGAAGACGCTATTGGCCCTCGTATCTGGGATAGTTCCAAACAACATAAGTGACATTCAGATGGGCCTCTTAAGATCCTTAATCAGGGTTAAGAAAAGAGAATTCAAGTTTATTCACTAACCACACAAATGTAAGCAGGTAACAGGAGAGAGAAACTGAGTTCTTTCTCTTTAAAACCTTTGATGGCATAACATAATGATATCAACCTTTCTTAGAAAATGACAGACTCCTGGGCTTTCTCAGCTGAATATAGTCTCCAAAAAGTTCTAAATTCCTTTGTTCAGCCATTACATTTCCTCTTAACATTCTGTAATTAAAATGTCATTCAGATATACTGACATAATCTGATTATCTTTGAAGTTTTTCCATCTAATAAGTCGATGGCCAAACTCTTTCCATTCTACAGGTTTTTCTTCCATATATATATTTTTCAGAAATATTTATAGTTGCTGCAGTAAAATAAATACTATTTCCCTGATCCAGGTTTGGTTTTTGTGGTTTGGTTTTGTTCTGTTTGGCTTACATGACACTTTTTTGTCTTCTGAAGTTCTCTCTTTTTTTCTTTTTTTCACCTAAAGGTGAGAACCTGTCTTATTTGCACAAAGTACAATTGGAAATTTTTATATGACTTCTTTTAACCTTATTCCCACTATTTTTCATATTTTCTATGAGATAAATATTGTGATATTCCCTTTAAAAAGACCTTATTACTAAAACACTAGTAATTTATTCATCTAATCCTAATACTAGGAGATGGTCTGCTTTTATTGCTCTGTTGCTTGCCATTAAGAGATGATATTTTTCCAGTACATCTTATCAGTCATTTGAACTTTAGGTTTCTTTACCAAATAATACAAACCTGAAACTTCAGTTCATGTGGAACTCTACATGTTGAAATGGCACTTTTGGGCAGGACTAGAACATTCCAGAAAAGATATTCACTGCCAACAAAAACAATACCAAAAAAATAAAACCCACAAAAAACAAAACAAAACCAAAAAAACCACACCAAAAACAATAATAACAAAGCAACCCCCACCCAAAAATAGCCAAAAAACAAGGATCCTTTTCAGAGTATAGACTCAAAGTTAGGCACACTATTTACATATAAATACTTGACATCATATTAAACCAATTCATTGCTTTTTATTTAAAACAACCATTTCACAAGAATTTGGAATCAGGTAAAATCGAAGGATTATAGGCTTTGCTATTAAACATGACTGTTTTTCTTTAGATATCTGACCTTGGAGATTTAAGCTCTCTGACCCTCAGTTCTCATTTATTAAGTGGGCTTAACAATGACCGCGGAGTGCAGTTGTGAGAATTAAATGAAATTAGGGGAGCATCTGGGACCTAGCAAACTCTCTGAATATTCAATATTTCCGGCATTGTAAATGCCCAATTGAAATGTATGTCTACTTCCCTCTGCCAATAAGTTTTTTATTGGATAAAGCACCTGACAGCAGGAACTTTACAATATAGTTTTAAAAAACACAATAATATTTGTGATGAAATACTCAGTAATGGTTCAGAGTAAATATTACCAGAGAAAGGGAAGACAAGAAAGGTATAATAACTATGGAATGGTTCTCCGATGAATTGACACTTAAGCTTGGCCACGAATAGCACATAGAATTAATAATGTACAGCAAGAGGGGGAGTCATCGTAGTGAAGTAAACTCCACTAAAGATTGTGTGCTGACCGGAACAGTAAGATGCTGTGTTAGGGACAGTACATTTATGTAATGCAAGCAGCACTGTGAGTTGGAATAAAAATAAGATTGTTACAGAAGTTTGGTCAAGTTTATGGGAGAATTTTTTTTTTTTCAACGTTTTTTTTTTTTTTTTTTATTTATTTTTGGGACAGAGAGAGACAGAGCATGAACGGGGGAGGGGCAGAGAGAGGGAGACACAGAATTGGAAACAGGCTCCAGGCTCCGAGCTGTCAGCACAGAGCCCGACGCGGGGCTCGAACTCACGGACCGCGAGATCGTGACCTGGCTGAAGTCGGCCGCTTAACCGACTGCGCCACCCAGGCGCCCCGGGAGAATTTTTTTTAATGTTCATTTTTGAGAGACAGAGAGAGGGAGACAGAGTGCAAGTGGGGGAGGGGCAGAGAGAGAGGGACACACAGAATCCAAAGCAGCCTCTAGGCTCTGAGCTGTCAGCAAGGAGCCTGAAGTGGGGCTTGAACCCATGAACCCATGAGTATCCGAGTCGGATACTCAACTGACTGAGCCACCCAGGTGTCCCAAGTTTATGGAGAACTTTGAAAACTTTGGAGGAGAGCTTGAAATTGATAAGGTGAATTGATGGGAGCCAATGTGATTCACTAAGCAGAAAATAATCTGACTATACTTCAATTCTTACATTGGCAAATAGCGAGTGAGGCAGCATTTGCTTAGACAACTTTAATTTCAGCTTCTACTGCCAGGGAAGATTTGAAAGTGAGAGATGGGAAACTACAGTGAAGAAATTCCTTGGGCTTGTACAGTAGAAATTATAAACAGAAATAGTTATACTTAGAGGCATAGTTGTCAGGCTCTGTGAAGCACAGAGAAAAAGCCTCTCTTTTATGTACTGAGTGTCTACAAATTCCAGACAGCTCCGAATGCGTTAGAACATATGGGTCCCAGAAGGAGACAAAGTGGAATAGATACAGGAAACAGAGTACTGGGAGATGGAGATCCAGAAGAACTAGGATGCAAATGCTAGTAATGAAGGATCTCTCCAGTACTGATGTGGGACAAATATATTGTCAATAAGTGAATTACTTGGTTGTTACGGCCAAATATGATTTGTTCAATTTAGTGTGTGTGTGTTGGGGGGTGTGTGTGTGCAGTGGGAGAAGGAGAGGCAGGAAGAGAGGGAGGAAGAGAGGCAGAGAGAGGCAGACAGAAATTGATTAAATTAAACATCAATAAACAGGATAAAGTTTATTTTCAATATTGAATTGTTTTCTTTTGGCATTAATAAGTTCTTCATTCAAAGAAGTTTTTTTTTTTTTTTAATGTGTATTTTGAGAGACAGAGAGAGCAAGACCATGAGTGTGAATGAGTGGGGAGGGGCAGAGAGAGAAGGAGAGAGAATCCCAAGCAGACTCTGTGCTGTCAGTGCAGAGCCTGACGTGGGGCTTGATCTCATTACCATGAGATTATGATCTGAACTGAAATCAAGAGTCAGATGCTTAACAAATTGAACCACCCAGGTAGCCCAAAAGAAGATTTATTTTAGGAAAATGTATTTGAACTAGGTGAGGCCAACTGCTATTGTTAGTCATTACCTCTTTTGATAAGAAAAGCAAGATGAAATAGAACTTTGAAAAAAAAGTGGAGAAGGAAAAAATAATATATGTGAAAAAGATATTTAAGAATAAAATACAAGATAAAATGGAATCCAAGTACAGGAGCCATGTTAAGGATAATGTTTTGAAAAATGAGAGGATCATAATAAACCTTGCCAGTTCAAAGAGAAAGAAAACCTGGGTGGGGCTGGGGACAGGGGAGTTGGTGGAGACATTGATTTTGGTGAAAAGATCACCAGTGGCCTTCCTAAAAGCAGTTACCATATATGATGGGACTTAAGTGGTTAAGGGGCCAGAGTCTAAGAAGTTACAATTGTTGAAGAAATAGAAGTAGCAAACTTGTATTTTAACTCACTAGAGGTAGCAGTGTTTAGGATACCACAGAAAAATATTTTTGAGGGGTGAAGGGGTATTTGTTTTTTGGGAGAGGAAATCTGAGTAACTTATAGAAAGAGGGAAAGAAGCCAATGAAAACCATATTGAAAATTTAGCGAGGGGATAATTATTGATAAAACTTGCTCTTTTGTAGAAGTCAGGATGAAAGTGATTAAGCATTGAGGTATTAACACCGGAAAACAGGAGAGTCATTATTTTCCTCAAAAAAGAAAAGAAATGACGACAAGAGGTTGGAAGAAATTTAAAAAATATATATTAGAATAACAACTGTAGACTATTAATAGAACAGGAATAGAACAAAAGATGAATATATGGACAACTGAGCTACAGCTAGGGCTTTCTGAGCTTAGTAATTACTATAGTAATTATTATGTGTGATCAGTCATATGAATGGACTTTATACATCAATCGTCAACAAAGCAGGAGAGAAAACAGGATACTACAGGTATATGTGATTAAGGGTTTAGGAATGCAGTACAGGCCAAAGGTATGAGTGATTCTAGGGTGTCTTAAAGGGGACCTTGAGATGACAAATCACAATACACAACCAAAGCAGAGAAGTGAGTGGATTCAATTCAGTTTAACAAATATTTATGGGAGGTCTCCAGTTTCAAGCCTGATGCTAGATCCCAATAAGTGAGGAAAGAAAAAGACCAGGAAAATGAGCAGGTGCTGAAGGATCAGAGGCCACAACAAGAGCAAAATGGTAAAAAGCGTTAGAGCAGAGTGGAAGTGGAAAAGGGAGAGAATTAAAAACTGTAAATCACAGAAAAATAATGCAAGTTCCAACTGTAGGCAAGCTCTGAGATGGAGCTTGCTGGATAACTACTCTTTAATTGTAAGTCATTGTAGTTGAAAAAAATCTAGGAACTGTGGTCAGGATGCCTTATAGGTGATCAAAGTAGTTGATAAATGTACTAAGTAGAAAGACATAAAATAATCCAGGGAAGAAAACTTGTAGATGAAATCAAGGTCCATCTGGATAGCAGTAAAGTTTAGCCACAGGATTTAGAGATGAAGGAAACTGGAGAATGTTACGGACTTCAGAACAGGTTTTTGCATAATAGCAGTAATGAAACTGTATTCTAAACCAGCAATAAAAAAGTAAGTTATGTTGACCCTTCCTCCTAATCCAGTAATACAGAAGGGTCATAGAGAAGATGTGTATTTCATTTGATAAGAAATTGCTAGAGGTAGTTGTATCATTTCATAATACCACAAATAGCGCACTAGGACATTATTTGCTCATCAGCTTCATCAAAATTTGGTGTTTCCTTGGGGCACCTGGATGGCTCAGTTGGTTAAGTGCCCAACTTCGGCTCAGGTCATAATCTCAAGGTTTGTGGATCCAAGCCTGACAAGTGGGTTCAAGTGCTGACAACTCAGAACCTGAAGCCTGCTTCAGATTCTGTGTCTCCCTCTCTCTCTGCCCCTCAGAGCCCCTCTGTCTTTTGAAAACAAATAAACATTAAAAATTTTTAAAAATAATTTGGTGTTCCCGTTCTTTTGAATTTTAATTATTCCGGTGGCTATGTAATGGCATCTCACTGTGGTTTTGTTTTTCCCTGATGACTAATGGTTTGTAAAATTTTTCATGTGTTTATAACCATTTATATAGCTTCTTTTATAAAATAATATCTGTTCAAATATTTTGACCGTTTTTATCGAGTTGTTTGATATTTTATTGAATTGTATGATTTTATTAAGAATTTTAGATACCAGTCCTTTGACAGATAGTATGTCTGTGAATATTTGCTCCTAGTCTGTAGTTTATCCATTGCTTTTCCTAAGAGAATCTTATAATGAGCAAAATTTTTACATTTTATAAAGTTTAATTTATAGTTTTTCTTATGTAATTTTTGCTTTTGGTGCTATCTATAATAAAACTTACTCTACATCTAATCACAAAAATGTCCTATGTCATATGGATTTAGCTATATAGTTTTCACTTCACATTCAAGTCTATGATTCATCTTGAGTTGTTTTCTATGTATGGTATAAATTGGGAGTCTGAGTTGATTTTGGTTTTCTTTCATCATGAATATACTTTTCCCATTAGATTATTTTAGCTCCCTGCCAAAAATTAACTGAATTAACTAAAACATTAATTGAAGAGTGGGCTATTTCTGGGCTCTAGTCTGTCAATTGATCTTGCTTATCTTTAAACTAGTACTACACTTTACTGACTACTATAAATTTATACCAAGTTTTGAAGTCAGTCATCCAACTTTGCTCTTCTTTTTTGAGAATGTTTAGAATATTCTACATCCTTTTTAATTTCATGTAGGTTTTGGAATTAGCTTGTAAATTTCTACAAAAAAAAAAAAAAAGAACCGTGATGGAGTCAGGGTTGTGATTCCATTGAATCTACGGTTTAATCTGGAAAGAAGTGACACCTTACCAATATTGAGTCTTCTAATCCATAAACACTGTGTATATATTTTTATTTAGATATCCTTTAATTTTTGTCAGCAGTACTTGGTAATGTTTAGTATAAAACTTATTTGTACTTTTTTTATTAATTTATTCTTCCATAAATGCATTAAAATAAATTAGCTTTAGAGTGCCTGGGTGGTTAAGCGTCTGACTTGATTTCAGCTCAGATCATGATCTCACAGTTGGTGAGACTGGACGCTGACTCCGGCTCTGCACTGACAGCACAGAGCCTGCTTGGGATTCTCTCTCTCCCTTTCTCTGCCTCTTTCTCTCTCTCAAAATAAAAAAAAAAAAATAAACTTTTTAAAAAATTTAAAAAATATATATATTTATACTGACCCTGACCCAGTGACTAGGTGATCCAGTAAATTCACTTAGTTCTAGTATTTGCTTCATAGACATCTTAATATATTTTACATTTACATCATATCAAGCATGCCAAGCATTTTACTACCTCATTTCTAATCTATTTTCCTTATATTTCTTTGTTTTGCCTTGGTGCATTAGGAAGTAATTCCAATATAATGTTTAGTATAAGTGATGTAGGCAGACATGCTTGTTTCATTCCTGATCTTATGGGAAAAGTGGTTAATCTCTGACTTTTAAGTATCATATTAGTTGAAGGTATTCAGTATATTCTCTCCATTTTTCTGATGTTTTCTTTTATTCTTATTTCTTGAGAAGTTTCATGATGCTACACTTGATCTTAGCCAAAAGGCCAAGAAGCAATAGAGAAATTCCATGATGAATGGGTATTGAAGATGTTCTCTTTTTTTCTTATCTTCTGAGAACTTTCATGATGAATGGACGTTGAATAGTTCCAAAGGCTTTTTCTTTATCTATGAAAATGATACGATTTTCCTTATTCTATTAATATGATAAGTTATATTAACAGCTTTTTTGTTTTTCATCTGTACCTCACTTCATGGGTGTGGGGTGGAAATGAGAGTCTTTTAGCTCCTCTAGTTCTCAAGGATCTCCCCCTTCAGCTTTTCTGAATTCTGGGTCAGGTGCGTATGCAGCTCTGGGTGAAAGATACCAGCTTCTCCCAGAAGCTCCCCATGACATGAAAGTTTGAGGTGGTAAGAGAAGCATGGGTGTCAGTTCTCCATCGACTGTTTAAAATATTAAACCAGCTTTGCATTCCGGTATGATTATCCTCTTGACCATTATGTTGATTTAACATGTATTGGTGAATTTGATTTGTTTATATTTTGTAAAGAATTTTCCTACCTATGTTCATGAAGGATATCGGTCTATAGTTTCCTTTCCTTGTAATGACTTTGTCTAATTTTGTTATCAGGAACTTATTGTTTTAGTAAACAAAATGGAAATGTTTCCTATTTAATTTTCTTAAAAAAATTATTTTAATCTTTATTTTTGAGAGAATGAGAGAGAGAGAGAGAGACAGAGTGAGAGCGGGGGAGAAACAGAGAGAGAGGGAGACACAGAATCTGAAGTAGGCTCCAGGCTCTGAGCTGTCAGCACAGAGCCCGACGTGCAGCTGGAACCCACAAACCTTGAGATCATGACCTGAGTCAAAGTCGGATGCTTAACTGACTGAGCCACCCAGGTGCCCCTCCTGTTTAATTTTCTGAAACAGTTTGTACATGATTATATTATGTTTTCCTTAAATGTTTGATAGAATTAACCAGCGAATCCATCTGAGGCTGCAGCTTTCCTTGTGAAAATTTTTGATAATTAATATATAATATTATTAGTTTTAATATGTATAGGGATGTTAAAGTTTTCTACTGATCTTGTGTAAGAAATGGTATAGTAATTTTCAAGAAAGTTGTTAATTTCATTGAAGATTTTCTGTCACAATTTGTATTAATCATTTGTATTTTTGACCCCTAATTTTTTTTAATGTTTATTTTCATTTTTGAGAGAGATAGCGCGCACGAGCAAGTGGGGGAGAGGGAAATGAGAGGGAGACAGAGGATCTGAGGAGGATTCTGCACAGACAGCAGAAAGCCTGACACAGGGCTTGAATTCACAAACCCTGAGATCATGACCTGAGCTGAAATCAGATGCTTAACTGACTGAGCCACCCAGGCACCCTTTGTGCCCCCTATTTTTAATGTGTCATTTTTTCTTTGGCTAATTAAAAATTTTTCTCTTTATATTTCAGCCATTTGACTTCCACCAACTTTGGGGAAATTTTTGCCATTATTTCTTAATTTTTTCTTTTTGTTCCCCATTATTTATCTTCTTTCCTTTTGAGATGTCAGTTACATATCTGCTAGACTCTCTCTATGCCTTCCTCCAGGATTAGACTCCTATCCAATTTCTGCTTACTTTTGGTTGTTCTTCAGCGCTTTCAATTAGTTATTATTTTTTTCCCAGAGTTTATAAGTGCCGTTATATTTTAAAATGTAAGTAAGTGATAATATGTATGTATTATCTGTGGAATTTTTTTTCTTTTTAAACACTTAGTATAAACTATGAAAGTAAAAACCACACCCTCAAATGATTAGGTGATTTAAAAGATTGTACCAATTATATTAGCAATGTGATTTCAGAAATTTCTGAGAGACTTCTCTAAGCATGTATATATGTACATAGGAATAATAATATTATGCACCTCAAAGAACCATTATTAAACAAAATCCATAGAACTGTGTCTTACCCATGCAGTTCTTAATGTATACATTATGACCAACACTGTTAGTGTTTTTGAGAAGCAATACTAATCTACTTCACAAGCATAAATTTTTAAACTTAGAGTAGATTTCTTTAAAAACATTATAGGACCTTGTGTCCTTTAACATTATTTGAACCTATCATTTACATCTCAGTGTGAATTAACTTATCAAATTCTTTTCTAAAAGCAAATTCTTCCAGGGTAGATCAGACTAGGTAAGTTTTCAGTGTGTGTCAGAAAGGCTAAGTTAAAAGCCAGGGTCAAAAAGCTGGTTTATTTTTGTTTTATTAATATCTCTACTTGTTAGTGTTGTCATATGACTCCTTAAGACCATATTCTTCGTGTAGCAATCTCTCTGCCCTATACAATTATCCAACTACATGCACACACTCAATGAAGTGGCAAAGTTTGACCAGAATGATGAGTTGGAGGAAGGTCATAAAACTTCATGATAGATTGTAAGCCAAGGACAAAGGAAAAAGAATATGCTTTTCACAAAACTTTATCTTATTCAAGTAATCTGCCAGAAACAGCCACAGTAGACAGAGTCATTAATTTCTTAGCTTAATAGTTTGAAGTGAATTGCTTTAAGGGATGTTCTGTTCAGAATAGAAGCTATTGTATGCCTTTGTAGGCAGCATAATTAAAGGTAGAATGATTACCTCAATGGTAATAACTGAATTTTGGACATAGCAATGAACAAATGATTTTGTGGATTGCTATCATCACATGAAAACATATTTTAAACAATCACTCTTCAGGCTAATGAGTTTGTTAATGGTAAATGAACAAATGACCTGAAACAGGGTGGGGAGATCTAAAGTAATTGGTATTAAATGATCTAGCAGAGAAATAAAATTAATTTCAGATCCAAACAGCCTTAAGGTATTATAGACTAGAATGAGTATAAAAGTTCAGTTCATTAAATAAACAGTGAACAAAAGTAAGAATTCTTAGGGCACCGGGGTTGTTCAGTTGGTTAAGCATCCATCTTTGGCTCAGGTCATGATCTCTGGGTTTATGAGTTCAAGCCCCATGTCGGGCTCTGTGCTGACAGTTCAGAGCCTGGAACCTGCTTCGGATTCTGTGTTTCCCTCTCTCTCTGCCCCTCCTCTGCTCGTTCTCACTCTTGTTCATTCTCTCTCTCTCTTTCAAAAATAAACATAAAAATAATAATTCTTAAAATTGTAACATAAAATCAAACGAATTTATATAGGTGGTTGTAAAATGTATAAAACCTCAAAAATTGGAATCCTTTTGTACATTTTAATAATACACATGTTATATTTGTATTCATTATGACAGGTATGATTTGTAAGCCTGGTGCAAGTTAAAATCATTTTATTTTAAAAACATTCCTTTTGATGCATAGATAAATTTTGGGAGTTTTTACTAATGCAAAATGCAGAATAAATGTCTTTTACTAATTGTAGAAAAACAGGTATGCTAAAAGAAGGCTCTGAAAAGATTAGCCACCCTGTGTAGGATCCCAGTACACAGGTGAAAAATTTAATTCAACAATTTATTTACAAGTACAACTTCTGTCCATTAGCTTCAAATACTTAAACTGAAATTTCTCTCACATTTATTTAAAATATTTTTCAAAGAGCTGGCACCTGACCAAGAAAATTAGTTTTAAAAAGTAATAAATGTCAACTTAAAAAAATCCTTCTGTCATCAAGTGATTAAAAAAAGGCTTATTAATAATAGCAATAAAGCATAGTAAATATTACATTGCGATGAAGTATTACTGATAAGAAAAAGACTATTCCAAACTTTGTCCTGTGGATATTTCGGTGGTTCAGAACGGATGTTCTACTATGCAATGATTTACTAAATAATAAATTGTTTTCAAGTTGATGTAATCATGTAACAATAATAATCATTCCTTAATTTTGGAACTTTTATAACACAACATTCGACAGTCATTGCTCACAAAGTAAGATAATTACACAAAAATCAATTAACAAAAGTACTTACAATTAAATCTTAATTTAGGTGTGCCAAGAAAGGGGCCCTGCTAACTCAGAGAAGAAAGCAATTGCAAGCATATTTTTGTTGTTATACAACTTTATAATTCAGATTACTAAAAAAAAAAATGTGACTTTTCTCTTAGAAAATATTCTCCATTTTTGTTGGTTTCCTTTAACTGCTGCTGCACCAAGATATTAAAGATATTTCCCATAGGATTCAAAATTGTTGATGCCAACACATGTATTAAAGGCATTAGGACAAGGGGAAGCCTCCTTTCTTCAAATATCAAGACAAGGAAAATCTTCTTTGATACCCCAGAGAACTCAGAGAATGTTACTAGAAAGCACAAGCTACTTAATGCCCAGGAAGGGCAATCCAGAAACAGGTATTCATTTCAGAACAAGGGTCCTTATTTTGAGCAATGGAGATCCCTGTTCCACTAATTAAGCTTTTGAAAAATAATCATTAGGGGTGCCTGGGTAGCCCAGTCAGTTACGTGTCCGACTCATGATTTTGGCTCTGGTCATGATCTCATGGTTGGTGAGATTGAGCCCTGCCTCTGGCTCTGGGCTAACAGTGCAGAGCCTGCTTGGAATTCTCTATTTCTCCCTCTCTCTCTGCCCATTCCTTGCTTGCACTCTGTCTCCCTCTCTCTCAAAATAAATAAATAAACTTTAAAAAACATGTATAAAAAAAGAAAGAAAAATAATCATCAAATATACATTGGTAACAACTATAGGAAAAAAAGATTTTTCTGAAATTCAATATTCTGCTGGTAACTAAAGAGTACGTTGATAGAATTTAGCAAAACTTAGGCTCACAACTTTAGAATAATATGCAAATTGTATTTGTCTCTAACAGTTATGGGATTCAGACTGTTATTTTTCCAATAAAAAACTTTAATTTTAATTGCATAGACAAAGATTTTGTTATTACATTTTAGAAAGGTTCTTTTGGGACTCTTAAAAGTTGTACTCAAAATTATTTAGTAATTTTTACAAAGGTACAACATGGAAGTATTATAATAGAAATACAAAATCAGATGGCAGGTACTCAACAATAGTTTATAGAATTAGAGGTTTTATTCTGTCTGAATCTGAGTTCATATCTTTTGCCCTCTACATTTAGCTCAGGGCCCCAACACCAAACCGAACACAGGAATGAACAAAGAAACCCAGGAGGCTTCATGTTCTCAATTTCCCAAATATCTGATCAGAGTATAGGTTAACTGGTAGATGATAACACAAAGGTGCTTATGCAGGTTAATTGGTGATTAAATAAGACTATCAGTGTGTTTCTTAGTGAATTTCTGTCATTTTCAAAGTATTTTAGGCTGGATGGAAACTTGCCAAGCCTTCAAGCTTATGAAACTACAATTCATGGTTATTAAGAGAGAATGCCCTAGAGAGATTAATCTGTGCTATCCCAACAAGCTGACCTTTTCCCAAAGACATAGCAATTTAATTATCTACTTTGAAAAGCACAATTATAGTAAAATTCAAAACCTGATTTATAGACAGGTTTTATATTCTCATTTATAATGCATGTAAATAAGAGTCTTTTGAGTTTCTTTTTTCTACGATTATTATGCATGTGGCTAATAAGTACTAAATAGTTCTTGCTTTATGAAAGTATGGGCTTGTTTTTTGATTAAGTATCAGTTACTAGTAAAAAGAATATTTTAAGTTGTGAATGTTTTACAACAGGTCTTCACTTTAAATTTTACATGTCGTTTGCACTATTATAAATAAACAGGTGCTTCCGTAGTCTGTGAACCTGAGAAACTTGACCTGGATAGGATTTCTATTTAAGTACATGCTTGTGAAAATGATTTCATCACTTATTTTCTACTTCATGATTCTATATTTTATCTCATAGAAGTACAAAGTAGAAACTCCTCATAAAATGAACTTTATGTTGGAGCTTACCATCATATGGACTTGAAATAACCTAAATTATGTTCTTAGTCAGCTAATCAGTTTCAAATATTTGTTGAAGATCCATCTACCTACCATCATAAGCCCTCTTCAGAGGAGGGAGGTATTTGAAGGCACACACATACACATACACACACAACAAAGGACAAAGACCAGAGATATCAGTGAGATATCTGTGCTTGTTTGTTTCTTTGTTTCTATGTAGGTGTCTTGTTTATACCACAATGCTGACTACGAATTGCTAGCCATGTACAATGTCAATACGAAAGGGATTCTTGGAATTTTTGTTTGTTTGTTTTTATAAGATAACATTCACATTCCCCAATGGGGATATAAGAGTAATTATTTTTTTATAACTTAATGTAAATGTGAAATTTGAGCACCCCTTGTTTTAATGGAACCTCCTGTAGAAATGTAGATAAGAAAAAAGTTGGAGGCTAACAGTCATCCATGAGAGCAAGCCAGGAAGCTGGCTCAACCAAGACCAGATGGCAGACAATGCTCTCCAAATCCAGAGATGTTGTGAGAAGCAAGAATGAATGGAGAGAATGATGCCATAGAAATCAATAAAAAAGAAACAGCAGTTTGTGACTCATAGAGCCTAGTAGCATACTGTAAGCCTGAACTACACTATACAGTTAAAAACCAAACCAACACTTATAGGGCATGTAAAAGAGTTCCCTTACTTCATGTTAGCATTGATGATTGTCAAATAGTTTCTTCTTCCTTAGTCATCAAAGTGTTTATATATAAATAAACAGATGTGTCTCTCTATAAATAAATATATGTAAATAAGTATACATAAATAAATGTAGACACATATTTGAAGCTAGATACTGTAGAAAAATGCAGAAATAACAAAGGTAATAAGATATGTTCTTAGTTAGAACTTATAAATAGAAACTTATTTGTTATTTCTAAGATACAAATGCAAAAACATGTGCATGTATATGGCAAAATTGAACAGTGTTGCCCAGGAGATACTCTCAGCTCAGAAGCATAATCATGGAGGTAACATAAGTTTTCACTTAGAAGTCTCTGAATGTTGGGGGCACCTGGGTGACTCAATCGGTTAAGTGACTGATTCTTGATTTCAGCTCAGGTCGTGATCTCACAGTTGTGAGATGGAGCCCCTTACCTTGGGCTCCTTGCTGGGCATAGAGCCTGACTGGGATTCTCTCTCCCCCTCCCATTCTGCCCCTCCCCCACCTCTCTCTCAAAATAAACACTAAAAAAAAAAAAGAAATCTCTGAATATTGGGAGCATATATTGAGCATCTAGTATCAATGGGAGATTCCAGGAAGAAAGATGGGACCTAAGAGTCAATTTCTTCTGCGCTTTACCATATGCTACATTCAATAGTATCAATTGATTGAGAGTTTGTGTAGTTTCTGGAAGTTCTGATATGATCCAGTGTTGTGAGAACCCTTTCCACAGGCACATATGTCCCTTATGCTTCCCCCCCCCCCCCCCCGAATTTGAGGTTTAAATATTAGGGGAAAAATTAAAATATAATAAAAATAGATGAATGGATAAAATGTGAAATCAACTTAGTTTGAGCTATTCCAAAAAAATTATTTATAAAAGATTTTTATTTTAATTTTTTAAGTTTATTTATTTATTTTGGAGAGAGTATATGCACATGTATGCACAAGTGGGGGAAGGGCCGAGAAAGAGGGGGAGAGAGAACCCCAAACAGAGTCTCTGTTGTCAGTGCTGACAGCACCACGTCCAATGTGGGGCTTGATCTCATGAACTGTGAGATCATGACCTGCGCCGAAATCAAGAGTCCAATGCTTGACCGACTGAGCCACCCAAGCACCCCAAGAAGTATTTCTAAATACATGCTAAAAAGCGATGATTTGGGCAAGTTTATATATTTAAAAATACTTTAAAAGCCAGGATAAAATTTCAGTAATTCTGAGTTGATTGGAGATGGGAAAGGTCAAATGTCCATATTCACTTTAAGAAAACAAACACTTTCAGGGCACCTGGGTAGCTCAATCAGTTGAGTGTTAGATTGTTGATTTCGGCTCAGGTTGTGATCCCAGGGTTGTGGGATCAAGTTCCACATTGGGCTCCACTCTCAGAGTGGAGCCTGCTTAGGATTTTCTCCCTCCCTCCCTCCCTCCCTCCCTCTCTCTCTCTCTCTCTCACCCCTCCTTTCCCTCCCCTTCCCCCTCTGCCTCTTTCTCCCACTTGTGTTCTCTTACTTTCTCTCTCTGAAATTAAACAAAAAAAAATACTTTTTGAGAAGGCAGTATCATATCATAGTTAATAGCATGGATGTTTAGAAACAAAAAAATAAGACATGAAACATTAAACCAGGACATTAAATGTATATCTTGGAGGTGTTCTGGAGGGTGGGGAGAGGTATCGTGGATCAAGAAAATGGAGAAAAAGAAATAATCCAAGAAAAATGGAAGATAGTTTTCCAGAGGTGAAGAAATGGCTTTTCAGATCAAAAGAACTTACCAAGTACCAAGCAAAATAAATTTTCATTGCCTAACACCAGAAACAGCATTGTGAAATTATAGAATATTAATGCTAAAGAGAGATTCTAAAAAGTTTCCAAAGAACAACAACAATTTGCCTCCAGCAGAAGGACATTTAGAATATGATAGAATAGTGACTAGTGACAGTGGATTCTAGAAGTCAGTAGAATAGTGCAGTCAAGGATTTGAGAAAAATGATTTTGAATCTAGAATTCTGAACCTATGCAAGCCCTTCATAATTTGTGAAATTAACACTAATTTCAGAAATACAAAGAGCCAAAAAAGTTTATCTTCTTTAAGTAATTTCTTAAAAATTACATATATTATCTAGGAAAAATACAAAAGAATACCTAGAGAAAAAAGCACAGTATGTGTGGAAACAGAGGATCTAACATGTGAAAAGAAAGCTTGGAAGGACAGCCATTCGGCAGATGTAGAACAACTAAAAATCAATTGGTCTAAATTCTAGTGAAATCCGACAAATTATAAAGGCTCAAAAAAGTATGCTTTCAGGAAGGAGGTGAATTCTATTAAACCTTATAATTAAGAAGATAGAATATCTTGGGGTGCCTGGATAGCTCAGTCGGTTAAGCGTCCAACGTCAGCTCAGGTCATGATCTTGCTCTCCATGGGTTCAAGCCCTGCATCTGGCTCTGTGCTAACAGCTCAGAGCCTGGAGCCTGCTCTGGATTCTCTCTCTCTCTCTCTCTCTCTCTCTCTCTCTCTCTCTCTCAAAAATGAATAAATGTTAAAAGTTTTTAAAAAGAAAATAGAATATCTTAACAATATAATGAAGAAATCATAGTGTATTTTGTTAATAAAGAGTGAAAAACTTATACAAACTCCAGATAAGATTCCATAAGGTTTGGTCCAAATTAAATTGGCATTACAACTGGGGTAAAACTAACTTTTCTGACTTATGTTTTATTTATTTATTTATTTATTTATTTATTTATTTATTTATTTATTTCATAAACATGATAGATATTCCAAGACACCAAGAAACAGAGATGAGTCCAGTGTACCATTGTTTCTTCGTAAAACAGGGAGACACAAATCAGAATAGCCTGGCGTAAGCCACCATAATAAACCCTGTGGTTTCATGACTTTTAACACAATGAACATTTATGTCTTGGTTTTATCACAGATGAATGTTGGTCAGGTTGTCCTTCTGTGTGCCTTCTTGCAAAGACTGACCTTGAGAAACACACTCCTTCCATCATGAGGTTCTGAAGTTTCAGGGTTCTTGATTTTTGGTGACCAATGTGGAAAACAGAATCTGCAGGACATTGTAGGGGCCTGTCCTAGAAGTGGTAGCCATCACTTCTATCTATCTTCCATACAGTTCCATGGCCAAACTGCAGAAACACATGGATATAAGTGAACATGACAGTTTTAGCCACAAATGTCAGGCAACATTAGGATACTATCTGTATTATTTGATACCTTGTTATCTAAGGAAAATGCACTAAATAGCAAGGCTCACTTGGTCTTAAAAGGACACCAAAGGGTTTACACTTGCCTTGTCATAAAGCTTTGTGTGATCTACAGGGAACTCTTGAAAATGGGGAAATTATTCTAATCTTTTATTACTCCCTGGGGCATAAATTATGAGCCATAATATCCAATCATAACTCTATGACCTCATTTGAGACAGTGTCACTGTGCAGATCCCTCTCTATTCTTTAACAGGAAAATTTAAAAGAACACAAATATAGCATTTGGATAAAATAAGATGTTTTACATAATTTCCACATATTTTTTATCTTATTACCACCTCATTACAAATATGTAATGTTTCTTCTGGAAGAGAGGCAGTTTCACTGTGACATATTAAAAAATATGAAGTTTTCAGCTCCAATCTAATTTGCTTCCCATGAAAAATAAAAATATTATTGATTATAGTGAGTGTTGGGGAACTTGGATCTCCCAAATCAGCATTATTTTGAGGAATTTAAGGATAAATAAATCTATGTGGCATTGAAACTTGCAACATTCTCCTTTGAATGGCACATGGATTGCCTAATTTTTTTTCTCCCTGTCCAATCACTTTATGTAGTGCCAGTGTATGATGTGTAAATAAACACCAAATTGAAATCAGAATTTATTGAATTTCAATTTCTAGAATCTGTAGGCAAAGCACAGAAGAATTCATTACGGTAACAGAGTAGAATATAAATACTATATGCTTTGTTGGTGTACAAGTAAAAGAAGGAAGTTAAGGTGTTTATTTATTCAAGTGTGAAGGTAGAGAGTGAAGTTTGTTTAAAATTGATGGAACACTAACTATAGGTTAGAACGGGAACAGAAGGTAGCAAATAGAAGAAATAAATTACAACTTAAATGCAAGATTGGGAACAGTATACAAGTAATAGTTACAAATTCATTATTTTTATTGGAAGGAAATCCATAGTGTCTAAATATAGTAAAGACTATAGACATAAACATATTCTGATTTGGGTTAACTAAAAATATGAAACATTGATGGTGAGATCTGATATTCAGGAGATGAGAATGAAGGTAAGGGACAGATAATTCATTTTTGCTTAATACTTTTTATTACTTGAGTTTTTTTTTTTTTTTACGATGTGAATGTCTTACTTTATATGTATTACATTTATGGCAAAGAAGTAACTTTGCATTTATAACAATATTAGTAAAATATATAGCACTGCCCTAGACATACAATCTTGATATGGATTCTAACATGGCCATGAAATGCTGGCATTCCAGATTCACATGTAATATAAGGCATGTTGTCCAAGCTTCTATCAGATATGTGAATCATTTCTACATTTTTGTCATTTCTCAGTCATGCTTTAATGCTTCTGGTAAAAGCAAGCTCACTATATTTTTAAGTATAGCATGCTATCTTGTTTAGTAGGTCCTTTTCTATTATGCATCAAAGCTATCTCATTTTTACTTGGCCCATTTATATTTGAGTTAATTACTGACAAAGTAATATTTGAATTAGGGGAGATTAAATATTAGAAATTTAATTTATAGAATTTTTTTTTCTCAAAAGTGGCAATAAAATACATTTATACAAATTATACGTTTGTTAACAATTCACTAAACCCCATTTAACCACTGTAAATGAGCACCAAGGGATGCATCAAGTTTGTCATCTGGAAGAATCACTCTCCCCCCTGTTTACAATAATAGACCTGATTATTAAAGAGTACTATGATCCGTGAAGAAGTGCCTACAGCTTATTTTAATTCAATAGAAAATTACCTCTGTTACCACTGTAAGGACAAACAAAACTAAAAAAGCACTAATGTAAAGCTCCATACTGTTGATAATACATGATCATTTATGAGAGATTTATGTTATGGGGTGTAGGTTTTACAAGCTCTTTCAGTAGCCCTTTTGGTCTTGGGTCTTCTTTGTTATTATAAATTCGTAATCATTCTCATTTCCTTGTTGTTGAATTTTTTGTTGTTACTTTCTATTTGATGTTTTTATTCCAAAGACAAGAGAATGTGGCAGGGCATTTTTATCTGAATAATGCATGTTTACAGATTTTAATACAACTGGCCCTTGACCACACAGGTTTGAACTATGCAGGTGCACTTCTACATACATGATTTTCAATATTAAATTGCAGTCCTATAAATGTATTTTCTCTTCTGTATGATATTCTTACTAATACTTTTTCTCTAGCTTACTTTATTGTAAGAATACAATGTATAATACATGTGTGTTAATCAACTGTTTATTTTATTGGAATGCTTTCCAGCCAACAGTAGGTGTTAGTAGTTAAATCTGGGGGAAGTCAAAAGTTATGTGTGGACTTTCAGTCATGTGTGATGTCAGCGCCTCTAACCCCTACGGTGTTCAAGAGTTACCATGTATCTGTTATATCCATTATAATATATCTGTAAACAGATATCTAAACTCAGTATAATTTCTATAATAATATATCATCACAATCTTTTGCATTCGAGTATTTTAAGTTCCTTCTGAGGTGAAAGAGAATAAATAAATTCAAAAGTCTGTGACATACTCTCTTGTCTAACACATAGGTGACACTGTGTGATGGTACTATGTGGCCCAGCATAGCAAGGCAACTCCGACTGTGGCTTCTGCTACCTGAGGAAGTCGTCATGGGACCCCAGACAAAAGCTTGCTGTCACACAGGTCCTAGACTCTTATCTTTCAAAAGCAACTAGACAGGGCATGTGCATATTCACATACAAGTTTTTGAGATAGAAACCTAAGTATCGTTAAAAATTGCTGGTTTCCGAACTTAACATCCCCTTCCCCATTTGTCTCTTAAAACAAGCAACATGCTATGTTCTCTTAGACAAAAAAAAAAAAAAAAAAAAAAAAAGAATGTATCTAAGAAGGACAATTTCTTCTTTTCAAAAAAGAACAAAGGCGATTCCAGGAAGAGTAGCTGTTAGCTACTGTGGAGAAGAGATACTTTTTGAATCTTTCCAATAGCCCTGAGAAAATAAACAGACAGACAGCATCTACAACAAAACTAGATGGAAGTTATCCTCACTAATGACAAAAATAAAAGCAATTGACCCCTGGTTTCCAACCCAGGCAGCGTCAGCCCACAGCCCAAATTCTTCCCAACCACACTATGTTACAAAGTGTATGTGAAGCTACCATCCCACGGTTTTCATCTTCATGGCCTTGCATGGTTACTGTTGTGTAAAGGTGATGCTATATTGACAGCAGAATAGGGATTATTCCCTTCTCAGTGTGTCCTAGACACAAAGAATATTAAGCTTTTTAAAAGTCAGCTTTCTCTTAGGAATGGCATTTATCTATGTTTGCTCATTTTTGCTGTTCTCCCTCACCTCCAACAGTGAATACTGGAATCTGATCTGTGATCCCCTAGAAGGAACTGCTAAGGCACATACACATACTGCAGAATACTACAACTTACTTGGTGACAAGAAAAGAATTGGTTGAGGGGCACCTGGGTGGCGCAGTTAGCTGAGCATCCAACTCTTGATTTTGGCTCAGGTCATGATCTCACAGTATTGGATCAAGCTCCACATTGGGCTTTGCACTGACAGCATGAAGCCTGCTTGGGATTCTTTCTCTCTCCCTCTATTTCTGCCTGTCCCCCACCCACACATGTCCTCCCCCCCTTCTCTCTCAAAATAAATAAATAAACATTAAAAAAAAAAGATTGGTTGAAAGTGACAGAATCCAACAATTTAGAGTGTAAATTCTATAGTTTTAGCATAATTATATACAAAACCCATAAAGGATATACTGTGGAATTCTGGTTATAAAATTGTGTGATTTTTTTAGTTCAGAACTGTAACCAATATACATAAAAAACTGCATCCAATTTTTCATTCTTCCAGGAACTATATATTCCTTTTTGTTGCCTCAAACCTTCCACTCCTTGACTGGTAATTCTTTCTTTCAGTGTTGTCATTACTAATTCTTGGTCTGTGTTTCTAGACCTTAAATCTCCATGATTATGTTATAGGGGAGGAACAATTTCTTTAATCTTTCAAGATCATTCTACCTGAACTAAGAATCAAACTGAGGAGACATAGCAACATAAGAAAATCAAATTTAGTAGCATATGTATAAGGAATCCACACAGACATGGAAATTCCAAAGACATTCAGGCAACTTGAGGTTTATAAGAGCCAAGGAAAGGTGTAGGGGTCTGAGAATACAAAGTAGAGAAAGATCATTAGCAAGAAGGTGAAAGGAGACATTTGGAAAACAAAGGTTGCCCTGTTGGATAAGTTTCTTAGGCAAAGAGAAATCTCTGTTAATAGCACTCTTCCTGGTATAAGCAGAAGTTGAAGGGAAGGTAAAGATCTTCTCCTGAAGCTGCTGGGTTTTGATTGCTTTTAACTCAAAATAGCATTCATGTGAAAGTGGCCCATCTTGAGGCAGACTACCCTTGGCCCCTACAACATCCTGCTTGTAGGTGTAAAAAAACCACCTACTGTCTGCCTGTCTTATTATTGCAAGAATGGCCTTTTCATTTGCAAATTTGTGCCCTTTCTCTGCATAGGTATCCTGAAAAAAATCTGCTCTCCCTTTGCCCCTAGGAATGATGGTGTTGTACTCTGTTGTCTTTGAAAGAAAGGGTCACCTAACCTGAACATTGAATCTCTCTTGAGGTATTTCCTGTGTTACCCACCCCACCCCACCCCGCCCCCAAACATCCTCCTAGCAACAGTACATTAGGAGCATTATTTCCCACTTTACTCACGAAGTCAATAAGGCAAATGAAAACATCAACATGCATTTTCAGTACATTGTTTCTTCACACCAGACATGAAGGGTCTGGATGTAGAGTGCCCTCAGATACTTGGGCAGTGGAACAACATCAAAAGTTGGAATTATGCATCGTGAAACTCTGAGAAACAAATGCCAGTGCAATGTGCCGAAGGATGCCAGACTGGCAGCAGGTACACAATCAGGTTTTAAACCCATAGTGCAAACCAGGCTAGGCAAAAACGATGGTTCCTGGGTTGAAAACAAGCAAGATAAACACCAGGAGGACTTAATGATGGAGAATTTCCAAGAAGACGCTGGTGATGAAGTGGTAATTTCCAAGAAGAATGTGGACAAAATAGCACACAGCTGTGGTAGCTTGTTATCTGATTCAAAAGTATTTGGGCCTGGGAGATCTAGAAATGTTTATGCATGAGCAACAGGACAGACATTGTTGTGCTTTCTTTTTTTCTTTTTGACTCTTTACACAAGGAAACCGTTTAATTAGGAAGGTACCAGGGTGAGACCTTTGTCTTGAGTATTTAAATTCCGATTTGGCAAGACATTTGAAAAAAATACTATTCTGAAATATGGTAAAGTCAATATTAAAATATGATGATATAGTTATTCCTTTCTTATAAATTACATTTGGTAAATTGAAGATATGTGTGTATTATGGAACCTTACAAATGTTGGTTCTTCATTTTCAAAAATAAATTTGAGCAGCAGAGATTGGAAGAATTTGTGTATCTTCCAAAATAGATTGCTAATTTTCAAATATAGTTAATATCCTGTGAAAAGAAGGATTTGAGTTTTATCATACCTATATAAACATATCATGGGACATAATAATTACTACTGTCTTTACACGGCAGAAGGAGATGGTGTATTTCTTGGACTTCTTATTAACACTCAAAAATTTCAACACTTCCCTGAGTCTCATAAACAGACTTTAAACATTTTATATGTACTTTTAAATATATGTCAGTTATTAAACATTTGCATTTGAATAATAAATGTTAACCTTCTAGAGTCAAATAGAAAGAGACTCTTTGAATCCAAGTTATTGGAAAAAAATATATAACACATGTTTCTTTTGGCCTAAAAAATAGTAGAAAAAAATAGCCACCATAAACATATTCTTTAAGTGTATGTGTTCAAGAGTAAGAATAAGAATTTAATTTAAATTTCAATTCATTCTAAAATTTTATTTTATTTAGGTAGCAGAAATAAACATTTCTACTTAGTTCTGAATTAGCATTAAAAAGCTTATTCTCCTCACTAAATCCTCATTAATTTTGCCACCATCGTAATGTCCTCCCATCCTGCTTCCTACAAGGAACATAGAAAGCTACTGAGTCTACCAGATGGGACTCTAGCTTTAATGGTCTGTTGAAGAATGGGCGGCAATTCTTTCCCTCCAGCATCTGAGCAATCTGCTGTACTCCCAGGCCCGCATTTTGACAGCTAAGGAAGTGAGAGGCCAAGATCTGAATTACATATCAAGTGGAAATCGCCTACCTGGCAAGATGGCATTGAAAGTGCCTGCTGAGCTATTTGAGTCAGCTGTCGGAAAACAGTGATGTTTTCGGAAACACGAGTGCTTGAGTTTTAATCACAGCTCTCTGTACTGCTTTCAGCAGAAATAAAAACTGCATTGGTACCTTTCTCTTGGCCAGACCCCCACCCCAGCCCCAGCAAAGGAACAAGAAAGTATAAAGGGAAAATACAGAGCAACATCACAGAGTATAAAGCAAGGTTTGCAGGCTTACCAGGTAATAACACCAGAAGACAGAAGAATACTAGGAAATGCTTCTGTACTATTGCAGATAAACTAATGCTTGAGGGATACCTTGTTGACAAAGAACAACAGATTATTATTATATACTAGTAGATATCTCCCAAGAAGATATATTCATACTATATTAGGTAGGAAAGAATATTTCTCCTTCTTATAAAAGAACATTAGGCCATAAATTTGACCTTTCTGGTCACTTGTTAAAAACATGAAAGAATCCTTTTTGTTCAGCCCATATAATAATTCATGTATCCAAAGCCTAAGTGTATCCTTTGAAGGACGGGTACATAGTTGTTCCATTTCTTTCTACACAGACTTTTGTCACTGTATACTATAAAAATAAACATATTAATTACTGAAATTTAGGGACTGTTTCTAGATAATAATATGTAACCACACAGTTCCTGATTTTAATTCTTATCTAGTGACGATTCATACAGTTGTCCGAGTAATTCAACGAAAACAAGATTAAGAAATAATGGGTATAGAGATAAATTTTCAGACTTTGAAAGAAGTTAGAAATACCTATGTTAACATCTTTGCTCAACTATTACTAGATGACAATTTAATTTACATAGGCTCAGTTTCTTCATAAATTTAGGATATTTTTAGCAGAGATTTGTGAGAACTAAAATGATAGATTTTAGGTTCCTAGCACAGTGAAGGTGCTCAATATATACTACCTGGTAGGTATTATCATTTTATCATGGGAGTAGGAGCCGTGGTAAGAGGGTGTATTCATTTTATATTGCTGCTGTGATAGTATCATACAGTTAACTGCTTAAACAACACATTTATTTAAATCTTCTAATTCTGAATATCAGACATTCAGCATAGATTTCACAAGACTAAGATCTAAGTATTAACGGGGTGTTCCTTTCTGGAGGCTTTAGGGGAAAATCCATTTTCTTGCTTTTTCCAACTTCTAATGGATGCCCACCTTCCTTGGCTCATGGCCCTCTTCCTCCATCCTCAAAACCAGCATGTCAGTGGAGTCCTTTCTGTGCTGCTATCTCTTGGGTTCTCACTTCTAGTTCCCACTTCCATTTGTAAGTATTGTTGGGGTTATATTACACCCACCTGTATAATGTAGGATAATCTCCCTATTTAATGTCCGTTTATTAGTAATCTTCATTCCAGCTACAACCTTATTTACCCTTTGCCATCCAAGGATTAAGGCGCGGGCATCTCCAGAGGTATTCTGCCTACCATAGATGGCTATAGATAAAGTCAGTGTCTAGATTGTGCACATACAGACAAAATCATGTATGTGATACCATTAGTCATAGTAATTATGTTGTCTGAATTATTGTTGAGAAAAACAATTTTGTTTAGTATGACCTGAAGCCTTACAAAATTAAATTCCTGCTTTCTTCTTTCTGTGACTGGGTCATAATTCCACTTTCTAGTGATGTGCCTGTATTTACCATCTATTAATAATAGACCTATTATAAACATATATACTCACCTAAAGCATCTGTCCTTTCTTAGTGTAAATCAATATTAATTTCATTTTGGGGCTTTCACCAGATCAAAAAAAAGGGAGGAATACAGCTTTTTCCTTTCTCTCTCTCTCTCTCTCTCTCTCTCTCTCTCTCTCTCTCTCTCTCTCTCTGTCTTTGACCTTGACTTAAGCAAGCCTCAGGGAAAAAAGAAATCTATTTTATTTATATATCTATGACACTTAACTAAAGATAAATTAAAAGTCAGTCACTTTGTTTCTAAGTGGAATGAAAAAAACAAATTTTACTTATTCTTCAAGACACATAAGACTCTCCTTTCAATGTTCAAAATAATCTTCATTAACAGTGATACAATTCATAAATAATAAGAAATAAAATTTGTCACAAATTTCAAAAACTAAATTGCTTAAAGGACATTATGGAGGCATTCAATTACAACTGGGAATTTCCCTCTAAGCAACTTCTATTTTCAGGCAAAAAGCAACAAGCCATAGTTCTTGTTCTATGCCCATTGCAAATAACACCTTTAAGTCTCCCGCTAGCTTTTTTTGCAACTAACTTTTCCTAATAAAGAAAGGTCTTTCAGATTGCTTCACCAAATGCTTAAACTAAAACAACCCTCATCCAGAAATTGATCAAAATCCACAACTCAGTCTTTGGAGTCTGAAAAACTCTGTAGTCTGAGACAACAGCAACCATTTGGGATACTGATCACTGAGAAATTTTAAAAAGTCCCCTAAATTTATCTGATTTTTCCATTTATCCATTAGAAGCCAATGACCCAGAGTAAATTAGATTCAGATATTTTGTCATTCTCCTCTCTGGATTGATGTGAGGTAGTAAGACAAACAAGAAGGGTTTGCTTCCTCAGTTGGGAGTTAAGCAATGGCTTTAGGATTCTTACAGAATTGTTTGACAAAAGGCTTGATGTCTTTAGCTTAGTGCTTATCAAAAGTAAATGGGCATATAAATCACCCTGGGATCTTGTTGAAATGCACGTTCTGATTCAGTAGGTTTAAATTGGTGCCTGGGATTCTGCATTTCTGAACAAAGTCATGGGGAAATTACAGCAGGCCTGCCAGCAATAATACTCTACTAAATTCTCTTCTCTATAGATTTTCTACTCTTTCCATTTACATTCCTTCATGATTTTTTTTTTCCTCCCCTAGTTCTCTCCACAATTTCAATAGTTTTACAAGACATACTCAATTTTGCTGGTGGATTTCATAGCAGTATGGATTATAAAACATGTATTTATCAAATATTTGCTGTACTTAATATGAAGGAAATATGATTGGCCTCTACCCTTCTAAAGACATGAGTTTTGTTTGTGTTTGGTTTTGTTTTGTTGAATCTGCTTTCCAAGAATTACTGGCTTCAATCTGTAAATCAATTTATTTTTTCATCTCTTACTACACTAATCATTTTAAGCCAGATATATGTTTTATATTTTACTTTATTTTTATTTTATTTTTTTTATTTTATATTTTATTTTTTCCAGCCTTATTGAAATATAATCGACATATAAATTTGAATAAAGTTAGGGTATATAGAATGATGATTATATATATATATATATATATATATATATATATATATATTGCTAAATGATTACCACAGTAAGGTTAGTTAACTCCTGTATCATCTCAAATAATTACCATTTGTGTGTGTGTGTGTGTGTGTGTGTGTGTGTGTGTGGTGAGAACACTTAAGATCTACTCTCTTAACAACTTTTAAGTATGTAATATAGTATTGTTAACATAGTCACTAGGCTGTACATTAGATCCCCAGAGTTTATTCATCTTATAACTGGAAATGTGTACCCTTTCACTAACATCTTCCCATTTCATGCCCCGTCTCACCCCAGTCCCTGGCAACCACCATTTTATTCACTATTTCCATGAGTTTGTAAGCCAGATAGATTTGAATATGTACTTTGTATCATGCATTGTACTTGACCCTGGGAATAAATAATGAATAAGTCCATTTTATTGTTTTTAGTGATTTTGCTACCAAATGCAAAAGACAAGCCATATTCATGAAGATGTGTTTTTCTCCCGGCCATAAATCTATTGTTATAAACCATTATACAGAAATCGGTTTTTATAACATTACAAATTCCTTCCAGAGTTTAAGATCTTAATTTTCTCATTTGCCTTCAAAATCTCTAGAGATACATCCCTGTTGTATCTTCTAACACTGTACTTGTCCCACATAAGTCGGTGTAAATGGCTAGAATATAGTGCAAAGAGTATAAGTAAAGCAATGCTTTCTTTCCATTTTGGATACATCTTTGCCTTAGATAGTACCTACCTACTTGATCATGTCAGTTTAGAACTATAATCCTCCATATTGTCCTCATAGCAAATCAGTATAAATTATGAGGTGTATTTTTTTCTGGCTGACTGTGGGAGCAGGTTAACCCATTCCTCCCATCTTGACCCTAATGCCCAGAAGAGATAAACACATTAATTGTCAGAAGAGCCTTTAGCTCCCACCACTGGTGCAGAATTCCCTCCCCTATCCTCCATCCACAGCCTCAGCTAGACTCTGGATCTTTAGAGTATGCTCTTTGAGAAAACCCCTTACTCATTGCACAGAAAGATAAAAGTAGGGAGATGTAAGAAGAGAAAGCCTAGTGGTAACCATACGGACTTTGGATCTGTAGTATTAAGATTCATATCCAAGCTTCACAACTTCGTCGTTAGATGATGCTGGGCAAGTCAGTTACATTTTCTCTACAATGGAGATAATGACAATAAAAGTTCCTATCACACAGGGTGCTTGTGATGATTATTAAATTACAGACAACACATATGAGTGACTGGCACATAGTCTGTCCTTTAAAGTTATTATCAGGAGACTCCATAATAGATGTGGCTATTTTTTCATCTATACATGGTCTATGCTACCTCTTCAGTCCCCTGAATTTTCGTTCCTAAAATACTTGGTTTTTCTGTTATTCTTTTCTATTCTTTGTAAAAACTCTGTTCTATTTGATGAGATTTGCAATACAGAGGCAAGGATTTCCCTCTTTTTCTCAAGTATAGCAATGAACGTTCATTTAATGTAGACACAGCTATTATAAGTATAAAAATTCACATTCAAACTAACACTTCTATTTTTATGCTTATCGTTAGAGTTGCCTATAGCTTGAAAAATACCCTATTTGCTTTCACTGCTTAATTTCTTAAACCAATTACTTCTCTATCCTGGCACAACTAATTATCTTTGGTCCATTCTGATTTTCTCCTAGGTTCAAAGATATTTTGAAACCATACCTCTCTTGCACTATTCTCAAGTTAATTGTGTTTCAGAATACAACTATAGCTATGAACAGAATTATATCATGTGACAGACTAACTTCCATTTCCAAGAAATTACCGTGATTGCACAAGGTTGCTCAATTCTATGCAGATTAAAAAGAGAGCAAAAACATAGAAGGACTTAGGTATAATACCTTTTTTTACCTGTTTTAGCAAACGCTAGATTCATTTTTCAGGTGGTGGGATATATTTTTCATAAGATAGTGATCTCTATAATTCCTATTCATATACCAAGTTCATATCTTAGGAATCTATTAAAAATTACCAAAGATAAAAAAATTCAAAAATTATTGATCATAACTTCACATTCAGGTGTGTGATTAACACACAAATAAAAGGTAAAATGTTTATTAATGCCTTTTAATAAAGTTACAAATCACAAGTAGTCAATTATCTTGTGAGATATAATGGAATATAAATACTACTACTAATAAAATGTTTAGAGACAAACACTTTCCTTCCTTTGAGCTGTATATTAAAAGCAAGGCATATCTCATTTGATCATTACTTATTCTGTTATTGGTCTATCTCAATAGACCAAATAGCACTTTGGTCTATTGTGCTTTGAAAATATTGCATTTTTTTTTACAAATTGAAGGTTTTTGTGGCAGCCCTACATTGAGCAAATCTTTTGGCACCATTTTTCCAACAGCATTTGTTCCCCTCGTGTCTCTGTGTCATATTTTGGTAATTCTCACAACATTTCAAATTTCTTCATTATTGTATTCATTATGGTGATCTGTGATCATTGATCTTTGGTGTTACTACTATTATTCTTTTGGGTTACTACAAATTGTGCCCATATGAGACCGCAAACTTAATCTATAAATGTACCCGTTCCGACATTCCTACATCTTTCTCCCTCTCCTTGGGCCTTCCTATTATACCTTGAGACACAACAATATTGACAGTTGGCCAATTAATAAACCTACGATGGCCTTTAAATGTTCAAACGAAAGGGAGAGTTTCATGTGTCTCACTTTAAATTGAACATTAGAGGGACACCTGGGTGGCTCAGTTGGTTGAGCCTCCAACTCTTGATCCCAGGGTCATGGGATCAAACCCCACACTGGGCTCCACACTGAGCATGGAGCCTATTTCAGATTCTCTCTTGGGCACTCTGCCCCTCTGTGCAGCTTGCATTCTCTGTCTAAAATGAAAATTAATTAACTAATTAATTAAAAAATAGAAATGATTAAACTTGGTGAGGAAGGTATTCTAAAAGCCAAGATAGGCTGAAAGCAAAGCCTCTTGCACAGTTGGCCAAGTTGTGATTACAAAGGAAAAGTTCTTGAAGGAAATTAAAAGCCCTACTCCAGGGAACATGTGAATGATAAGAAAGCAAAACAGCATTATTGCTGAAATGGAGAAAGTTTTAGTTGATCTTTTGGATAAAAGATTAAACTAGCCACATCATTCCCTTAAGCCAAAGCATAATCTAGAGCAAAGCCCAACTCTCTTAAATTCTGCGAAGGCTGAGAGAGGTGAAGACACTACAAAAGAAAAGTAGGAAGTTAGCAGAGGTTGGTTTCTGAGATTTAAGGAAAGAAGCCATCTCCACGACATAAAAGTGCAAGCTGAAACAGTAAGTTATCCAAAGATCTAGCTAAGATAATTAATGAGGATGGCTACACTAAACAACAGATTTTTGATGTAGATGAAACAGCCTTCTATTGGAAGAAGATGCCATCTAGGACTTTCATAGCTAGAAAGAAGTCAAAGCCTGGCCTCAAATCTTCAAAGGACAGGCTGACTCTCTTGTTGAGGACTATTGCAGCTGGTGACTCAGTTGAAGCCAATGCTAATTTACCATCTGAAAATCCCAGGGCCCTTAAAAATTATGCCAAATGTATTCTGCCTGTGTTCTAACAGTGCAACAACAAAGCCTGCATGACAGCACATCTGTTTACAACATGGTTTACTGAATATTCTAAACCCACTTCTGAGACCTACTGCTCAGAAGAAACTATTCCCTTCAAAATACTACTTATTAACAATACACCTAGTCACTCAAGAGATCTAATGGAAATGTACAATGTTAATGTTGTTTTCATTTCTGCTAACACAACGTCCACTCTGTAGTCCATGGATTAAGGAATGATTTTGACTTTAAAGTCCTATTATTTAAGAAATACACTTTGTAAGGCTATAGCTGCCATAGATGGTGATTCCTCTGGTAGATCTGGGCAAAGTAAATGAAAATCTTCTGGAAAGGATTCACCATTCTAGATACCATTAAGAACACTTGTGATTCATGGGAAGAGATCAAAATAGCAACATTAACAGGAGTTTAGAAGAAGTTGATTCCCACCCTCATGAATGACCTGAGGGGTTCAAGACTCCTGTGGAGGAAGTACCTGAAGATGTGGTGGAAAGCAAGAGAACCAGAATTAGAAGTGGAACCTAAAGATGTGACTGAATTGCTGTGATCTCCTGATATAACTTGAAAAGTCGAGGAATTGATTCCTATGGATGATCAAAGAAGTGGTTTGTTGACATGGTTTGTTCACTACTCCTGATGAAGATGCTGTGAAGATTGTTGAAATGACAACAAAGGATTTAGAATAGTAAATAAATTTAGTTGTTAAAGCAGGGGATAAACTCCAATTTTGAAAGAAGTTCTACTGTGGTAGAATGCTATCAAACAGCATCACATGCTACAGGGAAATTGAGAGATGATGAGTCAATCAATGTGGCCAACTTCATTGTTGTCTTATCTTATGCAATGATCACAATCACCCCAACCTTCAGTAACCATCACCCTGATCAGTCAGCAGTCATCAATCAACATTAAGGCAAGACCCTCCACCAGCAAAAAGACTATGACTCACTGAAAGCTTGAATGCTGGATGAAAACATAATTTTTATATGTTCCGGGAAAATGAAAAATTCGTTTGACTCATTTTATGGCGATATTTGTTTTATTTTGGTGTTCTGGAACTGCCACAGTATCTCCAAGCTGTGCCTATACATTAACATTTTTAATTTCTTAAGTATTGGATGAAATTTGTCATTGAGGCCATCTAGGCATAAAGTTATATTTATAAAAGAGACTTCTTAGATATGAATTCAGTTTTTTAATAAATTTAGGACAATCAAAGTTTTCTATTTTGTGTGTGTGTGTCAGTTACGGTGATTCGCAAATTTATTTCTCTCCAGAAATTTGTCCATTTCATCTAATTTACCAAAGTTATTGATAAAAAAATATTCATTTCCTTACTACTTTTAATGACTTTAGAACTATGTGATGTCCCCTTTTTTATTCCTGATATTGATCAATTATAAATGTTATTCTTTTCTTAAACCAGTCTACCTTGAGATTTTTTAGATTTACTTAAAAAATAAGCTTTTGTTGGGGTGCCTGGGTGGCTCGGGCAGTTGAGCGTCTGACCTCAGCTCAGGTCATGATCTCACAGTTTGTGGGTTTAAGCCCCATGTCAGGCTCTGTGCTGACAGCTCAGAGCCTGGAGCCTGCTTCCGATTCTGTGTCTCCCTCTCTGTACCCCTCCCCTGATCTCTCTCTCTCTCTCTCTCTCTCTCAAAAATAAACATTAAAAAAGTTTAAAAAAATAAATAAGCTTTTGTAAAATTTTTAAAAATAAATTGTGCATAGGCTAAAGTGCATAATTCTTAAATATATCCCTAATGAACTTTTATAAACCAATACACTCACATACCCACTGATGTGGTTCAGATATAGAATATTACCCACAAGTAGAAGCCTCTCTTTTAATGTCTTCTAGTCAACATTTCTCCAAAGTTAACCATTATTATAACTTCTCCCACCCTCAGTTAGTTTGGCATGGTTTGAAATCTCTTATAAGTAGAAGTGTACTAAATACACTTTCATGTGCCTGGCTTCTTTAACTATATATATTTGTGAGATTCACCCATGTTACTATGCATAGCAGTAGTTAAGCTGATCAAGGAAAAAGAAAAAAAAAGTAAGTACATGAAAAATAGCCTCTAGATTCCTGTGCTTTTGTGGAATGTTCTCTACCACCATCCTTCCACTTCCTTTTGTACAAATATCCAGTTATGTTTTAAACCTCTAGAGAATAAAGAATATATTCTATGCTTCCCTTACAATATCTACACAGTCCTGAACATGTGGTTGGTTCTCTCTTAAGAACCAAATCAACATTCACTCACCTGGCTGGAACAGTCAGAATCCTTTAGAATGCTACCACAGAGCGAAGCAGAAAGAGAATGAGGTTTGGCATTAAAGATAAAAATTGAGTCTCCTCTAGTATCATCTGACTTACTAGATAAGTCATTTTATTTCTCTGTGTCTCACTCCTCTCCAGAGTGGGATTATATTATTTGCCTTATGCTATTCAGAGAAACAGTGAGAATCCAATAAAAGCATGTGTATGAATTACTTGCCATCAGTAATCCAACAGATTCTTTACAAATATTTTATTAATAAGTGAAGCACTTGCTTTTAAGACTAAAATCTTTTTCTTTTTTTTTTTTGTTTTTTTGTTTTGTTTTGGGTTTTTTCTTTTGTTGTTGTTTTTAAAGGTGGGAGAGGCAGAGGGAGAGACAGAATCCCAAGCAGGTTTCACACTCAGTACAGGGCCTGGTACATGGCTCAGTCTCATGAACTGTGAGATCAGGACCTGAGCTGAAATCAAGGGTTGAGCGCTTAACTGACTGAGCCACCCAGATACCCCAAGACTCAAATCTTAAAAGGTAACCAAATCCCTGGCTGTCATTTTCTGCCAAATCTGTGCCCAAATCCAACTGGGCAGGTGGTGGTAATGATCAGACTGGACAGAGTAACTCTATAAACATGTCGTTTCCAAACAAGTAGAAAGTTTAATATGGGGTATGTGGAATAGTTTGTAAACTATAACATAAGACACATTTTCAAGGTAGAAATTTGTATTCATTTTAATTTTTTTTTTAAATTTACATACAATAAAACACCTTTTCTTGGTATAGTGCTAGCTTTTGGTTTCATTAAGTTTCTCTATAGTTTACTCAAGTTCATTTTTCCACTCTTATAAATATAATTTTCATCATTGTGTACTTTTCTCCTTCCTTCCTTCCTACCTCATTTCCTTCCTTCCTGTGTAGAAGCTTAGAACATTGATTTTAGGCATTTTTTTCTTTCTTAATGAAATATTTAAACATATGAATTTCTCCCTAAACACCACCTTAGCTGTATCCCACCAATTTGTTACACCGTGTTTGCGATATTATTCAGTGTAAAATATTTTTTAATCCTCCTTGAGTTTTTTATATGTGAATTTTATAGAGCTGCAATGTTTAATTTCTAAATATTTGGAAAATTTTGAGATTTTTTATTTGCTTCTAATTTCATTTTTAGGTGTTATTGTAAATAATATTTGCTACCTCTTCATTGCTAGAATATAAAGATTTAGTTGAATTTATATAGTTTTTGCTAAATTCAAATATTTATTCTAGTGGCCTTTTTTTCTAGATCACGATTTTCTCTGTTCACATTGTTTTCTGAATATAAAGACAGTTTTATCCATTTTCCAATTTGTATTTTTTCATGTGTGTGTCATAGAACATATTTGGTATAATTTCCACTCTTAAATTTGTACAGTATATTTCGTGGTCCCATATATCTCTTTTGGTGCATGTTCCATGTACATTTGAAAAGGACATGTATTTTGTCTTTGTTGGATGGATATTCTCTGTATGTCAATTAGGTCATGTTAAGCAATAATGTTCACATCTTCTAGATTATTTCTGATTTTTTCTTCTTCTGTCAGTTACAGAGAGAAGAGTGCTATAGTCTCTGACTCTGATTGTAGAGATGTCTGTTTCTCCTTTCAGGTCTGTCAAGCTTTGCTTCATGTATTTTGAAGCTGCTTTTCCATGCATACTATTATGTATTCTTGATGAATTCTATTACCTTTATAAAATGTCTCTCTTTATCCTTGCCTATGTTCCTTTTCCTAAACTTTGGCTTTGGCTGACATTAATATACTCAGTTCAGCTCTCTTAGGTTTAGTGTTTGCATGGTGTAGTTTTCTTTTATCCTTTTACTATTAACTTATTGTGTATTTGTATTGAGTTCATTTTTTTCTCCTGTTAGTGAATACAATTTTATGTTATTTTCCAGTGTCTGAAAACAGCTTTTTTATAAATTTTGGCCAGCTTTATATACGTGAACATTGTCTGGTACCATTATTCCCTCATGGCTGAATTGCCTCTATACATTTTTATCCTTTGGTTATTGTGTCTATGAAGTTAAGGTTATATACATTGTCACCTTCATGTTAATTACTACCCTACCTCCATACATAATCCCTTTATTATTTCTCAGCAATCTCTCTCTACACAATGAACAAGAGTTTGTATTTGTTTTTATGATTCCAACTGAAATACATATTGCCTATATATAAACAAGATTTATCATCAAGATGTATTTGTAAAAACCTCTAGGAACTAAAATACATATCTATCTACATACTTCAAATCATGAGCCACAATATAGATGAAAATCTAAGCTTCTTCAAACTTGAAATACAGGAAAATGAGGTTTAGCATTTCTTAAATATAATAGTATGTACCTTCAACATTGAACTCGAAGTTGATGATTAAAAATTACTAGCAACTGGGGCACCTGATTAGCTCAATCAGTTAAGCATCTGATTTCCTCACAGGTCGTGATCTCACAGCTCATGAGCTCGAAACCTGAATCAGGCTTTCTGCTGTCAGAGCAGAGCCTGCTTCCGATCCTCTTTCTCCCTCCCTCTCTACCCCTTCCCCACTAGCATGTGCTATCTCTCTCTCTCTCAAAACTAAATTAACATTAAAAAAGTTGCTAGCAACCAATTCCAAATGTAAAACAAAATTGATTAAGCATAGACAAGTGTTAAAAAATAATTTTTTCCTGTGTGATATTCAGATACACAGAATAAAGTCTCAGTTATATAAAAAATTTATGGATTTTATATTAAAAATCTTTTGGTAACAGTCTTATTAAGAGGAATGACACAATCACAAATAATTTATAGCTTAAAATGTTTTACATCACTGTAATAGGCTCTACCAAATTTCACTCAAGCATAGCAGTAGGATGTCTATATTTTTTTTAAGTCTTTTTAACTGAGCTAGTGATTTTAATCTATAAAGATTAGGGTTTTTTTTTTCTTTCTAATTTGTGCCTTAAACATCACTAAATTAGGCTTTTTTCATTTTTTTTTTAAGTAGGCTTTATACTCAATGTGGGCCTTAACTCACAACCCTAAGATCAAGAGTTATAGTCTCTACCAACTGAGCCAGCCAGGCACCCCAAGTTTTTTCCAATTTTAATAAAAGCTCTTAATGAATGATTCTCTAAATGTTAGAAAATTCTACTAGTTTAGTTTTTGTCTATCGTCTTTATGTATTGGTATACTCCCCTCTTAATTATCTCCTTTATGTACTATAATATTTTTATATAGTAGAAGTTGGTTTCTTCCCACCCTGAAACAGATTCCCAGAATACCTCACACAAACAACACTGGTTGGCAATACATATACACAAACATACATGCAGAGCTATATTATATACACATACATACAGTTTGTATATATATATGTGTGTGTGTATATATATATATATACACACACACACATATATATATATATATATATACACATATATATAAATATATATGTACCCAAAAGTAGGTATAGACATTCATAAATAGTTATCAATCATTATTTTAATTTCAATGTATGAAATCACCCCCAAAATATTACTAAATATAATATTATTAAATGTAGTTATTACTATAAAAGTTATCTATTGTGGATTATTTATTGTCTACTATCAATGAAGAGAATATGATATAAAAACAGGTAATTGCACCTAACTAATTCTAATTTCAGGCAAAAGAACAGTTTTGTATACAAATTAATGTATCTTCACAGCAAGACATTTAAGTGGTAAAAAGAAAATTCAAGTTCTAAGTGACCCCAAATTTCTTATACAAATGTCCTGTATTTTGCCTAGGGCCTATAATTCTATGGGAACTGAGCTGAACACTTGGGAGTAGACCAAAAATATTGAGTGAAAGGAATTAAAAAAAACAATTTTTATTTTAAAATATTTCAAACTAGAGTAAGTTCAATAGAATATGTTTACAGATTAATTTTCATGGAAATCAAAAATCAAATAAATATTTTGCTAGTCATTTTTGTTGTATGTAGGGACTGAAATGATATATTTGTTTTAAGCTTTAGGGATATTTCAAGGAAACTCTGAAATTATTTTACGGTACATGCTATTACAGTAGCTAAATCTTAGTCACTAGCAATTAATAATTGGCCATATGTTCAGAATTCTCCTTGATTCAATAATCCTGGTTTAACCATTAAAGTCGAGTATTATAATTCTTCTACAGGCTATATCATTTATACTTCTTCCATAACAACCTTAATAATAAACATTTCTACTTTCCACAGTAAAAATACTGTGGAAATTTTTCATGATAAGTCTTGAAGGCACCAAGTGGAATGTTTCATACTGCTGAACATAGCCTGCTGACTTCTCAGTATCATGCTACATTTCCTTCACACTGGGCTTCCCATTTGATTTGTGTTTCTTTTAATCCCAGGTTGCTCATATGCTATCTTTGGTCTCCTGAGATGGATGCTGTTTTCTCTTTCCACATTACCTTCCCAGTGTGTTCCATGTGTTACAAAAGAAACATGATTAGAGGGACCTGAGGGTTTTATTCCCCAACTATGATGCAACCATTTAATGCAGTGACAAATACTTATCTATTTCAACCAGGTCCTCTCCTGATCTGATTAATCAATCATTCCCAAACTTAGACATTTTTAACTACAAAGGTGATAAATATTTGAAAAGTCTTGATCTAGTCTCAGACATTTTCTGAATGCATTTTCTTGGGTTCAGTGTTGTCTTATATGATAATGACTAAGAAAGTGAATATATTATTTATAGTAACATAATTGCAATTTAATACTTTGAGTGTTTAATTTCCTAAATATTTAAGCCAACAGGGACCACTGAAACTTCCTAATATCAGTAAGATGACTCACTGTTTTCATTCTCTGTGATCCACACACTGGTCTGTATTAAATGCATTAGTCCACAAAGAATTCACTCAACAAAATTTTCACAAGCTGGCGAATTATACAATCATCACACACTGAACAATGTAGCAAATCATTATTAAATTGTTACAATGATCTTATGAAAAAGTCAGTAGATATTCTTAAATGTCTTTTTTGCACAATTCTGCTGTGTGGATTTTTTGTAATATTTCCAGATAAATAATATGTATTTTAGAAAATCAAACTCAGCCACTGCATAACATAGTTGATAGTTTTGAGCATAGGCTCTGGAACCCGACTGCCAGAAAGGAATTTAGGCTTGGTTGTTCATTCCAGTATTGTTTATAGTTGTAAAATATTGGAAACAATCTAAATACTCACACATAGGAGAATGGTTGAATAAGTTCTATTATATTCACACAATGGAGTACTATGCAAATGTTCTTTGTGAAATGGTATGGAGGTGTTTTCCATGGTATACTGTTAAGTAAAAAAAAAAGTAAATTGCAAAAGAACATAAATAGTATCCTATCCCTTTTGCAAGAAACAGGGAGATACAACAAAATACATCCATCTATCTTCTTGTTTGTGCAAAATAAACACAGAAAGAAGAAAACAGAAGCCTAAGTAATTTGTTACCTATAGGGGTTGACTGAGAAGTGAGCAGAAAGCAGGATCTCTCTTTCTCTTGGAAGGATACATATGATTGCATTTAGGATGTACTCAATAATCCAGGATAGTCCCCTCCTCTTAAAATCCTTAATATAATCACATTTTTTGGCTATATAATAAAGCACGCATATGTTCCGGGGATTAGGATGTGGTTACTTTTTGAGGGGCTATTTTTTAGCCTCCCACAATATCCATGAGTCCCTATCAATGTATGTAATTACAATAAATACATAAATGGGAAAAAGGGACAGCTCTTCATTAGAGATGACTTCAAATATTGAAAAATATAGATGGAGCTAAGGAAATAGAAAATCACCATAGGCAAACACTATATAATAATAATTGCAGAAGAAAACCATTAATGAATGCTAAAATAAGTAGGCAAATATTTGAAGAAAAAATAGATATTTGCATAATCTTAAGGTATTTTTCAGTAGTATCCACCTTATTAATTACAAAGTGAAAAATAGTAATTTTATGTGGAGAAACCCAACAGACACCACTATTACCAAGAAATCAAAATGAACACCAAGAGTAAGACATATAAACATCGTGTACACCCAACCTGATGTACCAAGAAAGACACATAACATTTTTTTTGTAGTATTCTTGCTAAAATGTATCATGTCAATTTAATCACAAGCAAATTTCAGGCAAACCCAAATTGAGAGACAGGCTACAAAATAACTAGCTGGTACTAGCTGACCCTAGCTGTCTCAGTTGGAGGAGACTAAGGAGACACACAACTAAATGCAATTTTGGATCCTGGATTGTTTTCTGGAACATAAAAGGGTAGTAGTGAAAAAAAGCGGGTGGAAGTTGAATAAGACCAGTTCAGTTTATAGTATTATATCTATGTTAATTTCCTAGTTTTGATAATTATATAATGACTCTGTAAATTTTTAATATTAGGGGAAGTGTGGGGAAGGGTGTATGGTATATGTGAAAGCTCTGCCTTAGCTTGTCACATATCTTTAAATCTAAAATTATTGCAAAATAAAAAGTGAAAGAAAAAATAAAGAAAAGGAAAGGAGGGACAGGAGAAGGAAGTGGGGAGAGAACTGTTTAGGTTTTGTATAAACACATGGGCCCAGAGAATTTTGGGTGGCTCAGTCTGTTGAGCATCTGACTCTTGCTCTTGATTTTGGTTCAGGTCATTATCTTATGGTTCCTGGGATCCAGCCCCACATTGGGCTCTGCACTGATAGCACAGAGCTGGCTTTGGATTCTCTCTCTCCCTCTCTGCCCCTCCATGCTCGTGCACTTTCTCTCTCTGAAAATAAATAAATAAACTTTAAATAACAACAAATAAATTAAATAAATAAATAAATAAATAAATAAATAAATAAATAAATAGACCAGCTCCTGGCCAAAAGACCCAATGGACCTAGGTGCAGCCCTATCAGCCATTTTGGTAGAGAAGTGTGATATATGCTTTTTGATGTGCTACAATTTAACAAAGGCCACATCACCATTCTACACACTAATACTAAAGGATGGATGGATGGATGGATGGATGAATGGATGGATGGATGGACGGACAAATAAATAAGCAATCAAGGAAACAGTTTTTATTGCCAAGAAATATCTAAAGCAGACATCCTCACTTCCTTGTTGAGTCCATCTCATCCCTGAACTCTTGTTGGTATTACCAAACTTGTATTTAATCATGATGGGTAAAATTTTCTTAGAAATAAGCCCAGTTATAATGGATCAATAGTAATGATTTTATTATTTTATGATTTTAGTATTTTCTCTTTCTGATTACCAAAGTAATGCATACATGATTTTTAACTGTTTTAAAAAAAGAAATAAATCAATAGAAATGGACTGTATCTTTTTACAGAGCTAGCAGTAGGAAGGTTAGAGTTGTGTTGCTTGTATCCATTGGTAACCAGAAACCATAATATTACATTTTGCTTTAAAATCTTGCCTATCTTAAAATGGTCACAACTCTTTCAATATTGTCTTGTCAGAGGGTTCTTCTTCAACTCAGACCACAGGCTTCTGATCACATATTACTAGTATAGTTGTTTGGGGAATCTTCCAAAGGACAGGTGGAGGCAGAATTTTTCTCTGTGTTAATTTCTCTCTGTGTCTCTACTCCTGTATGCCAAGGTACTGCCACTGCCACCAACTACCCATAATTCCCAGACTGTTGAGAGAGAAACAAAGGTTTTTGGCACAGTGCTCATCTCCTTACACATTTATCTCTGGACGTCTATTCAGCGAGTGGTAAAAATTGGATAACTCTTGAGATCTCAGGCATTGATGAGTTTGGTCACTACAGTCTAAAAGAGGAGTAATACCAGGCAAAGACTCAAGACCTTAATGCAAAAGTTCTGTCAAAGTGGCTGTCAGGTTTCCTTAGGGCCTAGACATTTTATGATGAACATGCGGGCTTTAACTGCACATACTCAGAGAGAGCCTGATGCCAGATCAAAGGCTACAGAGCAGTCAGGCCACTGTCCCTTAATTGTAATGGCATCCTTAGCAACTATTTAAATGTACTTTGCGCATTCAAAATCTTTCTGGCTGATATTCTTTCCAAAGAGCAAAACTAACAGAATCATGGCATCAATTCAAAGAAACACTCTCTTATAATCAATTAATTTAATAACACTTGAATATTCAATTCTTGTGATATATAATTTATATCCAGGTTATAAACGACTTGTTTTACAATGCTCAGGCCTAACAAAATGACCTCCTAAAAAGTGGTGCAACGGTTTCCTCCCCGCACACCCCACCTCCCCACCAAGGACAAACTCATCATCAAAGATATTCTAGCATGTCCTTTAGTAATACACTACATAAGCTCACATTCTAGCTCTGCTGCTATAATGTAATATGAAAACAGTTTGTTGGAATCTTTTTTATAACCTTTTAAAATTAAGTATCTACCTGAACCAGTTAACTGTGTCCTGGATGCTTTTACATACATTGACTTAAGTAATCCCCCAGTGGTGTTAAACTGCACTTCCAGAGGTTAAGGATTTGCTCAATTGCTCCTCAAGTTTATCAGAGGCACAATCTGAGGGTTTTTTTTTTTTTACTATAAAATCTCTTCTCTTGTCCTTGCACATTGTCTTCTATTTTCACATAAGCTGCGAACCCTATGGTTGGTATATTTTTCAGGTGATAAAATGCAAAGAGTAAAATAAAGGCAAATGAGATGATTTCTACATAAACAACTTCCAGTTCCTCCTTCCTTGGTTTCCACAATGAACTAGAGCATATTCTGCCCCATTCCAAAGTGTTGCTCTGTGTTGGAAGGTCCCTAAATTTCTGTAAAACTCTGAGGTCTTCCAGAATCCAGAAAATTTGGTGGGTGAGAACTTCCTATTGAAAGCCAAGGTTGTGGCTTTGCCAATATATACAAGATGCTCACAGGTGGTAAACTCATTTGTAAAATGCATACAGTCTGGCTTAATGTTGCATACTGTTAAAGATAAGTGAAAACAAGGAACAAAGTTCTGGCAAACTTTATCGAGGCTTTGATCCCTTTGCCTTCAATGTATAGTGGCATTTTTCCACAACTGTGGAAGGGAAAGATTACTTAAAGTTACATAATTTAGTCATAATTGGATACATGTGATGGTGCCTTATTTTAATGAAATTCAACACATTTTTCTAGAGGATACTTATGGTTAACTCCTTCTACCTTATGTTGTTTGGATACATTTCCTTTATATAGGATTTTATTCTAATAAATGTGCAGGTGGTAAAATAAACCTGATGTTGTGGTAAGTAAATACTTCCTGGGGAATAAGCTTTCCACATCTTTGGAATGAATGCTTACTTACACACACACACACACACACACAAATGCTCTGTGTGTGTACATCTGGCATCTGGGCTGTATTAGTTCACTTGATATGGACATACAGTTTACTGTCATAGAGGAGACTATCCAACATGCGACTAAACCATCCATAAGAGTTATACTGTTCTTTAAAGTGAAATAAATACATACAATGCTTCATAGAAGAGCTTTCTGTGGCAAATATAAATTCTTGATATTTATTGGCAGTTTCAAAGTATGGAAGAAAAACCAGCAGCTGTGATTATAAGTATAGATGCACTTACAATAAGTAGGGGCTTGGAGCTAAACTGATGATTTAAAATTTATCAGAACATGATAGGAGTCCTCATTAACCATTCTGAGTTATTTGTAATAAATAAACTCAAGTAATTTTTGTCTGTGTTATGCTTCATCATGTTACTCTAATTCCTGGCAAATCCCCCTTGATTGTTTTGCTCTGCAAAGTGTTTTATTAATGTCCCTTTTAACATTCTCCACATTGCCGGTGGAAACCTAGACTTAGTAAAGAGATTACATTTCCACTTTTAGCTGTTCACAGAAACTTAATATTTGGATTCTAAGATGTCTCCATCTAAATTTGCAAAATTGACACCTTTATCTAATCTAGCACATGGAAAAAAATCAATCAGCTGAGTTATATTCCTCTTTACAGGAAAAATGTATTATTAAATTCATGAGACCCATTGTGTTATAAGCAACCATATATCATATCTATATCTCTGTATAGATATGTCATTTATAAGCAAACAAGTAGATAATCGACCATATATTCAGAAAATACTATGTTTTTGCCTCACATCTTGTACAGTATGGTGTGATGAGAATGTAACCTTAGTGTCAGAGATTTTGATTCAAATCTCAACTTTATCACTGAAAAAGTTTGTAAACTTGGGCTTTATTTTTTGGTTTATTCATTTATTTTCCCAATTTAAGCATTAGATTTTTTATCAATCAAAAAATCATTGACTTGGCAGGATTGTCTATAGATTTTAGAATGGCAGAAAAAAATGTCTAATGCAGTGATTGGAGCATAATAGAGATTAAATAAGTCCCATTTTCTCTTTTCTTCTCTTCTATGAGTATGTGGCCTGCAAATTTTCCATGGTAAATACTCAGTAAATATGTTTTCACTTGATTTACTTATCAGTTAAATATATACAAATTGACCAATTTACTTCAAATAGGTTATAAAGGCATTTCCAGAAAATAACTTTGTTTTTTAAAGTTTATTTATTTATTTTGAGGGAGACAGATAGAGTGTGAGCAGTGGAGGGACAGATAAAGAAGGAGAATCTCAATCAGATTGTGTGCTACCAGCCCAAAGCCTGATGTGGGGTTTGAACTCATGAAACGTTGAGATTGTGACCTGAGCAAAAATCAAGAGTCTGATGCTTAACCAATTGAGCCACCCAGGAATCCACAGAAAATAACTTTTAAAAATATGATCTTAATTCCTCAGATCAGCTCCCAATGTTTAGTCAATAATTATCATATATTGTTAGGACCTACTTAGGTAAAATTAGCATATATAATATTAATATAAAATAACATATATAATAACATATATAATATTGCTTATTGATACACACTCATGTTTTTTAAATTAAAAAAATAAGTTTACCTGAGAGTGAAAAATTTTGCCATAAGAATGCTTATTATGATGTTATGATTAGTAGTAAAAAATTGACAATGATCCAAGCACATACACATACAGGCACAGAAAATAAAGTATAAAGATTATTGGGAATGAGAGGAAACAAGTTTCTTTCACAGTATGTACAAAATAGAATACATTTAATGCTGCATTTTGTTAATAGTAAAGAAATGAAAATATATGTAGAAAATATAGAAAACAACAGAAATTAAAAACAGCTCTTGGTAAGGCAAGGTGCATTATGAGGACCTTCTCTTCCTATATTATATATTTCTCTAGTGTTTGAACTTTGTTTTATATAGTGTAGGTTAATATATGTTAATATCCTACAAGGAAAAAATATAACTTCCTGATTAAAAATAAAATAATCGGGGAGCTTCTCCATAAAGACAAATAACCAGGGTAATGTAGCTCTATATTTTTCAGTTTTCTCATCGACAAATGTCTAATCTACTTTACAGAATTGTGGGAGTAATTTGAAATAATTTAGGAGAGACTGCTCTGCAACTTGTAGTGCTATCTCATAATTTAAAATCTGAAGAATTTGCTTTGAACCGTTGATAAGATTATCTCGCCTACCTCTAATTCCAGGTGGAAGACAGTGCAGTAAATGGCTCTTACAGAGATAAGACACTACCTTCTGTAGCAGCCAAGTTTAACTCCTTCAGAGACAGGCTATCATCATCAGTCTGTATTGCAAAACAAATCTCATACTTTCTGAGAGGAAAGCTCATTTGCCAGGTTGTTGAAAAGCCTAAAGAATGGTTCCAAGCAACAATGGTCATTTGATTCTTTGTTTATTCAAATGTATTATTATGCATATGGAAGACACTTGGAAATATTTGTATTGACAAGCTAGAGTACTGAAGCAAGACAGCCTGAGCCATATGGTTATGTAATTATCATAAAGTTATCTAGAAGAGCATAGCTAAACCATTACGGACTATGTCAAAGAAAGATAGCTGGCTCATTTATAATGAATGTTCTTTTCTTGTTTTTTTCAGCAATGAGAATGAAATATGTATATATATATATATATATATATATATATATATATATATGACAGTAGGTGGCAGCGTCCTTAGCAGCATTTGGCAGATTGAGGCAGTTAGTACCTAATAAAATAAGGACCACATTAGTTGTACTAATATTTGCTGCCCTTCGTCCAAAGAAATTTCCATAATTATTATCATGTAGTTACATCACCAAATGAAGATCCATATTTGAATTGTGGTTTAAAATGCATACTGATTGTGATTTGATTAGTCATTAGCATACCAAATATGGAATCCACAGGCTTTTGGAAATGTGGGAGGCTAGATTTCAGTATCCTCAAACTGGATGATTTTTACCTTTCTTTAAAAAAAGTGTACTTATGATAACCTCCAATGCATTCATTTCTCAGATTTGCCTCTAGATAAATGACGATCTAGGTTTAGACATTAAAATAATGTTCTACATTTCACTTCAATAAGCAGTACTGAAACTTTCATATGAATCATAATCTGTCCATCCTTTAAGTAAATCTCAATTACAATCAGAAAATCAATTACAGCTTTCTTAGGAGAGTGTCCTTTCTAAACTTAATGATATTTAGATCCTTAAAATCTTATAATTTTCTTTCCAGGTATTTTCTAAGGAATAGATAGGAATTAAAAACAGAGTATTTTAGAAAAATTTGAGAAAAATTAAAATATAACATTTATTAAGATGAAATTATAATTTTTTACTTAAATTCAATGTGCAGAAAGTCTTGAATGCCAACAATATTCCAACCACATAGAACTTCACAAAACAGGGGGATGGGGGGTTGATCCTTGACCTTAGGGGGTACTCTTTGGTAGAGAGATGCTATGCAAAAATATCAATAATATAAAAAGCTATAATGGATTATATGTGCATAATTTTTAGTACTACTCCTACTACTAAACTATCAATACTAATAATGATTATTTTTTTTTAAATTTCAGAATGCTTTATGTACTAGGCACTATCCAAGATACTCTAAACATTTACTTGTTTAACCTGTCCACACACCTTATAAGGTTATATGCTTTTATCATGGAAGAGAAAATTGAGGCTTGAGATGTTAGTTAAGGTAGAAAATGGCAAGATTTTTCTCGTTCCAAGATTCTATTGAACACAGCAACTCATAAAATTATAAATAATATGTACAATACAAGACAAAATAGGATACATTATGCAGGAGAATTCAAGATATTAAGCAAAATTCAACGGAGTAAATTTTCAAGATCTTATTGGTTTTATTCAATGATTCATAAATCAGGAACATCCAATTTAGCAGACAGAAAATAACTTCAAATGTACAAAATGAGATGTACAAAATGAAAGACTTATCGGCAGAGCAGGAACAAAGAAGTTATACCAGGTAAAAAAAAAAGTGGTTTGGTAACGGCAAGATCACTTTTCTTTAGGGGATGGCAGGGTTCTATCAGCAGATTAGCTAACTACTGCTGATTAGGCAATTCTTGATTGACTAGTTTAAGATTCCTTTTCTGGGATACCTGAAACTGTAATTAAGTATTGGTTTGGTGACATGAGGCTTAGCACAAGTGACTCCATTTGGGGGTCTGTTGTCTTATTTTTAAGAAAGCAAAGGATTTTAATGTCAAAGTGGCAGGCAACTTTATCTGCTTTGTTCACAGATGTATGCCAAGTTCCTAGAACTATGTCTTGTCAATAAAAGATCCTCAAAAAACATTCATGGCACTGAATTACATCTCAAGGAAGTAAGTTTGCATTCAGTAGATGTGGGGGTTGTGGTGTGAGTTGGGAAAGGATTCAGATGAAGTTATTTGAAGGAAATTTTACTGGTGTCCATGGAATAGTTACGTTCCTTTTTGTCAAATCTCCCACTCACTGTAGCTTCCCTGATTGCAAAATGAGCATTCAAGCTCTCTTTGAACCCTCTTCATGTTAAGAGAATTTCCAAAAACATTATCTAAATGTAGTAATATTTATATCAGCATGCTTAGATGCAGAATTATAGCAGCACTCTCAACAATAGCCAAATTATGGAAAGAGCCTAAATGTCCATCAACTGATGAATGGATAAAGAAATTGTGGTTTATATACACAATGGAATACTACGTGGCAATGAGAAAAAATGAAATATGGCCTTTTGTAGCAACGTGGATGGAACTGGAGAGTGTGATGCTAAGTGAAATAAGCCATACAGAGAAAGACAGATACCATATGGTTTCACTCTTATGTGGATCCTGAGAAACGTAACAGAAACCCATGGGGGAGGGGAAGGGAAAAAAAAAAAAAGAGGTTAGAGTGGGAGAGAGCCAAAGCATAAGAGACTGTTAAAAACTGAGAACAAGCTGAGTGTTGATGGGGGGTGGGAGGGCGGGTAGGGTGGGTGATGGGTATTGAGGAGGGCACCTTTTGGGATGAGCACTGGGTGTTGTATGGAAACCAATTTGACAGTAAATTTCATATATTAAAAAATAAATAAATAAATAAATAAATAAATAAATAAATAAATAAAAAGAATGTGTCATACATGAGAAAAAAAATATCAGTGTTTAAGACTCTGAAAGGCTCTATGGTCGTGCTTGTGGCCAGTAGAAATTAAGTTACTAGAGTTGAAGAGGGTGAGGACCTGTGAACTGATTCAATTCTACCAGATAGTCATAAACTTTGCAAGAGATAAGGCAGAGAGTGAAAATGTAGACCAGGTGCTGAAATCACTGCAGAAAGAAAAAGAAAATCTGAGCAACTTAGTAAAGGACTGTATTAAAGGACAGAAAGCAAACCTTGTCAGTATGAGCTGAAGAAAAGACATGGGTGGAATGACTGTATTCTTGCCACTTGCAGGGAGCAAGGAATGTGCAAATGGTTTCTGTCGCTATGGATTCCTGGGGGAGTGCATTAGACAGCCAGATACAATCTGTTTTGAGGGAAAGGCAAATGAATGGAAGTGATATTTAAGGAAAAGTCCGAGAATAAATTCTTTCAGCATTTATTTACTGATTCTCTACATATACCAGTCTCTTTGCAGGACCCTATAGATGCAGAAATGTTTCTATTATCAAAATAATAAGCCTTGAAAAGGGCACAATTAAACAAAGGGACAAATACAAATCTGGTGAGTTTGGTGAGAGTAGGAGTGAGCTAGTTTGGATCAAGTAGGGAGCCAATTTGGGGACAGGCAGTAAGCAAAGGAAATAAAAGGAAACAAAAGGTTTAAGAAGTATGACCAGATGGGATGGACATGTTGCAGTAGAAAATGCAAGTGTAGAATTTAAGGAATATAATAAGAAAAGTTATCTTAAGTAAAGATGAGTCAGACTAATTTTGATATTTGGACAGCTACTAGATATAATCATAAAATTATTAGCTAGCAAATACCTAGAAAAGCACAGTATTCAACCATAACTTAATATGATTTCATGAAAATTAATCACCCCAGAACAATTTAATTTCTCTATGACAGTGATAGCTAAAATCGAACAAGACATTTAATATATCTAGGTTTTAGAAAGGCCTGATGCAGATTTGCATGTCATTTTCACCAAGAAATTTGGAATATTTTGTAAGGTTAATGTATAATTGTACGAAAGTTTATATTCATAGCTGGTTATCAGTGATTATGTGACAAACTAGGGTTACATATTGAGAGCCATACCACTGTGGTCTCTGTTCTAAGACCCAGTATTTTTCAAATATTTAATCAATGGTTTAGGAGATAGCCTCATCCACCAGCTTAATGAGAACATTGCCCATTGTCCTCTTGGAAGACAGCCAACACTACAAGGTACAAAAATATAATTCAAGTCACAAAAGTCTGACTTAAAACATAAAGATACACCCTCTAAATTTAGAAACTGAACACTATTTGAATATATGCATTAATACACTAGCATAGCTCCAAAAGACAATAACTAAAAGCAGAAGTTCTTTTTTTGTCCACAGAAGTCCAATTTATTAAGAATATCCACAATGCCTGCTATCTCTTAATTGGAGTATTTCTTCTCTCTCTCTCTAATTTTAAACAGTATGCCACAAACAAGATACCTAGCAAAGGTTAATAGATACAATATGAAAACTAATATGTCAGATTTTTTTTTATTCTATATAAGCTATTCACATCCTCTTGTTCCATATTTTGCTCAAGTATTATTTGTTGAATGAATTGATGACTTGAAAGAGAAACTTTAGGGGCAATAGATAGTGAAGTAAAATTCATTCATTTCTATTAATTTGCTGATTTAAATGGCACTTATTATGTTTTAACTATTTTGCAGCATTGTGTTAGGCACTGGGAATACAGTAATGAGTGAATCATCAAACCTGCTCAGAGTAATCAGCAAAGAAAAAAAAAAGAAAGAGAAAGAAAATCAATAACTCCAATTATATGTGACAAAAACCATAAGAAATACATGGCAGGACATTAGAGGAAAATAGAGAACAAGAACCTGTCTAAACTGATGGTGTTCTGACTAAAGCAATATTTGAATAAAGTTTGCACTGAAGTTTCAAGGATGAGTTACTCTTCACTATGGGGTGTGTGTGTGTGTGTGTGTGTGTGTGTGTGTATGTCTGAAAGTGAAGAGATGGGAAAACATATTCCTTGCAAGTGGAAATTGAGAGAGGAAGGATAGCTATATTTCTATCAGACAAAATAGATATTTTTTATGTTTATGTATTTTTGAGACAGAGACAGAGAGAATGCTCCTGCGCATGTGCACACAAGTGGGGGGAGGGGCACAGAGAGAGGGGGACAGAGGATCCAAAGTCGGCTCTGCACTGACAGCAGCAAGCCCGATGTGGGGCTCGCAGTGGCAAACTGTGAGATCATGACCTGACCAGAAATCAGACACTTAACCAACTGAGCCACCCAGGTGTCCCTGGCCAAAATAGATTATAAGTAAAAATCTGTAACAAGAGACAGAAAAGGTCATTATACAATGACAAAGGGGTCAGTTTATCAAAAGAATATGTTTTTGAATTAAAGATATTTGAATTAAATATGATTTTTCTTGGAGAGTAGTGATGAGTGTTGAGGCTGGATAGGAACCAGGGTTCTTACTGGTATAAAATTTAGAGAAGCTTAATATAAAAGCTCCTTGTGTGTCAAGTAACTACCATCAATTTCATAAATTTAAAATAAGTGAATCTGAACTAGCATATGGACAAAGTTCCTTTTAAGTTGAACAAAGATTAAAATGTAGGGGAAAGGATCACTTGGCAAATACTGGTTTTGAAAAACTTCCAAGTGTTTAAAAAGTAGTCTTCAAATCAATGATACCCACATGTCCAAGCTTTCTCATGCTCACTATTGAAAAATGAAAAGTAGAAAAAAATGAATAAATTTCAAGAAACCTACAACTTAGGAAGAATGAATCATGAAGAAATAGTAAATATGAATAGATATATAAGAAATCAATAATCAAAAATCTCCCAACAAAGAAAGGCCAAGAACCAGATGATTGCATTGATGAATTCTACCAAACATTTACAAAGTTAATGCCAATCCTTTTCAAACAAATGAATGAAAAGGATACTTCCAAACTCATTTTAGCCAAATAAGCCAAACAAGGACACTACAAGAAAAGAAAATTACAGGCCAGTTTCCCTGATGAACATAGATGCAAAATTTCTCAGTATAACACTAGAAAATCATAGTCAGCAGCACCATAAAAGGATTGTACACTGTGAAAAAATCAGATTATCCCTGGGATGCAAGGATAGTTCAACATACAGAAATCAATTTGATACACTACATTAACAAAATGAAGGAGAAAAAAATGTATGATCATCTCAATAGGTGCAGAAAAAAAGTCATTTGATAAAATTCAACTTCCTTTCACCATTCACCAACTCTCAGCAAACTGGGTATAGAAGGAACATACCTCACATAATAAAGCCATTTGTGTCAAGCCCACAGCTAACATCACACTCAATGATAAAAAGCTGAAAGCTTTTCCTCTAAGATCAGGGGAAAAAAAAACAAGGATGCCCACTCTTGCCCCTTGTATTTAGCATAGTACTGGAAGTTTTAGCTAGAGCAATTAAGTAAGAAGAGAAACAAAATATATCCAAATCGGAAATGAAGGAGTAGAATTGTTTCTGTCTGCAGATAGCATGATCTTATAAATAGAAATCCCCAAAGACTCCACCACAATCAGTGTTAGAATTAATAAATGAATTCAGTAAAGTTGCAGGATACAAAATTAACATACAAAAATCAGTTGCATTTCTATATCCTTAGCAAAAAAAAAAAACTACCTGAAAGAGAAATTAGGAAAGGAGTCACAATTATAATAGCATGAAAAAACAGCAAAATACTTGGGAATAAATTTAACGAAGGAAGTAAAAGATATACATACTGAAAACTATAAGATATTGATGAAAGAACATCAATTATATTTCAATTAAAAAAATATCTGTCTTTGCCCACTTATTTGGAAAAATAAGTATTTAGGACCTAGAATTGATATCTAAAGTTTCTTCTTACTTTGGAATGAAATATATTATTTGGATTATGAATTACAAAACACATTTATTGAGCATTTATTTCATGCTTCCTGTGTACTAAGTATTTACCTGTAGGATACTTGTTTCAGTCTTCAAAATTTATCACTATTTTAATCCTGCAAAAGGTTATTTCTCTCTCATGTGACCAATCTAGATTATTAGAATATTTTACTCACTGTGTTTATGTGAAGAGCCATACTGAAAGAAGCTTTCAAAATCATCAGAAAGGGAAAAAAAAATCATCAGTAAGAAGACAACTTGGCAAATTAAGCCTGGGTTCTTCATTCATCACTGTTCACATTTAGAAGCAAGGCCAGGACCAAAACTCATGCTAAAACAAAACAAAACAAAACAAACAAAAAAACAATGGAACTATGTAACAAAATGTGGGAAAGCTAAAAATATTTGGTGACCACAAAATGACAATCTAGATTTCTTGATTCTTGACTGTGGGCAATATCAGAATACAATCTGGATTAAAATTTTCAAACGTGAGAATATAAAGCCCAATGCATTATAATAGGATTCAAATTTTTTTCTTAATCATAATTTTGTACATTCATTTTTTTTTCCTAAAGGGCACAAGGTTACAACACTATCCCATGTTTTCTAAACATAGTATAATTGTATGCTATTTTAACAAATTTTAATGCCTTTATCTGACAATATAGTACAAAGTATTAATTAACATAAAATAATACAATATTATGTAGGCCCAATATTCAGGGATTTCAGAAGTCTTGGTGTGATTAGTTGATTCAAATTGCTTAATGGGGATGCTTGCTTTCAAATCTGAAAGGGGGCACGATGAAAGAGAGAGACAGAGACAGGCAGAGGAAAAGAGACAGAGAGGTGATATAGGAAGGAAGTATGTTTTTAATGAGGGCAAAATCTCAAGGAAATATGTAATTTGATATGCTTGCAAAGGTGAAATTTCAGGGGAGCCTGGATGGCTTAGTCAGTGGAATATACGGCCCTTGATTTCAGGGTTATGAGTTCAAGCCCTATGTTGGGTTTAGAGATTGCTTAAATAAACTTAAAAAAAAAAAAAAAACTTAAAAAAAGGTGAAATTTCATTAAAAGAAATTGACCTTTGAATTAAAAGAAATATAATACAAATATATATGAAATTTCTTTAGTGTTAATCATATTTATCCATACTCATCTATGTATAGATATTCCTGGGAAAATCACATACAGGGATGAATTTTGTAAACATATGAATATTTTTCTGCATTTCAATTTATTTCCAGTAATAAGAGAGACAATGTCCCTGATTTTTTTTTTTTTTTTTTTTTATCAAATTCAGGACAGAACCATCTTAGGCAATATGTTGCAGTGAGTGTTCTGATCTGGGAATATAAGTGACCCATCATTTCTGACATCATATCATATTTTAAGAGACAACAGATGCTAGATAAAATTATTACAATATCTCCCAAAAGAATCACCAAGGCAGTTCTTTCTCTATCATCTCTATCTCCTTTAAACTGCTTTTCACACAGCTATACTTTGTTTTTGAAGTTGTCTTCATTTTACCCAAAGCAATTAAGATGTATTTGGGAGTTTGGAAAATGTAATATATAATTTCCCTGGCTTCACTACTCTCTATTGATAATAAACTTAAAATTTGGATGTAATGTCTGTCAAAGACATTTTTAGTATTTATGGATTTCTGCAAATGGAAAATCTCAAAAATGCATTTACATTTTAATAAATGACATGTTTATTTATATATGCAACAAACTATCTTTTTTTAAAGAATATAACTATATTCGATTAAGATTGTTCTGGATAATTCAAAACATGCAGTAGTCATGTCTATGGTTGATTAAATACTCCAGTTTTAAGGATAGCCATGGACAAGATCAGAATGAATGTATATGTACACAAAGAGAAAAGTTTACTGCTCTAGGTTTGTATGTGAGCTTTCTCTTTTACATACTTAAATTCCTTTAATTTTGAAAATGTACATGCCTATATTTGTGTGCATACCCATTTGTCCCTAAGCCATTGAAATGCTATTCTTGGAACTAGAGCTAGTTTTTCATAGCTGTGACTGTTTGAGTAATTGGGAAAATCACCCTGACAGAAAATCCCTTAGTCTATGTACATCAGCAATTATATCCATGGTGACATGACCCAAGAAATAAAACTTCAGGAGATTAAAGACTGAGTGATCTTGAATCCTGCTTCCAGCAGCTAAAGATCATAATTTGATATCTGGCACAGATTTTTTCTTGTGACCTACACAAAACAGGTTAATGATTTTTATGCCTCAGTTTCCTTATTTGTGAAATGTAGTATGAAAATAAAGCTGATCCCAGGGGGAAGAGGTGTTGCTGGGTTTACATGATGAAGTGTGATGTACATGCTGAATGAATTCTCGTTATGTACGTTATGGCCAGATTATTTTCATGTTATGTAAAAACTAGCCAATTTATAGATACACACAGGTATTGTACTTCATATATAAAAGGCAAGGTCAGAAACGTTTTTCAATTATTATTTTTGAGAATGAGTAAAAGCTAAAATTAGCTAATGTATGGCTTACAATTTTCTGATTTTTTGAGCAGTCTGCTCTTAGCCAATAATATCAGATATTAGTCTGACTTTAATTTGTAATAAAACAGAGCTAAATATACCCAGTTCTTCATTTCTATTATTTATTGCAGTGCTTGTCACATGAATGTATTGATTTTTGTGCCAACTTCTGTTCTTATCAAATTTTTGTCATGCAGATTAACTTCTCTAAATGCAGTACCCTCAGTATACTTTACAAAATATATTGGCACGACATTATAATTTGACCTTTACATCTTAGACTGAGGAACCAGGCCATTTCGGGTCTGAGAGCCATATTCTGTGCTTCATTTTATTCCATTAATTTTGGTCTTTTATTGAGCTCTCCACAAAGTAAGGCATGGATTCTGCATGAAACTTTCTTTGAATGTTATGATTGAATACAGGTAGTTCAAATATACATTTTACATTTTTGAAACATGGCTGAACCATCTTTTTGAGCATGGTTAAACTAAGACCATTTATTTAAAGGAAAAACATGAGCAGAAGAGCAAAAATTGTATCCTGAGTTGACTGAAAATTCAGGAAGTTACTTGAAAGGTTAATTAATTAATTAATTAAAACAGCAACAACAACAATAAAAAACTTGTGACTAATTCAGAGAGACATTGACATTATTTTATTTAAAATTCTTCACAAATTTAATATCTACAATCTGTGGAACAATGTGGAAACCTTAAAGTGCATTTATAAGGTTCAATAAACTATATTGTGGTTGCTCATCTCAGCCCTGGGTTAATAACCAGCTAGGAAGAACTGGCCCATGATACAGGCCAAGAGGTAAAATGTCTCTCAATCACCTGGTCCTTCATTCATTTAGAAATATTCATTGAGCACCTTATATTTGCTAGGCTCTGCTTATTTGTTTCTTTACATTATTATTTGTTTACATTTGAGGAATTTTTATACTTTTAGGCAGAGGAGGGTTTTTTTTTGTTATTTTAGATTTTTTTTGCAATAAGAAAATATTTCTGAAACTTATAGACAGTATTCTTTCCATTGAATCACAGCCGAGTTTTAAAATCAAAGACAATTGATAGAGTACTTTTTGGGTAATATTCAACTATTAGATAGTGTAAGGCTGTTATTTTTACTTTTTCATCATTTTCTGGGAATATTACTGCCCCTCTCCAAAATCAAACTTGATTATGCTCAAAGAAGCACATTTAGACTAAAAAGAATTAGAAAAGATGATCAGGGTTCCTGGATGGCTCAGTCATTTAAGCGTCTGACTCTTGATTTTGACTCAGGTCATGAGATCAAGCCCCGTGTCAGGCTCTGTGGTGACAAGACAGAGCCTACATGGTATTCTCTCTCTCTGCCTACTGCTTCTCTCTCAAATTAAATTTAAAAAAATTAAAAAAAAGAAAATATGATCAAAATCAGTTTTCCAGAAAGAAAATCTGCATAAACATTTAAAATATATATTTAAGGGTAAACATTAAAATGACAAGCATCAAAATAAAAATGATATGTTTATATTATTTATAATATGTGTTATATATTATACTGTATCTATTATACTTATATATTGTATATAATGTTATCATATATTATATTAATATATAGATATAAATCTATATCTACATTTACATCTATAATGAATTGCTGTTATCAGGTATGATAACAGGTATGGGCCCCAAGGCCCATAAACTTCCTTTTGAAAATTCTTTAGAGAAGACTTGCAACCTCTGAGTAATTTATCATGATCACTCTCCAAGGAAGTTCTGAGTTCACAAGTCTTTTTTCTCAATTTATTTCTGATGTCATTTCAGGTGATACTCGGAATAATTCTACTCCTAGAGCAGAGTCTAAGGAACAAGATGCAGGATTATAGGTTCTATAATGGAGCCTTCATTTTATAGTTTCCTTAAAGCCAAATAATATTAATCAGAAAGTCATGCAGGCAAGCCATTGTTGTAGTTATCAAAATTCTGAGTAAAGCAGAACCTAAGGACCCCAAGTATGTAATGAAAAAGAGGGGAAGGTAAAGAAAGAGATAAAGGAGATAAAGTGGATAATACCAGCTATGCGGGCATTCAGAATCATATGAATTTCATTTTTTTATTCCTCTTTACATTAAGTCATTATAAGCCAATGTTGGTCCAGAAAGCAAAATTGTCCTTTTCAAGATTCCCGGTAGAGTAACTCCTGATCCCTTTATTCTATTCTTTCACAACCCAAAGTAAGTGGTAATGAGCATTAGAAATTATAGAGATGAAATGCTTCATAGAAAATGCAAATATGTCTCTAATTTTTAGCTGAGTGATAGCTATCAATGAATAAAATCTTATTCAAAGAACATTTTATAGTCATTTTTAAACTGAGAAAATGAAGTACCATCATCATTCACTTTAGTGTTGGTTAAGAATTGAAAATTGGATTCAGTCAATGATAATGAAGATAAGTGTTAACAGTAGCTTTCATGTACAAGATAGGTCACTCTCTGTCTCACACACACACATGGAATGAAGAGTTAGGCAGGCTAGGATTGGATTTTTGCATCTAGAAAGACATCTAAGTTTGCCCTGGGTTCCACCCCCAAAATCACAAGATGGCCATCTGTGCAAGAAAGAGTTAACTAAGCAGGCCTGTATTACTCACACCTTGCACAGCAGGCCCAACACTGGACCTGTCTGTGAATGGATTGGCCCTCAGCTGCTCCTAACAAATGAGGTCTTTGAATGTTCTAATTGATGAAAGTGTTTTGTAGGCTTGGAGCCTTTAACCATGCTGTACCAGTTTTTCCAGATAACCTGTGCAAGTGTGATTTACAGTGAACACCTGCTTTGGGGATCTGGAGGAACTGTGGCAAGTCCTGTAGGCATTGTATGTCCACGTGACCAATCCCCACTGAAAGCCCTGGGCGCCTAGGTCCAGGCACAGGTGAGCTTTCCTGATAGAAAACACTGTGTGCATGTTTTCATATATTGTTGCTAGGGAAATTAAGCACATGCTATGTAACCCCACAGAATGCAGAATCTGGGAAGCTTCAGACTGGTTTCCTTTAGACTTTGTCCCATGAACCTTTTTTTTTCTTTGATAATGTTGTACTATATCATTTTGCTATAATAAACTATAACCATGAAAATAAGAACTCCTGGCTCCTGTGAGTCCCTTGAGCAAATCAACAAATCTGAGGGTTATTTGGGAACTCTTAACACACATAATATTCTCATATGAGGCATTAGAAAGGAAGATGTACGAGGGAAGAAAAAAATCCTTATCTTGAATCTTCACACAACATCTGTTTAAATCTCCATTTGCTCTCTTATCTTTATCTTCATCTGGGCACAATGCCCAGGGTTCTGTTGGCAAGAAAAGGAGAATGAATATTGGGCAGGCAACCAGCTGCATATTTGCCCACTCAAACATCAACATGCCCCTTATTCCACCCCCCCATATATGGAAGAAACACAACCTTCTCTCAAAGAAAACCACCCTAAAATTCTCATAGAATTTCTACACAGACCTCAAGTCCCAGGATCTCTGAGTTACATGAAGATCTGTGCACATTATGTTGGGGGTGGTTCTTATGACTTGTAGATTAAAATACTATAAGGGAAGAATGAGAAATACATAGCAGTCAAATGTCACCTAATAAAAATAGCCTTGAGACTTGGCTGTAGCAGTGGAATTTGTTTCTTGATTAGCCAGTATGATAGGCCTTGATTCATCTCTTGCATAGATTATCACCTGCTCATTTTCCTCCAAGGCCCTGACTTTGACCTCTGAGAGAATTTTCCTTGCCCTAGATCTCCTGATTGTATCTGAGGTGAGTATTGAACAGTATGCCCTTCTTGGGGGTTGTATAAAACCCATGGCTTGCTTCCTACTGTTACAATTTTAAAGGCCCAGAGATTTATTTGTAAATTGAACTGTCATACCTCCTTGAGACAAACATTTGGGATTTCAGCAACACAGTTGCCTAAAATTTAATATGCTTCTGGTCTATTTGTGTCCAATCATCATGACTAGTGTCCATGTGGAATGATTATTTTGTCATTGTTACCATATTTCATTCATTATTTATGACACTAGTGCCATCAAAGAAAATCAAAATATTGTTTGTCTCCACCCTTCAGGGGCTTACAGTCTACTGAATGAGATGATACTTCAAAAAATGAAGCATTAAAAAAAAATAAGAAGCAGCCTATATTTATATATTTTTAAAAAAAGTAGATCAGGCGATAGGTGCTATAAATACAATTCAATAAATACAGAGAGTCTCTGCTGGAGTAGTCCTGAAAGGCTTTGTGGAGATTTAGAGGTGATCCTTTGAAGGACAGATATTTAAAATAGCTGGAGAGAAAGAGAAAAGAACTGCTAGAGATTCAGACCAACCCACGTATAGGATGGCATAGATAATGAATGCAGAGTATTTCCCTAAGGAAAAAGAAAGCATGATGAGATATGGACCTACAGATTGGTCTCAAAGATGTCTGTGTTTAGAGAATAAATATAAATGGATAAAACGTAAGGGATATGCTATCCCAGATGGATATTTGGCTACACCTGAACTGCTGTTGTTCAAATAAGAGTAGGCAACCTTAAGGAGTCTTGGGATACTGGGGCAGGATGGTAGGGAACTGGGTAAGGTGTCTAGGCATTTGACACTACAGGAGGTAATGGAGCACAGAAGTGATCCAGTTAGTATCTGAATGCTATAAGCAAGTTCTAATAGCCTGTGGCCCCAAATTTAAAGGCAGCCTTCTTTTATCACCAGCATCAGTTAATATGATGGAAACTTTTCACCAACATTTCTGAGGCTATCACAATGCCCACATCTCCTTATTGCTTCCCCCAACTCTTTCCATCTCTTTTTCCACCTCCTCTTCTCCTTCCTTCTAGGATTTGGCCTTCCTCTACCCACCCTCATGTCCTTAGGGACCAAAAAGGCATATCTTTTTAATCCAAGTGTAGTTTTTAGCCTAAATAAGTTTGTCTTTCATTATTAGCCTCTGTCTTTTGTTCTCTTTCTCTGGCTAGTTTAAGTAGAAAGAGGTTAATTAGAGTGCTAGAAGAATCTACAAGAAGTCCAGCAACAATAAAAGTTAGGAAAAGCTCACCCTTTTTTTTTAATGTATTTTGAGACAATGTGTGCAAGCAGGGGTAGGTATAGGAGGAGAGAGAGAGACAGAAGCAGAGGGAGGGAGGGAAGGAAGGAGAGAGAGAAAGAGAGAGAGAGAGAGAGAGAGAGAGAGAGTGAGAGAAAGAGAGAAAGGGAGAGAATCTTAAGCAGGCTCCCCACCCCGTGTAGAGCTGATACAACAGGGCTTGATCCCACAATGCTGAGATCATGACCTGAGCTGAAATCAAGAGTCTGACACTTAAAACAATTGATCACCCAGGTGCCCCATATTTTTGTCTTTGAAAGTAAGCTCCAACTCTGCTCATCATAGCATTAGGCACTTAGGATGCTACAAACTGTATATTAGAACTTGTACTAAAGATGAAGATAAGGCATTAGTGCAGTAAGTATCTCCCAGTCCCTGACTATATTTGCTTCTTTGTATATTTTTCATTGCTCACTTCCTCCTTCTAAGTTCATGTATCTGTACCTACTTAGAAGAACCATAACTGCAAGGAAATCCACCTTCAAGGGAATCTGAAAATATTAATCTATCTGTCTATCTATCTATCTATCATCTATCTATTATCTATGTAGCTATCTAACTAGCTAGCTATCACCTATCTAATTTATTTATTTACTTTTAGTTTACCAGTTTATTCATTATAGGAAATTTCATTAGAAAGGGGTTGAAATATCATTGACTTAACTCCTAATTCTCTTAAAACATCTCACTTCAATTTGTTGGAAACTATTATTTAATCCTAATGAATCTTAGAAAAAGTTATGTGAAGAAAGATTAAAATCATTCCCAATAGCAAAAAATAACCAATTTGATGAACCATGTATGTGTATATGTATACTGTATATAATACATGATATATAAACATGTATATGCTATCTTTGAGTGAATTAAATATAGAGAACTTTACAAATATATTTAATCGAATTGTTCAAATCAAGCATTATTCAGAATATTAAAATATATTTCATTTGTCTTGTTATGTTCGCAGTTGCCTAAGTACAGATTTAACATTAAGTTCAAGGGCTATTAGGCCCATTCATAATTCCAGGATAAGTATCCTTGAAGACACATAATACTGGTTTGTTGTCAATTATTTTCTTTCTGGACCTGTTCAGGTTGCAGGAGTTACCAAGTTTAGAATAGCATTAATAAAGGTTGAAGAAAAAAGACCACAAACATGAAAAAGTTTAATGGAAACACCTATAATATAGAATTAAAGATAATAATGTTGGGGCACCTGGGTGGCTCAGGTGGTTAAGCAGGCAACTCTTGATTTTGGCTCAGGTCATGATCTCACAGTTGGTGAGTTGGAGCTTGTGTGCTGACAGCGTGGAGACTGCTTGGGATTCTTTCCCTTTCTTTTTGCCCCTGCCCCACTCATGCGTGCGCGCTCTCGCTCTCTCTCTCTAAAATAAATTAAAAAAACATTTAAAAAAGATAATGTTGGGGCGCCTGGGTGGCGCAGTCGGTTAAGCGTCCGACTTCAGCCAGGTCACGATCTCGCGGTCCGTGAGTTCGAGCCCCGCGTCAGGCTCTGGGCTGATAGCTCGGAGCCTGGAGCCTGTTTCCGATTCTGTGTCTCCCTCTCTCTCTGCCCCTCCCCCGTTCATGCTCTGTCTCTCTCTGTCCCAAAAATAAATAAAAAATGTTGAAAAAAAAAATTAAAAAAAAAAAAAAAAAAAAAAAAAAGATAATGTTAATAAAGGGACTTGGCCTGAAACATTCACATGAAACAAAATTTTGAAAGCTATTGTATGAGCCCTAAAGTGATCAGTTTACTTTTTCCCATGGTTTGCAAAATGTTGCCATTTTTTTCATCAGTACTTTTACAGACTTCAGAGCACAAGGGCATGAACATTAGGTGATTTAAAATTTCAAAGACCATATTCGCTATGGTGTTTGCTTTTCATTTTCCTACCCAAACTAAAATACAAACATGCTAGGCCACTTATTTTCAGAATAAATCCCAAAACAACAGAGTTTTAACAAAAGATTGAAATAATTGCGTAATTATCAACACAAACTAAAGTTGCAAGTTCTTATTAAGAACTGAATATTCAAAATAAAGTCCAGAAAGAAAGAATGAGTAGCTACAGACATCTATTTCACTCAAGTATCCAGGTCTCAGGTCGTTGGTGCAAGGGGTTATGAACAAGATTGTAAGCCAGTGGACCAAATGGAGATATTAGGTTTTATATGTTTGTTTACTTTCATATAATTAAAAAATATATTATAGAACCTTTTTTGGGTTCTATGTTTTTACATATGCTTCCTGTTTCTTTCTGCCAAAGTTTTCTCCAGCCCAGTTTTTAATTCATTATATTTTCTCTCTTGATATCTCAAAAATTATAACACTATTTTATTTTTCAATCTAGAAATCCAAAACATAATGATCTTTTTCTGCTTCCAGAAATGTGGTTTTTGCATTTGGATGTATAATCTATAATCTATAATCTATATATATGGCACTCTCTTGCTCTGTCCCCCGTGTGTGTGTGTGTGTGTGTGTGTGTGTGTGTGTGTGTTTGTGTGTGTTTTCTTTTCCCCATCTTTCCTTTCCCATCGTCTCTATTTTCATGGATCTTGCTTTATGGGTCATCCTATAATTCATCTGTGGCTCTAAATTTCTCACTCTATTGTGTCTTTCAAGGAGTAAACATTTTCATCATCTCCAAAAATAAACACAAATTTTTATTTGACCTTTACATAGTTGTAATCTACTAGAGCTACACCATCTTTCTCTTTCATAGCTAAGGGTCTAGAAGCAGTATTCTCCTCTTCCTGTATTTACCACATTCCAATTCCCATTTGTTTTTCAGCTCACTACAGTGTGGCTTCAACTATTCAAGTGGAAAATGTCCTTAGAAAATTACAAGTCTCCCCACATTGCCAAATCTCAGACACACTTTTAAGTTGGGATCCTCTCTCTTTTCAATGGCATATAGTCTTCTTAGATTGCTTCATATCCTGACTCTTGAAATGTACTCATTCCTGGCTCCCAGGAAACTAGTGTTTCATGAAACAGCATCTCAAAAATTTTCCTCAATTTTTCTGAACATTCCTTCTCAATTAGTTTTCTGGGCTCTTCTTCTTGTACATATTATTTATAGTTGGTGTCATATAACATTCTTTTCTTGGTTCAGTTTTCTTTTCACTCTACAAATTCCCTTCTAAGTGATCTTATGCATATCTGTGTACTAATAAGTGATAAATCTATGGTTGTATCCATATAAAAAATAGTTTGGAGTAGTGTATATAGAGTTTTAGATGTACATAGTTTAGAATTTGTATATTATATATGTATATATATATGTATATATATATGTATATATATATACAGTATATATGTGTATGCATATATATGCACATATATGTGTGTATATATGTGTGTGTGTGTGTGTGTGTGTGTATACATGCATTGAGTAGCATTAATTGGGTTTCTTATATAAATCTCACCCTTAGGCTGTCCAAAACTAAATTTAACACTCTCTTCCACTATTGCCCTCATTGCCTCTCTCAACAATCTTTTTTTCTCTGTACTAAGGGGATTGTTAAGCAATTATTCACTATTCCAACCACTGGAAATAATCCTACTTATTTATTCCCCCTTTGTCCTACACATGCAGTCTTAAAAATCATTGAAGCTCATTTCCAAAAGACCATTCCATCCACATCTATTACCATTTCCTTAGTTCAGACCCTCCCTACTTCATGCCTAAATTACCATGGCAGCCATCTGTCAGGTATTCCTGCCTATATGCCCCAAACAACACTTCACTGCTCTTCTTAAAAAGTATTTTATCAATTCTTATTAATTACTGAGTCTTTATTCCCAACCAGTAAGTATTTTGTCTGGAGCTGGGAGGGTGGGGAGAAGAGAAATATGGAATTGGAGTATGGTTGAGGAATCAGGGCTCAAGTAAACATTCCATGTTGATTAAATGCTTACAGCGCACTATGTATTTTACTCATAGTATCTCATAGTAATCTTTTCAGTATCCCTATGGGCAAAGTATTATGATCCTCCAAATTCTACAGATAGAGAAACTGAAGTATGAAGACATTAAATTTCCCACCCAAGGTCACATATCTACTAACTGGAGTGAAAACTGAATCCGAGAAATGTCAGTACAGAGCCATATTCCTTAGGGCTACGTGCAATCATGAAATCACAGTAAGTGACACCTTTTGTCTTCCTGGATGAATATAAAATATCAAAAATCTAGTATAACACACTGTTCTTTGAAAAACAACTTACTGAGATAGAGCGAGTTAGAGGAGAAGAGAGGTAAATGGACCAGAATAAAACATAAAAGAAAAAAAAATCAAAAAAGGAAAATTTTCTTCAGAGAAAAGGATGTGACCCACAATGTTAAGACTACTAAAATGGTAGACACAAGCTATTTCTTAAAAAGCTTTCCAATTTTTCTTAGACAATAATTCATTACAGTTGGAAGTACACTATTATTAGAGTGTGAATTGTTTTTAATAACTATGGGTTACAACATTTTAATATTTTATCATGGTTGATAATTTGCAAAAACAAAATAAAAGAAGCAGTTTTCCAAAATTTTCAATGTGGCCTTTTATGCTAACAACAAAACACTATTTGCTACTAAAAAAGCACAAATACAGAGAATAGAGAAACTGTGTCATGTTATTTTAATAACTATTTCAATATGAATAGAATGAGACATAATGAAGAACACATGTTTGCTTGGTGCTAATGACATAACATTTTACAGTTTTATAGATAAAGCAAAATGCATAATTTGAACCAGATGTTGAAAAACTTTAGGATTAGTATCTAAGGACAAATATTTCAGAAAATATGTGGAAAGGTTACCACACATTTGCTACTGGGAGTCTTCTATGCGAGTGTCTTTATATTGAACTTTACTCTGTTTCTCAAAATAAAATTGCAATCTGTTCTCAATACTATATGTATTTTTTAAATCCCATAGGAGAAGCAGTTAAGCAAAGTGGTTAAGTGCTCAGATTGTGTAGTCACATTTTTGGCTTCATCATTTTCTGGCTGTGGGATATTGAGAAACTTAACCTCTCTGAGCCTGATCCATCATTCGCAAAATGCAAATGAAAAGTTGAACTTACCTCATAGGAAAATTGTGTGGCTAAGATTAAGTTAATACCTGAAGTACTCTCCACTAGAATATAGCACTCGATAAAAAGTAGCTAGTATTATTGTCATTGTTATTACTAGTACTTTTTTTTTCATTATTACTGCTAGTAAAACATTCTTCAAAATTATTTACTGCTAAATCATTTCAGTCTCCCTCAGTTTCAGTATTAGTTTGGATCCTGAGAAGTGTATCGATTAGGCTTAAAGTTTGATGGTACAGAATCACATTAGTTATCCTCAGGTAATTGGGGCTTTTTTTTTACAATATACAGGGAAGTTTGAAAAAAATAGGAAGTGGCCTTAGAAGCCATTCCAGACCTAAAATATTATTTATTCCCAATTCCTTATACAGCTCTGGTTCTGTGCATCTGGCTATAGCTGCACTGATTCAGAAGCATCTCTACTGGTGATTTTTACAGAAATAGGTACTGCCTGGGCTTTAGGGAAATGCTTCTGCCTATCAGGCACCCAGCTGCTTCTGCTGAGCCTGCTATCCTGAACTGACTCTAATGTCAATGTGATTTCAATTCAAGCTCATCTAGAAGGACTGCCTTGAAAGATTGGCCACCATAATCTAGCATGGTGTGTCCCTCCTATGTGGGGTTCTCCCCTTCATTACTACATAAACTGCTAGGCAGTAATGCTTTGTTAACCATGTAGCTAGTGGAAAGGGAACAGGATGTGGCAAGACAATACAGACATGTTTTATTATTTTGAGGCTTCTCAAATGGATCAGTGTAACTGGTAGATGTGTTGTGTAGAGTCACAAGACTCTTGTTTAACTCAACGGTTTCTCTGATAACTCATTGGTTTTCTCTACAGTTTTAAGGCAAAGTGTTTATATTCATAACAGATTCCTCCAGGGAAGTCATTTGGTCCCATCTTTCCATGCCACCTTTGGGGACCACCTTTCCTTTGCTTCCACAGCTTGGCCAGGGACAGTCTGGACAGACATTTTACACACCATGACCTTGTTCTCTCACCAAGCCAGGCAAGCTCATCACATTCTATTCCCTAAGGATAATCACTTTGCCAAGATACTTATGGTTCACTTCCTAGGAAATTAAAATTGAGATTGAGAAAGAAAAATCTGCTAAAGAGTACAACATGTCAGCTCAGGATTCATCAGCAGCCATGTTTTCTCTGATTTTATTTTGTGTTTTGTTTTCCTTTTGTTTGATTGTTTGTTTGTTTTAATTTGCTATATTTATGGTCAGGAAAATAAGAATAGGCTTATTTTGAGAGAGAGAAAATTGAAGCAGCCATAAAGAGAGGCACAAGCCTTGAAGTTCCCATTCCCAGGCAATTCCTGAGAGTTAAATGTACACCTGTTGTCAGTTATGTGAGATATTCTTGCACCATAGTAAGATCCCACTTGCGTAAGCTAGTGCCTGTTAGTATTTATTGTTTGAAACTAAGAGTCCTAATAAACAGTACAAAGATAATTTTTTTTCCTTAAATTAGGCACTGAAATGGCATAGATTATATATAAAATTTCCAGAACAAATTTTGCAACCAATTTTCTGTCATAAAAAGGGGGAAATCTTTAATTATAAAGTTACGGGAATGATATGGTTTCTATGACCTCAGCTTCTCATTCTACCTTTAAGGTTTTTTTTTTGTTTCATCCTTGTTATTGAACTGTTGATACTTTTCAGTAACATACAATAAAAAAATATTTAATTATCTTGGATCTTCAACTCAAGTAGACACTAATTCTCATTGTTTAGAAATATGGATATAAATGTAGACAATATAAGATGGTATGTGGTTTGCACTAAATCTAGGATATATGTTAAATTTTTAAGACGAGTATCTATTACTAAATCCAAACTTTGATGTAATTTTTTTTTGGCCATTTGCCTTTTTCTCTAAATAAGTGTGTCTGTGTATGCATGTGTACATGTGTCTTATATATATAATTTTTGTATTATAAATTTTTTGTATTATACATATATTCGCATTCTAAGACATAGACACAGAACTGGTCAGGTGGGTGATATTTAGTACAACCTGGCCTTAGTCATCCCCCAATCACAGTCCTAAAGACATTTCAAATTCCCTCTAATAACTGTTGATAAATATTAGAGGTTTACTTTTTAATAATCTATCCTGAATGGTTAGATCCAGATAAAACCTACAGAACTCCTAAAAATGATATACATATCTAATAATTCTCTTTCCCAGGAATTTTTTCTTTGTATGATTCATCTGATGCCTAACCATATTGTTGAGACTAGGGGAAAGTTTTTTTGATTTCCCTTCATCCACACTTTTTCTCCAGCTGTTCTAGTCATTATTTCTGGAAAACAAACTTATCTCTAACTTAGTGGCTTGAAACAATCACCACCTGGTATGTGCACAGGTTCTGTGGGTCAGGGATTAAGATAGGGTCTTGCAAATATGTCTAGTCTCTGCTCCACGATTCTGGACCCTCAGCTGAGCAGACGCAAATAGCTGGGGATCACTCAAGTATTTTGGTACTAGATTATTCTGGAGCCTTCTTGGGATAAGAGACTTAATCCTGGGCTCAGTTTTACTGTCAACTGGGCTCTGAGATAGCCAAGAGAAAGCATCTGGAGAGTGAGTGTTCAAAGAGAACAAAGTAGAAGGCACGTGGCTTTGTTATGCTATAGCATCAGAAGTCATATAGCATCACTTTCCCACTCAGTTGCTAGGGGAGGGGATATAGACATCATTTTTTAAACAATTTTTTCATGTTTTTATTTATTTTTGAGAGACAGAGCATGAGTGGGGGAGGGGCAGAGAGAGAAGGAGACACAAGGTTTAGGAGGCCCCAGGCACTGAGCTGTCAGCACAGAGCCCAAAGTAGGGCTCAAATTCAAAAACCGTGAAATCATGACTTGAGCTGAAGTTGGACACTTAACCAACTGAGCCACCCAGGCGTCCCTAGACATCAGTTTTTTTTTAATGTTTATGTATTTTTGAGAGAGTGAGTGAGAATCAGTGGGGGAGGGGCAGAGACAGAAGGAGATACAGAATCCAAAGGAGGCTCCAGGCTCTGAGCTGTCAGCACAGAGCCCAACACAGGGCTCGAACTCACAAACTGAGTTCATGAACTGAGCTGAAGTTGGACGCTAAACTGACTAAGCCACCCAGGCACCCCAACACCAATTTTCAATGGAAGGAATGTCAAGGAATTTGCAACCATTCTAAATCCAATCAATTGAAAGTGGACATGAGAAGCCAAATGAGAATCTAAATATACATCATTGGTAAAACTAGATTGGAAATACTGCAGGGACATGTTACTTCCTCTTTCTATTTGAATTTGCATACCTAGTTGCAGTTAAAATCTCAGAGCATCAGCCTCTTCCACATCTCTCCATTCCATTATAGAGGAGGATAGGTCCCAGGATATTTATTACTTTGGAAGAGGAATGAGAAAAGAATTCATTCTGCTTGAAGGCAGGCAAGTCAGGGAAGAGGACTTTTGATACACCAATGGTTTCCATGGACAAATTAGATGGTTCTCTGACCCAAATTCAGTGAAAGAGGAATCTCAAAGAGATTAATAGTAAACCAGTCTTCAGTTGAGTTCATGTGCCAATTAAATGAAGTTGTGCTTTAATTTTCATGCTTTTGTGGTCATGATTCTCAGAAAGAGACCAAAGGTTTACAAACTAAAATAATATAGGTTAGATTATAAATATAATACAACAGAATAGAAAATATGAGGCTGCATCAAATCAGAATAATTTTTGTTGTTTGGGGAGAATTTTGTTATTCACTATGTAAAATAAATTTCATATTATGTGCCATGGTTAAACATTATTGAAAGCCACTTCAGGGGCACCTGGGTGGCTCAGTTGGTTAAGCGTCTGACTCTTGGTTTTGGCTCAGGTCATGATCTCATGGCTTCATGGGTTCAAGCCCCACATCGTGTTCCATGCTGGCAGTGTAGAGCCTGCTTGGAATTCTCTCTCTCCCTCTCTCTTTGCCCCTTCCCCACTCAGGCTGTGTCTTTCTCAAAATAATTAAATAAAAACTTTTAAAAAGAGAAAGAGAGAGAGAGAGAGAGAGAGAGAGAGAGAGAGAGAGAGAGAGAGACAGCCACCTTACCAGGAAAACTCCTATATATAACCAGAAAAAAAGCATGAGAGCATTCAAATAGCATTGTTTACTTTAGAAAAACAACCAGACACATTCAAACATCTGTAAGAATTTACAAAAGAATGGTAAATAAATTGTGGTATATCCAGGTAATGGATACTATGCAGCAGAAAGAATCATGAATAACAGTGAAAAGGACCAATATGGCTAAATCTTAGGGACAACTTAAAAATCATGCTTTTGAAGAATATTTATAGTATGATTTCATTAATATGCATTAAAACATGCAAACTATTAAAAATAAATATAAAACAGATGCAATTAAACTTTAAAAATGCAACACAAATTTTACAAGGCTCAACAGGCTTGCATTTTCTTGAATCTTTGCTTACCAAAGTCCCTGGTTTACTGATGCCCTAATATTAAATTCACCCAATGTGATTGTAATTTCTGTGTATTATTTTGGTCCCTAAGTGCCAGACCTTGTCTATTTCTTAATGTTCCTGACAAAGAAAACAAGTTATAAAGGTTTGGATGCCCCAAAATTAAAGATCCCTTCTCCCACTTCATGGAACTTATTTGCTCCAATAAGCACTAGGTAGAGAGGGAAAATCAAAATGAAAAATCACATCAAACAAGACTCCCTGACCTTCCTGTAAATTCTGGAAAAAGGGCACCAATTTTGTAAATTCCATTAATTCTTTGACATGATAACAAGTATTGATGATCTTTCCCCCCTCTAGCTATGATAAAACATGACACCCTGGTTATCCCTGAAAGACAGACTTATGTCAGCTGAGCTTAGGTTCACAGATCAGGGGCTCTGGATAACTGGCCCTGAATAACTGGCACATTAGCAAAAGTAAAAATCAAGATTCTCCTTCTCTCTCCACCCTCCATCCTGCAGTTGTTCTCAGGCTCTTTTTCTTTGGTGCATCTCTTGTTTCTGGGAATCAAATTTTGCTTGAATGACTGCTGAATACACAGTTGCTACCGCGTAGAGCCAAACCATGAATAGACAGACAGAATCAAGAATGTAGTAATCACTATATCATGGAGAAAACATTTTGTTTTCTGGGAAAATGTACTTTAAAGCTCACTCCTTCCTTTTGTAATGAAAGAAATAGCACTGGTTATATTTCATAGCATTTTCATGTTTTATGGATTTATTAGGCATAAAATAGCTTTTAAAAGGAAATTATCAAAGTGATGAGTCAGCTTCAAGAAGTTCAGTGTTTTGGTTCAACTGAGTACAATTACTCACATTTGATAATTCATTATAAATTCCAGGCTCCATATCTCATTTTTCTTCCAACTATTCAAATTTTATGTTCCTCCAACAGCTGTATTCAAGGTAAATTTGCCAAATGTGAAAATCATTTTCTATGCTGCGGGGACCAGTTGCTAGGAATGATCCTTCATTGTTTTTCTCTTCAATGGCATCATTAAAACTCCAGTCAGTTAATCATCAAAGGAATTACACAAACAAGTTTTTCAATTGCACAAAACATAACAAAGCTTGTCAAATTTATTTTTATACAAAATTTCCATGACAATAATGAAGCAAACACCAGTGTCTGTCAGGCATCACAGTTTCTGCATCAGTTTTACATTTATCCATCCTCAACTTGTCAAAATATCGTGACCATCCCCAAACAAATGTATTTGCTTGAGATTTTTTATGTACTTTTGCCAAAACAAATTGTTTAAACACTGTGCATATCTGTGAGAGCTCAAACCTAAATGATAACTAAATATAAACAGGAATGGAAGTGGGTGCTTTTAGCTTTGTGTTAAATCTTTTAAAAAATACCTCTCACTTGCATTAATGCTCTAATATAGTCTCATCAATCATCCATTACTAACTAGATTATGAGCTATTTCTCTGATGTTGCACTTTATTATTTTTTTTGTTTATTTATTTATTTTAAGAGAGGGAGATCGAGCAAGGGAGGGGCAGAGAGACAGGGAGAGAGAGAATCCCAAGCAGTGTCCACACTATCAGCGCAGAGCCCAATGTGGGGCTGGAACTCATGAACTGCAAGATAGTGACCCAAGCCCGAGTCTAATGCTTAACCAACTGAGCCGTCCAGGCACCCCTGATGTTGCACTGTAAGTGGATAGCTAGATGCATTTCTATGACATTAGAAAAGAAAAGGGAAAGAGGTTAAGTGAACTTCTTTTTTTCCCTTCTGCCAGGCCCCACCATTTTCTCAGTTTCTGTGATCCTCGATTAAAGAGTCTCAGACTGAAGGCTACAAAATGTATAACACAGGGCTCTGAGGTAGTAGCAGAAGTCCTAAGTTTAGACATATACCAAGAATATCTTCTGATTTTATGACTCAAAGTTGAATACACAGGAGGGTGTTTGAATATAATAAAGATCTGTCCACTAACTGGTCCACAGGCTGAGCAACACTGATCTTGGGAAATTATTTGCTTTTCTCTATGATTCCAAAGATTATTTCTAGGTTTTTTTAATTCCAGTATGAATTAACTCTACAGTTCACAGGTGAGCTTTTTATCAGCATGCTCCAAAGAGGTTTTTTAAAATTTTCTTTTTAATAATATTCACCTAATGAAATATATTAAGAGTTTAATATAAATGCATTTCTGTATTTTTCTTACTTTCTTCTCCATCCCATTAAAAATTTTAAATATTGAAAAAGAATCTTTTCCTTGAAATAATAAAATTACATTTCCAAATGCATTAATAGAGTGAAAAACAATTTGCTCCAAGTTATTCAAAATAGTGTACTAACAAATCTTAATACTAAAACTAATGTGTTATAATCAAAATATATCACAAAATAACAGTAATTAAAGCAAAAATGAAATATAGTACCAGATATTCACAGCAGTCTAATTAGCTGCTTCATCCTGCTTCATGATTTCTAAAATAACTAGCAGTGCAAGTCCTAAAGCTTTAACAATTTGGTTAAATTTACCACTAGCAAATGTTCAGTAGATACATAATGTTCAATAATAAACAAATTATTTTTTTCGGTTTTTGTTTGTTTCAAGTTTTGTTTTGTTTTTTTTTAATTCGAATTAGTTAACATATAATATAATATTGGTTTCAGGACAGAATTTAGTGATCCATTACTTATATATAACACCGGTGCTCATCACAAGTGTCCTCCTTATCCTCATCACCCATTTAGCCCATCCCCTACCCACTTCCCCTCTATCAACCCTCAGTTTGTTCTCTATAGTTAAGAGTCTCTTATGGATTGTCTCCCTCTTTTTTCTTTTCTTCCTTCCCCTATGTCCCTCTGTTTTGTTTCTTTTTTTTTTTTTTTTTTCTAATGTTTATGAGAGAGAGACAGAGTGAGAGTAGGGGAGGGGCAAAGAGAACGAGAGATACAGAATCCGAAGCAGGCTCCAGGCTCTGGGCTATCAGCACAGAGCCTGACATGAGGCTCGAACCCACCAACTGTGCGGTCATGACCTGAACTGAAGTCGGACGCCCAACCTACTGAGCTACCTAGGCGCCCCCTTTGTTTTGTTTCTTAAATTCCATATATGAGTGAGATCATATGATATTTAATAATAAATTCTAATGTGCTTGTTTTACTTTGATCTTTTTGCTTTAATATTCTATGTTGTAATGCATTATTAAATACATAAATAATATATGTAAGCTATAAAAAAATAATATGAACCCACTACCCAATCTTCAAACTAGACCATTTCCAATAATTTGCATCTACCTTTAGGCCATTCTCCTATTCCACCCCATTATGTCTCCTTTAGGGATAACCACTATTTTTCATTCTGTTCACCACTTTCTAGATTTTCTAGTTTTATTGTGTGCTGAAGTAGATATTCGTGTTGCATTTTTTTTTAGTTCTGTCATTATATATACAATTGTTGTAGTCTTTCAGGACACATTATGTTGTCCTGATCTGTTTCTAAAGGTCCATTCCTGCAATCATATCTAGCTGTAGTTTCTTTCTTTTTATGGCTGCATTTTATCCAATTGTGTGAATGTGTCCCAGTTCCTTTATCTACTTTCTTGTCAATGTGATTTGAATTATTACAAGTTTACAAGTTTTAGAGGGACATGCCTTTCTTTTTCCCTTTTTTTTTCTTTTTTTATCCTCACAAACATTTTCTCTATGTTCTCTAGGGTCTATGTACAAGCTGCTCATTAAATATATGTTTCCCCTTTTTACTGGGCACACAGACGACCTTTCTCAGATTTCCTTGGTACAGGCATGTGACTGATAGCCAAATGGGATGTGATAGCCAAAGTACCTTACATTTGGGATACAGCTGTTAAGAAGAGTGTTTGTCTTTTCTTCAGTCTCTTCCCCCTGTACCACTGGTCACAGAAAATAAGAGGCTTCAGAAGATGGTCAAGGCTCAGTATGGAAAGAACCCGGGTCCCTGTTAGTTCACAACCTTGGGAGTTTCCCCAGATGAAATTTGGAACTGTCTCCCATACATGGAGAATCAGGAGAGACCAAAGAAAGAGGCAGACCACTCCAGACTGGCAGGTGGCAGCTTCAGTTAGCAAGGGAACTTACAAATGAGGCTTTCTGTGGGTGGCGGCAAGGTGAATAGATCTTCCCACCTGCCTTCCAAAACCTTAAAAGTTTTTATAGAGGCCTTAATGGGGTCCAGTGACATTTTCAACCTAAGTGGTCTCTACCGCATATTACTTTCTCAAGGATACATACTTGAAATGGCTCAGACTGTGGGAACAGTAGGTGGAACTCATATTCCAGGGACAGGGGAGCGACTAAGGAGCCTCTCCAGTTGCCTGGGTCCAGCATGCAAGTCAACAGGCAATAATCCCGTCCTTTGGATGACCTCCTCTGACAGGAGGGGAAGTGGGGCAGAAGCACTGTTAGTGCAGAGGCCGATGTGGGGCTCAATCCCACAAACCATGAGCTCATGACCTGAACCAAAATCAAGAATCAGATGCCACCTAGGCGCCCCTGTTTTGCTTTTTAAATTCCACATATGAGTGAAATCATATGATATTTATCTTTCTCTGACTTATTTCACTTAACATAATACATTCTACTTCCATCCCGCTGATGCAAATGGCAGGATGTCATTCTTCCTAATGGCCAAGTAATATCCATTGTATATATATGTTCCACATCTTCTTTATACATTCATCAGTTGATGGACATTTGGGCTCTTTCCATAATTTGTCCATAATCAATGGTGCTGCTATAAATATCAGGGTTCATGTGCCCCTTCTAATTAGCATTTTTGTATCCCTTGGATAAATACTAGTAGTGCAATTACTGGTGGAGGGTAGTTCTATTTTTAATATTTTGAGGAGTCTCCATATTTTTTCCAGAGTGGCTGCACCAGTTTGCATTTCCACCAGCAGTACAAAAGTGTTCCCCTTTCTCTGCATCCTTGCCAACATCTATTGCTTCCAGAGTTGAAACAATTTTTAGCCATTGTTGAATTTCAGCCATTCTGACAGGTGTGAGGTGGTATCTCATTGTGGTTTTGATTTGTACTTACCTGATGATGAGTGATGTTGAACATCTTTTTATGTGTCTGTTAGCCATCTGGATGTCTTCTTTGGAAAAGTGTTCATGTCTTTTGCTCATTTCTTCACTGGATTATTTGTCTTTTTGGGTGTTGAGTTTAATAAGTTATTTATAGATCTTGTATACTAACCCTTTTTCTGACATGTTGTTTGCAAATTTCTTCTCCCAGTACGTCATTTGGAATGCCTTTCTTCTCTTACCTAATCTTCTATGTTACTATCTGCTATATGTTTTGTTTGCTCTTGTGCTGTTCATATTGATTCATTAAACAAATGTCCATTGGTTGCCTACTATGTTCTATTCTTGTTATGACAATGAACAGAACAGATGGAAATCCCTGCCTTCATAGAACTTAAATTCTAGTGGTTGCTCTACCCGTATCTTGACTCACAAGATTGTTGGTTTCTTGATTTCTTTATGGTTGCTAATGTGATTTTCTCACCTGAACTCTTAAATGTGTTGTTTGGTTATCCTCAATATTCCTCCTAGCCCTTTCAGCTACAAACAGATGAAAACAGCTGACCAAGTCTTGACATTGGTTCCAGCTCCATGCACTATAAAAATCACTGCACAGAAATGAAAAATAAAGAAGTCCCGAGAACTCATTTGTCTGATCCTTGAGACAGATTTATTCTACATTTCACCAGAGTAGGAGCAGATAAAAGTAACAGAGATAAGAGACCACATAAAAAGATCAAGAAGTATACAGAGGAAATTTAGCTTGGGATCTTAAACACTGTGAGTTACTGGGATCAAAATGAAAACTTTTTGCATGCCATTGTACATAGAGCTTTTGGAAATTTCTTGATCATTCATAGATGTTCTAAAGGTATTCTTAGATCTCTGAAATTGTTTTTCAATGTTATTTTTTTTTCTAAAATCTCAACACAAATGCCGGTCTGTTTTTTATTATATTTTTTGGTGACTATGTCAAATACAAAAAATGGGCTGAATAGACTGTGTTTGATAAAATGTACCAATTCTTACATAAGTTATATTTTATTGAGCAAGATTTCAATAATGGAAGGTAGAAATCCTTTGTTATTGTACAGCTATGTAAGAGTGAACTTCATTTCTTACCTGTGTTCTATGTATATTAATGTTTTAATTTAAAAAATAACCTTAGGTAAATTACACAGCAGGCTTTAAAAATGAATAATCACACACTTTCTACATCATGGATATAGGGCCTTAAAATTATCTTTGAAGTGAACAGAAGATCTTTAATTCACTACTGACTAATGCCATATGCCTTTCAGTACACAAGGGAAGGATTAATGATGTGTAGGAACATGTAAACGGAGAAAATCAGTCACAGGTGCTAAAGGCACCATAATGATTGCTTTCCTATGAAATAATAATCCCGATGTTCTTCAGATAGAAAATGGGATTCCTTTTGGGAATATAAAATCAAATTTTGTAACAGTTAAAGGCTATTTTTGTGAAGACATTTTCAAGTGGATTGATGAAAGAGCCATGTATGCTTTTGTGATTTATATCAAAACAGTTGTGTTACATTTTCTTGTGCACAAGAAACCTACTAAGTGAAACTTATGAATTTTAAGCAGGAAATAGTAAGTCAAACAATGCTGAGCAATAGTATTTTTTTTGCTTGCTTGCTTCTGAAGTCAAAACTACAGGTTTTACTTTTGTAAAACTCTGTCATATTTTTATAACTTTTAAATTAGTTATTTTAGCTTATATGTGGAAATTACTTTCTAAATGAATGATAGGGCTCAAAACTAGTAATATTTAATGACATTAGATTGTCTGATTAAGGTGCAGTACTTCATAATCCCACATAGTTGAAATATATATATATATATATATATATATATATATTTGTCATATATATATATTTGTCATATATATATATTTGTCATATATATATATTTGTCATATATATATATTTGTCATATATATATATATATATATATATATATATATATATGACAAAGACTAGACAAGCTTTCCTCCCTAGTTCATACTAGTTCAACAATGAATTGTATCAATTCTTTCGGCAGTGAATTAATGAATTACTGGAAGAGTTTAGTCATGTTCAAATACTTGTCAGCCAAATGGCTGTCTAAGATATGACATGGGAATCTTTTACTCTGTCAATTACATAAATTGTTTTTAAATTATACTGTGGACTTGGAAACTGTCTTACAAAGATCAGTAAGACACTTCCATCAGCGTCAGAGGCCACTAACTATGGATTATGTGATTTAGTTTTTAGTAAAAGCAGATACAAGAAGGTGGTACATCCAAAGCTGTTTTTCATCCCATACAGAAAACCATATGAATTTAATCTGGTTTTGGATATTCATGTGAAATTTGAGCAACCTAGGTTACATACGAGCCTATAAATCTATCTTTGAAATAAGAGTCACAATATTTTATTACAAGGACGTGTGAAATTCTAGAACTTTGTCCATCTAGGATCTGATTTTGGCTCATTGCGTAAATTTTAAAAGCACCCCATCCAAAATACTCTTAGATGAACAGCCTTCTCCACCCAACTGAAAATTATGGATGCAACATTTAAGAGTGTCTCAAGAACAATATATGTTTAGTTAGTACTTCTGTAATTCCTGTAAAACACTCAAATTTTCAATTTTTTTAGCTAAAAATAAACAAAAAATATTTTTAACAGAGTCCCTCTTTCATTATTTTACTAACTGGCAAGGAAGAGTTCTTCAGGTTAATGAAGTTTCTATTCTTTAGTGAAAGGTTGGGCATAAACTATTGTCAATAAAGTATAAGAGACTGGCTTCATTCAAACACAACAGCTGAAGCCAATAAAGTAGTTTAGAATGAAACTATTATACCTGCCTTTCATTGCCTTTGATTTGTCTCAATAAAATTTGCATTTAAACATGGTAAGATTAGCTTGCTTTGCTACACTTCATATAAAAAACACTCCCCACCCCTACAAAGAAAGTTTAATTTATTTTCCAACTTTTATTTCCATAGCTTGATTGCTACTACATCTGTTGACATTTTGTATAAACATTCAGTAGCTATAGTACAAAAAATATGTGTGTGGTCATCCTAAATAAAAGGAAATATTTGTTTCAAAAATACCACACATAGTTTAATTTGTGTTAAATATTTATCTCATATATAGCAACCAGATGTAACTGAGATTTAGTTTCTTCCTAGTATTTAATTTTTAATTAAAATGTTTCCTTTAATGTCTACTTGTTCATAAAAAAAGTATACCTTCCAAATTTAAAATATCAATTTAGATTATATTTACTGAGTTGTTGATTAAATATGACATGTCTTACTATTTAAGCCACTTTAAAGGAACTACATCGAAGTGTTGTCACATTATTTACATTAAAGAAAATCTGTCTTCAAAGTGAGCTACTTAGCTTTCTCTAATCATCTTGTAGATTTAAATTTTTTATGAAAGAATTAGTGTCCATAATAGTAATATGGCACTCTTCCAGTAGAAAATATTCAATGGATATGTAATAAAGGTAAACCAAAACAAATCAATATCGGCAATGAAGTTATTTAAACATATTTTCCATATTTCCAATGTTAAACTAATTCTAGATTTACTAGAATAAAATTAAGACTTGTGTAAATTACATGAAACAAAATGGCAAGTTTTCAACCATTAATTGATGTTTCCACTTGTGGAAGAAGGGGCAGAGAGTGTAGAAGAGGAATAACTTACCTACTTTGACTCCACATGGCTGAAATTTACTAGGATAATTGACAACTTTCCCTTTGTAGTGCCCAGACTGGATCTCAAATCAGTTTAAATCATCCCATGTGGTGAAGTTTATCCATTTATAACACACTTAAATCTGGGAAATCTACAGCTATATGGCATTAACAGCAGGTCAACAGAAAATCACATCTGAAATTCAAAATAAACAAGAAAAAGACCAGTCAATCTCAAGCTTGTTAAGTGCATTTTTATTGATTGTATTTTCTTTCTTTCGGTGTGAATCCAAAGGACACAAACTGGTCCTGTGGCTTTTACTCTTTCATTTTCCCAAACAAGAAAGAAAGGATGGTATAGAGAACAGGAACATAAAATAGCTGTTTCTGCAAAAATGATCACCTTCCTCATAGCTTCATAATTTACTCCCAGTCCATAAGGTCCTCAGTTCCAGTGATTGGGATGATGGATGACTCCACTTCAGCTACAACCAGCAAAGATGCTGCAATGCATCACTCTGCAGGATATACAATAGAACAAACGAACCAGCGGGACAGAATGGCAAGCAGGAGCGCCAAGGGAATTCTCTTCCGTGGAAGAGTGGATACTCGTTCCCTGGAATTATGTAAAATACAGCTTGTAAATATCGCTCCCATTGTGGACAAGTGCATGTGCATCTTGACAGAAAAGGGCAACACTGGCATGGAAGAATGCAAAAATATTCTCCACTTCAGTGCCCATATTTTCCACATGGCCAGATTTTGCATTAAACAAAGCTCCAGGTCTATGCCCAGTGAATTGTTGAGAATGTAAATATATATATATACATATACATATACGTATATGTATATATACATATATGTATATGTATATATATATGTATATGTATATATATGTATATGTATATATATATGTATAGATTTGAGTACAGATAAAACCATTTATGGTTTTATCATTGAGATCTGATTTACTCCAAAGCTTGTAATTCAATACTAAAGTAATGCTAAATTGTTTGGTAATACTTGGTTAAATCACCATTCTAGGAACATCCCCTATGTCCCCTATGTCTTTATGAGACAATATTAAATTTGAGCTGAAAAAATTAGGAAGTGAAACAATTTCCAGCAAATGTTAGCTCCTCTGCCCTTCTGCCATCAGTTAACAAAAGGTGCTTTGAATTTCCAGACTACACAGGCAGACATATTCATTCCCACCCTCGTCCTGTGCAGCTTGCATAGGGAAGAAAAATCCTAACTGTATTTCACACATTCTCACATAATCTAATAGAAATCTGCTCTGTACAAAATAAGGCTAAATGCTTATGTCCTGATAGGATCTTAGCAGCTAAGGCCTCATATCAACAGGGAATAAGAGTGGTTATTAGCAGTTCCTCTGAGTTAATAGCAACTAGCAAGAAGAAACTCCTTGAGAGATTCTTTTTATTCATTTATATATTTTTTTAATTTTTTTAATGTGTATTTATTTTTGAAGGAGAGAGAGAGCACGAGCAGGGGAGGGGCAGAGAAAGAGGGAGACACAGAATCCAAAGCAGGCTCCAGGCTCTGAGCTGTCAACACAGACCCCAATGCAGAACTCACAGACTACAGGATCATGACCCAAGCTGAAGTCAGATCCCCACTGACTGAGCAACCCAGGTGCCCACTCCTTGGTGGATTCTTAAAGCCAATTCACAGATTGCTTTTGCCAAGTTCTTCTTTATCTTTTACATTTGAAAATTTCTATTCTACAAGGGACTCTATTTGGGAATTTGTTTGTTCATAATTTTTATGCAGGAAGCCTGCTCTTATACTTCCATTAATTACTAACAGGAACAGGGTCAAAATCATTAAGTACAACTCATAACAAGTAGTGTAACAGAATTTTGGGCACTCAGGTCTATACTGCCCTGACACACTTAATATATATAGCCATAAAACAGCCTCTGTGTGTGTGTGTGTGTGTGTGTGTGTGTGTGTATGTGTGTGTTAGGGATAGTGGATAATCCATAATCTTAGCTAAAGTGATTGGCCTCATGACAGATGCAATGTCCTTTGTAAGCAAATGAAAAGATGTGGGTTTCATTTTTTACCTATTCTAGTAGACATATTTAATGTTGTATTTCTTAAATTTCATGCAGGTCTTTAATTGGGGGGCATTGGAAAAGGAAAATTGAAGTAAAGGAGAGATATTAGTCACAAAATTATATTTTGTATACATTTTATTTTCAGGAAAGAGATTCAAACAATACTTTTTGAGGATGGATAATAGAATTCCTTGCTTTGGCTTCTTGGGACATAAGCTACATACTAAATCAACGTTTCCCATTGTGTTCTATAAAATTATTTGTAAAAAAAAAAAAAAACAAAAACAACAAACAAAACAAAAGGTTCTGTAGTCAAATAAGTTTGGAAATACTTGGAAAAATAGTTAAATAGGTATCTTTAGTGCACAACTTTGCAGAGCCTTTCATACTCTCACATGCATTGTAAATATCAAAAAAAGGGATATTGTATGCATTTTTTCCTCAACTATATTTGTGTTTGAAACTTTTGTTCTCACTTAAGACTTGTTAATATTCTGAAGACCTTACATTCTGCAAAGCATATTTTGAAAAATAATGCTTAATGTTGCATGCATACGTACAAGAAAGAACCTTTGGTTGATCTTATGTTTGGATCATTGTTGTTAATATCCTGAATTAATGCAGTGTTACAACCTGTGCAGATTTCTCTCTGTTTATGTATTCTATTTTATTTTCCTTCTGCTGCTTTATAGAGCTACAGCCTTGTCTAAGTAGCCGATTTCTTTATTTGAAAAACTTCCAAATAGGTTGATGATGGTTGGTTACTTAAGTGACCTATGTTGAAGGTAAGAACTCCTTCATAACTATGACTGTGTGGCTTTGTAATCTAGAACTCTGGGTTGTTTCCAGCCCGCTTTATAAGAGAGATGCATTGTATTACAAATTATATAATTATATACAGTTTATAGCTTTAACTTACACTTAGTTATTAAAATTCACCTCCATGTGACATTCAGAGACCAACGTCAGTGAAGGAATGTGGAATCTTGCAGTAGAAATAGCACAACAGTAAGGTTCAAGACACCAGAGTTTGATCACTAATAACAGTATAGTCCCAGACAAGTCATTTTCAGGGTCTCAGTTTCTCATATGTAAGATGAAGAGTGTGATTCATATATTAGAATCTTTCATTCTGAGCATGGATTGGGAAATGAAAACTTGATAAGTATGAAGCTATGATGGCAATTCCTTTCTTGCACATGGGCCATTGCAAATGGAAGTCATTGAAGACTAAATTTGTATTTATTTTTTTTTTATTTTTACTCAAAACATATAAACAAAAATAGACTATGATATTCTGTTTCTTTATCAAAACCTTGAACAATTAAGGCAACGTTTCTACCCTATGTTTGTAGTCAAAGTATTATAGGTAAAAATATGTGTTGTTTACTACAAATTGGGCAAGGAAATCAGACACTTTTGTTTCTAGCATAAGTATTAATCTATAGGCTCTTTTCTCAAAAACAGCTGTTAGCCTAACAGATTCAGAATTGACTTGCAGCTCTTTCAACACATCAATCTACCAACACAGAGCTTTTTTAGTGTCTCTCTTTTTAAAGATGGATGTGTACCTACTTGTTAGAAATCTTGGTACTATTTCTCTTAGGTATGTAGAAGATATAATAGCTTGACATTAAATGAACTTAGCTTTAACAAAATATACCCATTAAGTGTCACAGCCAATTCTTCTTGGCAGGGAAGAAAAGGTATGAAAGAAGAAAAGTGTGAGTTCGTGAGAAGAACACAAATTAAGCCTTTTAAAATTCCTTTGGTTTAACAACCTACATGTCATCCATTGTTCAGTAAAAGACATTCATTACATTTTTTATGATTCATTGCTATATACATTATTTTAAATGTTTTAAATGTGTCAATTTTACCTTCCTAACATCCATGCGAGATGCTTTATGCCATTAAATACCTTGAAGGAAAACACAACCTTGAATATTTTTGAAGCTGTTCTTCAAAATTCATGCTTAAAAATATATTGTGACAAAAGCATATTTAAATGTTTACAACTTCCATGAATTATGAAAAATCCTTAGAGAAAATATAAATGTAAAAACAAACAATATTTCCTCTTGAAAAAGAATAGAAAAATATTTTACATAATCTGCCGGATAAAAACAAGTATTTTTCGTTTTGAAAGCAGAGGGCAAATGTTCTACTTAATTTGTTGGGCCACTGTATTGTGGACTGTTCTTGTTTATCACTTTACTTCTACATCACTGGGGCACAATTGCCCGGATTAGAGACTACAGTAAGCTTGGTGAATGGGATAGGTGTTTAGTTAGGACTTTAAGGCACACAGATGGACTCCCCAGAGCCCTGAAACACTGAACCTTTTTCTACCTGCAGGGACCCCAGCAGGTTTGTGCCGCTGATGGGGCTGCTCTGAATGGAACATACCACAGGTCATGCTAATGAAGGAAGCTCAGGGAGGGACTGGGAAGGAGCACACAGTTTACTGCTGATGGTGGAGTGCCAAAGGTTAGTGAAAAGCGGGATTGTCTGCTGGCCTGGGAAAGATAAGAACACAAAGGGCAGAGAAATGGATTTGAATACAGGCACTTATCAGTGTGCCTTTTAAGCTACATAATGCTGCACATAATGGTGTGCTTTTAGCAGTAAAACTGGGAGTCCTGGTATGAATGTACCAATTTATTAACATCAATTTGTGTTACCATTTAAGTAGTTATTCTTTTTTTTTTTTTTGTCATGAAGAAGGAGCATCGAGAAAACATTAGGTTAACTTCAAATAAGCTATGATTATAATGAAAGTCAGATGTGTCATGTAATTATAAATAGTTTTATATAGTGCAACTTTACTACCACATTAAGAAAAAATCTTTTAATTTCAATAACATATGAATGACATAAATCTCTATCTTTTGATGATTTACCAGTTATTTAAAAAATGTATGTTTACTTCCAGTTATTTTAAAAATAAATATGTTTATGTTTTCAAAATAGTTTTAAAGTACACTTATGTTTATGTGGAATTAAACACCATAGTCCACATAACAATATAATTGCATTTTTAGTGGCATTGTGATCAACTAACTCTGAAAACAATAAACCAGAATTAATTCATGTTAAATCCATTGTAGATAATTTTAAATTTAATAATTTTAAATTAAATTTTAAATATTATATATGCTATTTCATTATTAGTTACACTTCATTTGAATTATATTAGCCAACAAGTAATATTGCCTAAAGAACAATGACTGTTTAAACAACAGAAGACCCATAACATGAATATTACAGATTTCAGCGTGTTTTACCATGGAGCAGCTACTTGTTGATAAGCTGTGTACAGTCACCTAAAGTGTAACTGGTGATATAATTGATCATTATGAAACTTAATTAAGGTAAAGTTTGTTTTTGTTATCTGTTGTTGCTCAACAAACTACCCTAACACTTAGTGGCTTAAAATCAGAATCATTGTGTTTGTGCAAGGGGTCAGGAATTCAGGGAACAGGTGTACTTGACTAGACATTTCTTATGTTTCGTATGGCGTTTCCTGGGGTTACTCATTTGGCTGCACTTAGGAGGGTTATCAGCTAGAGATTGGGTTCATTGGAGGCATTAAGCTAGCAGGAGCTGAAAAGCCCAAGATGTATTTGTTCACCTGAATGCTGTCTCCATTTCAATGACTGGAATATCTGGGGGCCCCTTGGATATCTCTCCTTCTCTCTCCATGTCATCTCTTCAGTATGGTAGCTGGACCTTTTCCCTGGCAGATAAGGGCTCCAAAAGAGAGGAATTGGAAGCTGGAGACAAGGTTTGACCTCAAAAGTTACAGGGGCGCCTGGGTGGCTCAGTCGGTTAAGCGTCCGACTTCGGCTCAGGTCACAATCTCGCGGTCCGTGGGTTCCAGCCCCGCGTCAGGCTCTGTGCTGATGGCTCAGAGCCTGGAGCCTGTTTCGGATTCTGTGTCTCCCTCTCTCTCTGCCCCTCCCCCGTTCATGCTCTGTCTCTCTCTGTCTCAAAAATAAATAAACGTTAAAAAAAAATAAAAAAAAAAAAGTTACAGTGCCAGTTTCATTTAATTCTATTCTTCAACACTAATTCACCAGAGTAGATTCAAGGGGAGGGCAAAATAGACTCCAAAACTTTATGTGGCAGAATAGGAGATATTATTGTGGCCATCTTTAGAAAGACAATTTAAATCAGTTTAATATCTTTTGGTTTGCTATTTAAAAACACCATATATTGGGGTGACTGAGTGGCTCAGTAAGTTAAGCGTCTGACTTTGGCTCAGGTCATGATCTCATGGTTCATGAGTTCGAGCCCCATATCGGGCTCTGAGCTGACAGCTCAGAGCCTGGAGCCCCTTTGGATTCTGTGTCTCCCTCTATCTGCCCCTCTGCTGCTTGCACTCTGTCTCTTGCATTGTCTCAAAAATAAATAAACATTAAAAAACAAATAAAATAAAAACATCATATATTTTATGGAATTAACATTTAAAATTATAAATCTTATAGACATTATTATCTCTGGAGGAGAGGTGAGAAATATTTTGGGAAAGTTCCTTCCTAAATATATAAAATTGCAGTCATCCTGAAGAACAGTTTAATAAGTCAGAATCTGCACCCTCATTGCCCTGAAGTAGTGTAGAGAGAGCTGTTTCAACAAGAAGCCCATGCTTCATTACAAAACCAGACCTCAACACACCTGGCCTCTCAAAGAATCGAAACTGGAATGAAGGAGATAAACTATTATGCATGAGGATTTTCACCACCACTTAAGAATGGCTTTCATCTAGGGGCACCTGGGTGGCTCAGTCGGTTGAGCGTCCGACTTCAGCTCAGGTCATGATCTCGCGGTCTGTGAGTTTGAGCCCTGCGTCGGGCTCTCTGCTGACAGCTCAGAGCCTGGAGCCCACTTCGGATTCTGTGTCTCCCTTTCTCTCTGCCCCTCCCCTGCTCGTGCTCGGTCTCTCTCTGTCTCAAAAATAAATAAAAACGTTAAAAAAAATTTTTAAAAAAAAGAATGGCTTTCGTTTAGAAACAAACTACTGACGTCTTGGTGGGCCATATTGTAGCCTTGCTCATGGCAGTTGAAAGTGGCCATTTCAGGAATTTTATAGCAAGGTATTGAAAACATGGTAACACCGATTTCCTAAAGGGTATACAACACTCACTTCTATACCCAAAAGTTGAAGAACATTTTTGTCTTAAGAAGAGATTTTTGGGGGCGCCTGGGTGGCGCAGTCGGTTAAGCATCCGACTTCAGCCAGGTCACGATCTCGCGGTCCGTGAGTTTGAGCCCCGCGTCAGGCTCTGGGCTGATGGCTCAGAGCCTGGAGCCTGCTTCCGATTCTGTGTCTCCCTCTCTCTCTGACCCTCCCCCGTTCATGCTGTCTCTCTCTGTCCCAAAAATAAATAAAAAACGTTGAAAAAAAATTTAAAAAAAAAAAAGAAGAGAGTTTTGCAAAGAATAGTACTGAAATCATGAACTCTAATTGAAATAAAATGTTCTTTCCTTTATAGATACCAATTCTTAGTTCTGAAAGGTAATAAAACAAAATATAATGTAAGAAGAGGATTTGATGCTCATGTATTTCAACACCCTCATTTCATTGGTTGAAACAAGAAAGCATTGAGAGGTGGATTCTGGCTCAGAGTCAAAGGATTAACACGTTATCAAGCCAAGACAGGAAACCAGGTACTTAATCTGATTCCTTTCCACCTCCCATTGCACCAAATTGATTTACATGACTTGCCTCTTAGGCTCTAGATCAGGGATCAGCAAACCATAGACCAACTGTCAAGTCCCATGCACTGTTTTTGTAGAGAGCATAATAAGAATGTTTTTTTCATGCTCAAAAGGTTGAAAAGATATTCTGTGATGTGTCTTTGTGCATACAAAATTTAAATATGTGTTTATAAAGTCATATTGGAAAATGGCCATACTCTTTCACTTATATAATTCCTCTAGCTGATTTTACACTATACAGAGTAAAGCAGTTTTGAAAGAGCTTCCTTTTGGTACATAAAGGCTGAAATATTTATCATCTTTCCTTCTAGAGAAAAAGTTTCCCTCCCCCACACTAGGTTTTTGCTTCTCTTGATTTATTATCTATTTACCCTTTCTTTCCCTGCCCTTTCTGTCTTTTCTCTTTCTCAATCTTTTTCTTTTTCTTTCTCTCTCTCACTTTTTCCTACCTTCCCTCATTTCTCTCCTTTGTTCCTCTCAGAACTTCCTTTTGTGTTACCAACTTTTTCTTTGACTTTTGCAAATTTTTATGTCCTTCATATATTTATTTACTTATACCCAAACAAATATTTTTTCCAAGTATTTTTTTTCAAGATGACACTTAGCCCCATAAGCAGAAATTCATTTCCTTCTAGTATAGAGAGAGATGCAGTCATCAGTCTCTTTTTAATAATTGCATAATTCACCTAAACCAAAAACATATGAAACCTCTCCATTGTTCACTAAAACAGAGAACTATTTAGATTTGCACTTGGGCCCCAAGCATTTGCACAGCACAATTCTTCACTTTCTTCAGGTCTTGGCTTGAATGTTTCTTGTTCATTAGTGTCTTCCTTGGCCATTCCATTTAAAGTTGCATGGGCCCCCACAATTACATTTCTCCTCCCTATTTTCATTTTCTCCACTGAGCATAGGTCTGAAGCACATAATTTACTTATTTGTTTGTTATATTCCCCTCTAGAGTATGAGCTTCACGTGGTCAGAAATTTCATCAGTTTTGTTTACTGCACATCCTCAGTGCCTAGAACAAAATAAGGAGTCAATCAATGTTTTTTGAATGCCTAAAAGAATGAATCTTGGACGTTTATACACATATAAGAAAGTTTTAATGACACAATAACCTTAATTACTTGGCCAAGATTGAAGCCATCATTTTTAAATTTTATACTAAAGAAAAGTCATTTCCCGAACTGACAAACTAAATTGTGAGGATTTGGCCCAAAAGACAGCTCCATCTTCTAACCAAAATATTATTTCCACTTTCTCTAGCAAAATAGGACAGAGAGGAAACTACTGAGTTGTTTTACTATAACTTAAAATATTTAATCCTTTAGGTGACAAGACAATGCTTTAAAATCCTTTGGCCCATTTTAGATGACAAAAAGTAGTGAAAGAAATGACACCTGTTAATGGAGGACAAGAGAAACTTATATAATCTCAAATTTACAGACAAATTGAAGGTAGAGTAGAAAAAAAACAATATTTTTCTTAATCAATGGTTCTAAAAATGTCTATAGCACAAAGATCCATCTCAGAATCAGCCATTGGATTTAATTGTTATGTCTTGTGTCCTTCAGTTTGGAATAGCTCCTCAATTTTTCACTAGTTTCTTGACCTTATTATCTTTGAAGTTTACAGACCAGTTGTTTTGTAGAATGTCTCATTTTGGGTTTGTGGAATGTTTCTTCATGATTAGAGAATAAGATTATGCATCTTTGGCAGGAATATCATAGACATGATGCTATTTTCTTCTCATTGCATTCCATCAAGTGTCATGTGATTTCTGTTTGTCCCATTGTTGTTGATGATACATTTTGATCACTTATTTAAGATGACATCTGCCAGCTTCTCCATTGTAAAATTATACATCTTCCCTTTCTGACTAATAATGGTAAGAATTTGGATGAGAAGTATAGGTACTACGAAACTACATAAATATCATATTCACATTCCTCGTAAAAGTATCAATTAACTTATTTAATCTATCCGTATACATTTGTGTTTTCCTAATGCATTCATTGGGCCATAAAATACTACTATCATTATTGTTTTGACATTCAATGTGTCCCCTCTGTGTCTGGAGGGAGGCCTTCTAGTTGGCTTGTGTGTGTGTGTGTGTGTGTGTTTATGTTCTCATCGTTCTTTGACTATGTCATTGCTTTCTGGCACAATAGTGTATTTTGGGTTGATCTTGTACTTTCCCTTCCCTGCCCTGGTATAATTTTCACATTTCTGTCTTTCCATTGGATTATTACCATTTCCAGGTCCTCTCAGAGCTGGGAAATGTAGAAGTGTGGATATCATGGCTTTCTTTCCCATGTGGGTCTCTGCATGCCCACCAAACCTATGTTACTCCATAATTGGGTAACAATTTGTTCTTTTAGAGCATTCACAAGTGCAATTAGTCACTTGCTCTTTCAGTAAAAGAGGTGAGTGGCCAATTTCACCTGCAATTAACCAATTACCTCATTGTTTCATTTGCCATGCTTGAGCCCAGGTGTTTTTACACATTGCTTGTACTGCATCCAAAACATCCAGAGACAGGTCAGGGGCAATTTTTCAAACTCTGGATTCAAGCATTTGAAGTAGCACACACTTTTTACAAGGGGGACTAAAAAATCAGAAATGGAATAACACAATTACATTTTTTTTTCTGGTTATAATGAAATGCAGAATCCTCACATAGTAAAGTATAGAATTGCAGAATGGAATATCATTAGTGCCTGTAAAGCTCACTGGCTTGTGCAAAGGCTCTCATTTCATAGACCATTTGTTGCAGTATCTCTACTAAGTCAGCAGATTTTAAGAAATGCATAATGGTGCTCTCATTTTATTTTCCTTTTCTACTTTTAAGGTAAATATAGACCTAGGTAGATAAATGATAGATAAAGATAAAGATAGATATGATTGAAAGGGATGGCTGCTAGTTTTCATTTCCTTGATGCATTTCAACAGCAACTAAAACATTTCATTTTCAATGAGAATCCCACAATTAAAACACCTTACTTCAAATTTAAGATAGGGAAAGAATAATTAATTGTGTCTGTGTCACTCGTTGGTCCCCATTCTTGTGCCCACCATAGATCTCACCTCATCTCCACCCCTTATCCTTAGTGCCTCTCAGTTGCAAGATTTAGATTTTCCAATTCCAGTAACTTGTATAATTAAAAGTGAGGGAATGATGCTGTACAAATGGTTGATTGCACCAGATAAGTTGTAAATTGCTGCCTTATAGGTTAAAGAGTCACCTTGGCCATATACCATATGACTGATCTTCCTTCACCTGAGAAAAATGAGATTTGATCAACTGTTCTAGGAAAGCATGTGAATACATGTCTTGATAGTCTATTCCCCAGAAACAATTTTTTTTTTAATATTAAGTAATGGAGAGAAGGAAAGCATAAGATGCTCTTAAAAGTCTTCATACTGGGGCGCCTGGGTGGCGCAGTCGGTTAAGCGTCCGACTTCAGCCAGGTCACGATCTCGCGGTCTGTGAGTTCGAGCCCCGCGTCGGGCTCTGGGCTGATGGCTCGGAGCCTGGAGCCTGTTTCCGATTCTGTGTCTCCCTCTCTCTCTGCCCCTCCCCCGCTCATGCTCTGTCTCTCTCTGTCCCAAAAATAAATAAAAAACGTTGAAAAAAAAAATTAAAAAAAAAAAAAAGTCTTCATACTTAGCTCTATTTGATAACAATTAGAAAACATTAAGATTTTGATTGAAAGTACTTAAAACCATTTAATATTTTTTCCAAAAAAAGAAAAAAAAAGCTTATTCTAGGGGTGCCTGGGTGACTCAGTCAGTTAAGCATCCAACTTCAGCTCAGGTCATGATCTCACAGTTTGTGCGTTCGAGCTCCGCATTGGGCTCCATGCTGACAGCTTGGAGCCTGGAGCCTGCTTCAGATTCTGTGTCTCCCTCTCTGTTTGCTCCTTCCCCACTCATGTTCTGTCTCTCAAAAAATAAATAAACATTCAAAAAAACTTTAAGCTTATTCTTATGTCACATTTCATAAAGTTACTGGCAATTTACTTTTTAACCCCCAAAAAATGGAAGTCCTTGGAATTTGCTTGACCACCTCCCCTCTTTTAAACAGATAGGAGTTCTATTTCCAAATACTTGTGTAAGTGAATGTGTTATACAAAGACTCACTCTATCCTCTGTATTCTTATTGGAAAAGTCTCATTTTTCCATTGATTTAAGCATATCTAAATAATAGAACATAGTTAACCTCACTCTGGGAAGTCCAAAAGGCTAAATGAGAGGCAGGCACACAATAATTTAGCAAAGGAGATTGTGATCAGTGATAACAAAGTAATTAAACACACACATACACACATACAAAATAAAATAATAGTAAGAGAATATGACCAATTTCATGGTGGTAGTATATAAGACATTGGCATGGTAGCATGGCATTCCTTACAGGATTAAGAAAGATATAAAGCCATCCCTTGAAGGATAACTACAGAAGCAGAGCCACAAGGATTTGGGAAATGTAAGAAATATTTGGAGGAGTGAAATAACTATTCACTCAATAATTTTCAAGCACCACTTCTAAAGGTTGATACCAAATCTTTGACACTCCTTCCCTTGAATCTAAGAAGACTCTGCTTTGATTAATAGAATATAGCAAAAATTATCCTGTGCTACTTTCTGGGCCAAGGCCTTTTAAGAAACTGGCAGCTTCGACATCTTGTCTTTTGAAATACCTGCCTTTGAAACCCAGCTCCTGCAATGTAAGGAAATCCAAGCAACAATGTGAAGAGGCCCATGTGAAGAGGAATCAAGGCAGAATAACCCCAGCTTAGCTCCAAGTGGATAACCAGTGCCCACTTACAAGTCTCATGAATAAGCCATTTTTTAACATGTATCTTCATGTTCCGGTCAAATTGCACCAGCTGATGCAATATGGAACAGACATAAGCCAATCTCACTGATTCTTTATCTTCCCATATGCATATTGTTGACTAAAATATGACAAAAAACTTATTCTTGACAAAATAAGTTTTGGGATAACATGCTGTGAGATCAATAACAGAACAACTGACACATACTCAAACTATACCAAGTCCACTATTACATAGGAGAGAAACTGACAAATGTAAGTCCTGTGTTCATGGAACTTAGTCTGGTACAGTGGTGCTAGGGTATAGGTATGAAAGAGAGTAGGATATGGTGGAACAAGAATTGAGAAAAGGAAGTTTATTAGTGAATGTAGGGGGTAAAATGTGGTTTTAGATGTAAACCACAGAAGTTTTCTTAAGTAGAGACTCATGCTTTAGGACAGTGAAGGGTAACATCAGTATTTGGGTTCACCTGGAGAAGGCAATACTGAAAGCAGACTGACTCATCATTTAATCTTCACTCCACACTTCTCTTCTGCACTTCATGCCTCTCTTCCAAAGAGCCATGTATTGCTTTAAAAAAAAATAAATAAAAGATAAAAAGGATGTATCACTTGACTATGTATAAGATAATCTGAACTACATGTAATATCTCACCCCTCCAGCCACTTACCTGTATTTTCATGATGTGTAGTTTCTTTGCTTTTGTTCCCTTAATATATTCCAGAAAATGTATTTATAGATGGTACTGCAGTAGAAAATATGATGAATAAATATGAAGACATTTTTGTTCACACTCTTCCGAAAGAGGAAGGACAAAAATGGTACAACAATAACCACAATATGAGTCACATACCTGGTACCATAAAATATATTTTCTTACAGCATTCTGATTCTTAGGCTCTAAGATTACCTTCTTCATCAAATATACCTGACAGTACCTTTGATGTTGGTTGACTAAAAGATAATAATCTTTGTTTCCCAAAAATACACATGATCATTATCATAGGATCTATATCCACTGGCTTCTGAAAATTCTACATAATTTAAATGGCAAAAAAAGAAATTTGCTAAAAAGATTTGGGAAACTAACCAAATGTCTTTGGTCACACTTACCTATTGCTATAGTTTGTAAAAATGAAAGAAACCAAAAACGACAAAAAAGACAGGAAAATGGTGTGTTACTTCTTAAGTTAATAATGAACCACCAAATGCATATGTGGAAGTTCATTGAATATTATTTGATGTTTGGGAATTATTGACCCTACTTATATTTTATTTGTAGCAATTTGATTGTTTTGCATCAATATATTCAAAATAATCTAAAATAAGAATAAAAACAAAATATACTTTATCCATTTTTTTGGAAAAAATTTGGTGACTAACTGCCCAAATACATCCTCTTATTTAAAAAAAAAAAAATTAAAGCTCTAACAACTTATTTTTTAAATAACAGCTCAAAATTACTGACAAAACTTAATGTCTTTATATTTTTTAAAAAAGTAGGCATACACATATTTTTAGTTTTTCAAATGGTATGAGGGAAACTTCACAGTGTCTGGAAGCCATATGCCAACAATGCTCAGTTATTATTAATTTATCTATGCATAAAGCATTGAAAATGATATTTCATGTCATAATTCATCTAAATGTTCATTCTCTTGGAACATTGCTTTCCACAGATAGTAACAGGACTTGGAACAAAATAAAATAGCAATATTATACACATTTTCTATTTCTGCATTTTTCCATTTCTGGAAATGGTCATAGGATTAGTTTGTGACAGATTAATATCATCCATGATCCTAAATCGCTAAGAATAAAAGTGCTAGATTCTTTCGGTAAAGTTGCCATAAGGACCAAATTTATTTTTTTAACCAATTCCTTGGAGTATCAACTGATTTTTAGTTTTACAGCATATGTATCTCATCTCCAACCATTTTGCCCCAATTCTAGTTCTTTTTATCCTTCAATAGTGAGGATGAGAAAACCTGGATGCATATGGATATGGTTGATTTGAAAAGTACTTTTTAAACATTTGGAGGTTTTTCAAAACCAAAAACATATTTGCCAAGTGATCTTTTTCCCCTACATTTTAAACCCATGTGCAACTTAAAAGAAACTTTGTCCATATGCTAGTTCAGATTCACTTATATTAAAATCATGAAAATTATGTTTAATAGCTATTTGACACACAAGGAGCTTTTAAATTAAGCTTCTCTAAATTTTATCTTTCAAAACACACTCTGTTCCCTATCCATCCTCACCACTCCTTACTACTCTCCAAGAAAAGATCAGATTTAATTCAGGAGCTCTAAATTAGATGCTTTCAATCTATCAATGGTGATTACATAATAAGGAAAAATGCATTCAATATTTTACCTCTTTCTACAGTTTTTTTTTGCTTAAATATCTCCATACAAGTTTTTAATGGCTTGACCTTTATCAGGATCAATAATCTGAGGAATAAAATAAATGTTTGTATTTGTGATTTTATATTTCATTTACAGTACATTAAATACACGAGCATTTTAGTACTTTGATATTTCGTTACGAATAATGCATGAGCCTTGTATCAGCACAAATATAGTAAAATTGTATAAAGAGAAAAATAATCTCATTTTCCTTATCCTCTGCCTCCTCCAATCCCTGCTGCACTAAGATAATCAATGTTAATGGTTCTGTGTCAATCCCTCCATACCTTTAAGAGACAGATTTATATAGTACAATTCTTTTTTAGGTAAAACTACGTGTGAATAAAACCATGTGTGGTTTAGAACTCAAGATTGGGATTTCTAAGTAGTTAAGGAAGAGGAAAGGAGAATGAAAATTCAGGTACACTTAAACTAATGGTAGAATGGAGTCTCCAGTCTTTGTCATATCTGAAGTCCTAACCATTGGACTACTGAATACTCACATTAAATTATGAATAAAAAACATAATAATAATGAATAGACAAGTGTTTAAAGTGTGAATGAAGGGTGGCCTGTGCTTGTTACTATTATATCACTTTATTTTTAATTTTCCCAAAAAGGTTTAAGTCAAAGTATTCATAAGTTGTTCATCTCTATTAACAAAATATTCATGAACTTATAAATTAGGTAATATATATATATATATATATATATATATATATATATATATAAAGTAGGGATATATGTAGTAGGGATATATATAATAGGGATATACATATACATAGTATGGTTCTCATACTGCAGTGTAATCAGAGCACCTCATTCCTGTTTATAAAAAATTCTGTGTTGCCAAGAAATAATAATAAAAACAACAAAAATCAACTTATATGAAGTCAGTTTATAGGTTAGGGAAATTCAGATTCACAATAACAAACAAGTTATCTTCAACTGCAGAAATTTTAATAATATAATTTCCTCTTTACAGCTATAAATGTATGGTTATAAAATCTAAATACAAATAAGCCCATCCAATGTTTGATTATATAAATTTTGCTTAAAAGTAATGGGCCTTTCTTTTGCTCTTACCAGTAGTATTACCATTAGCACGATGCCTCATGCACATCCTTATTATTTCTATCATCCAGTGTTATAATTGACAAAGCACAAAGTCATGCTCAAACAGCCATTTATGCACACAGAGCAGCATTTATCCTAGGATAGACTGTATTTTGGGTTTCTTAATTTATAACTCTTTATTTCCAATGCACAATTTGGAAAGTCTTGCTGTTGGAAAACTATCTGAATGGCTATAGGATCCCTGACTAATCCCCTCCTCCCAATGAACACACCATTTTTTTTTTTTGGCTTATTGTTATAACTGTAATTGTTCTTTAATTTTTGGTGGATTATAACTGATCTACATTTGCATCCTTCAATCTAATGCCATTGTCAAAACCCCACCCTTCAAAACTCTTGTTTTGGTTTCTTTTTATTTCCTTTTTTTTTTTTTTTTCTCATTTCCTCAAACAAAGGAAGTGTTTGTTTAAGCAAATCTTTTATCTGAGCCTCTATGGTACAGATATGAGGACAGTAGTAAATTTAAAGGCTCCTTCATTCACATTAGATTTGGGGAATGCACTGATCACTATTTCCTCTGTGCACAAGGCAAAGTAGCCACTGTAACAATCCTTAGTGTGAAAACAGTCTTTCCACATTTTACCAGGATTTGGTTTTCATTTCCACCACTGATGCAGGCTGGCGGGTTCTGAGGACAGAGAAGGGTACCCCAGAATCAGCTAAGGGGATTCTTGGCTTTACATAGGATGGAAATGAAACATGAACCAAGAGGAAGTGAAAGCAGAGTTTATTGAAGACCTAGAACAGAGGATAGATACAGACAGAATAAAGAAGACAGGAAGGTAAGGGTAGAGAAGAGGGTCTTATCTTTGTTTGGGGCCTACAGTTTTTGTTTTGTTAAGGATGGTGGTCCAGTGCACAGGTCTTCTCAGTAGTCCTGGAACAAAGCTGGAGTACTTAGGTGTCCTCCATAAGTCACTCATGCCCTAGAGCCAGGGGTCTTGATGAGTCCTCGGCCTTGGAACACATTCATGATGAGGCCATATGGTTACTCCTTAGATTTTATATTGTACTAGGAGGCTCCAAAGAAATCATTAAACCTTGACCTTTACAAGGAAGTACATGATCTGTTCTATAAAGTGTGCATAAGGCAGGGATGTAGGTCCTAACAAGAATGGAAGCAGGAAAGGGAGTGAATAAAACAATTTTTCACGGGATCACTTTAGTTTCCCTCTGTCACAGCAATCTCTAGATATTTTGAAAATGATAAAAACAAAACAAAACAAATATCAAAGATCAAAGCATCGCTTCCTATTCACTTTTTACTAAAAGTGAAAACTCATGCACAATTATAGCCAAAGCAGCTAAAACAGGATTTTCCCTTTCTAACTTAGTTTTCACTGCTGTATACCTGATGGGCCATTTGGTAGATCAGATTCTCCTCTCTGATCTATACCTGAAAATGAAGTGAATTTTAGACATGTGAAGATATTCATGAGTCTGAAGCCACACTGACATTCTGTCAGTTTGATCACTCTCAGGCTACGACATTTCCTAAACCTTCAAATTTAGTAATACAATAAAAAAGAGCCAACATTTATGGAGTACATTCATTGAAACCTGAATATGTTTTAGATACTGCATTGAGAACTTTATCTGCAACATTTAATTGAATGCTCACGGCCACCCTGAGAGAGAGGTATTATTGCTTTACTTACATTTACATAAAGGGATTAAGACTTAGACAAAGTAACTTGACTAAGATCACATGGCTAATGAATTTAAGTTAAAACTGTGAACTTTGAGAAATTCCAGCTCAAACAGAAGAGACTCTTATCCACCCCCCACCACCCCCTTTCTTAGATGTGGCCAAGCTGTAGATATACACTGTAAAATTTTTCTCTTATCAGAATGGTCCCCTGACATTTGGTAAAAAACTAAGAGAATCTGTTTCCACAAAGTACAGACTTAAGTCTATACTGGGTATCGTGTATATGGGAGTTCTCTGTGCTATATTTATAAGTTTTCTGTCAATCTAAAACAGTTCTAAAACAAAAATTTATCTGGAAAAATGGGTCCATATACATACCCAATTAGTGTTTAAGGACAATCCATTTTACCACTAACACACATCTTCCATTATAATTTTATTATGTTTTTGCTAAAGAGGGACATAATAATGTACTCAGCAATGAAAAAAAGCTGTTTTCATTAAATCCATTTTTCTTATGTCAGAAGTCTTTATTCCATGTCTCAAAACCCAGATATTGCGTGGATCATGAAAACACACAAAAGCAAATTAAAGTAGTGAAAAGAAAAGTGTTTACAAAAATGTTATTAATGAAACAATCCATTTACACAAATGTGAACATATTTTATATTCAGGGATACGGCAGGGAGTGTTGTAACGTAAAAAGAGATTTACAAGTGCAAAAGCTGAGGCAGAAAGTTTCAACTTCAAGCATTAAGATCTTAGTTCATAAATCTGAAGGGAAATAGGTATAAAATAAAAGCATGAGAAGATAGGGAAAAATTGTAAAAGAATGTCTCTTTCATGAATCTCTGTGAATATACAGCAACACATAAGCTATAGAAAACCAGTTTACTGTTTAAATGATGAATGGGAGTTCAGTGGCATCAACATGGAATTTTCAAGTCAATGGAAAATAAACTCATATTGTTTAGGCAATAAATTATAGTATCCTAGTTAAAAGGGATTCTAGAACATAACTTTCCCTACTGAAACACCTTTTGCTGCTTTAAAAATGTACGGTGTTTTGAGAACAGATTGAAAGATTATCAAATACATACTAGTAAATCACAAACACTTATCCTAAAATCAAATTTAAAACTATTACACAGTTTATTAAAGAGTATTTGTTCTCTTGCTTTAAATGGAATGTATAGATGACTAAAATCTAAACCATGCTAATCTTAAAATGTGCTTTGGATGTCAACTAAAATTAATACATTCAAAGTTTTTATTTTCCTATTCAATTTAATAGGAATTCCAAAAGACCACTTCTTTTCAGAGAGAAACTTGTTGAAATAATTACCTATTGAGGACTAAAAATCCCAGAGGATTAGTTATGGATACAGAGCTTTCAAGTTTCTAGGCCACTGAATGGAATCTGAAACCAAACCCACGGGGACTAAAGAGCATTACTAGGAAAGGCTGTTAAATGACCTTTATCATATGGTCTCAGTGAGAGACAGGTGTCCACTGTTGTTGACCATCTGGGTTAAGAAGCAAGAACATAAAAGGGTATGATTACCCCTTAAAATGATCACCAGAGATTTGGTTTAGGCAAAACATTGGAAGTGGACAAGTCTGTGTGCAGTGAGTTAACATAATCTCTCTCTCTCTCTCTCCACACGCATACGCAGCCACACACACACGTATATATACATACACATATTCTGTGTATACTTAATGTGAAGATATTTATTATAAAGATGATTCAGGGAAAGGAAGAAATATTTTCCTTGAAAGAAAAAACTAAATTTTCTCAAGAGGTACTGAACGTGGATAAATGATATGTCAAAATCTTACACACGAAAAAGGAAAAAGTGTGTGTTAACTACACAGGTTTTGGAATTACGAAGACAAGCACAAAACTTGTTACCAGATAGTTTCAAAATGCAGTCTCAGAAGTTTATTTTCTCTGGTTTGGGAAATATTGAGCCATTGTCAAGGTAGGTCTTTAAAAAGCTTTGGTGGGTGGAAAAACATTATATAATGTGCAACTGGAGAGCATGAGAGCAGTGGGCTACATACAAAATGAAGGATGATATTGTATCAAATTCATTTCATTTGTTGCTATAAAAATTGTTTTCATAATCAAAAATGAAATTGAATCTTTATGTTTGCTATTGAATATGAATATTAATGAGATTCATGTGGTAATGTTGGGGAGTGGGGTAGTAGTTACAAGTTGCCCCACCCCACCAAGAGAAAGAGTGAATCTCATACACAGTCTCTGTTACTTATTTTGGCCACAATCAGTGTGGAGACTTGTGTCTGGTATTCAAATCATCTTTCTACGTAGCATACTAATTTTAGCTAAGCTTCTTCTTTGAAAAATGTGCTTTACAAAAAATTAGAGCTGCTATACAAAGACTTGAGAATGAAATGGGGGAAAGAGAGCCTGTGGTTGATGAAATGCAAATGAGGCTTGGCTCAGACAGCTGGCTGCTTTGGGATGACATGGGTGATAAATGGTTCTTAAAACATGAGCAGGCATCAGGCGCCCGATTCAGTGTCAGACTGGCAAAAACAGCAGTATTACTAGATGCTTCCTTTAATTAATGCAACACTACTGCATTAGTCCGGACACTGCCGATAAATGGGAAAGAAGTGATACCAGTGGTAATATCAGAAATCTTTCAACCTTGAAGCTGGGATGTGTTGGCCAAAAGCTGCAGTATCATAAGAGGTTTAATTGTATTTGTAATGTACCAGTGCACCATGACAAAAATGGGGAGATAGTGTAGTCAGGACCAGGAAAGGCTATGATAAATGAGAGAGAATGAGTGATTACACAGCCAAGAAGACTGTGAAAACAGACAAAGGACAAGCAAATGGAAAGGGGGATTTAGCCACCACTGCAATTTGAACAGTAAGAACTCAGAGGAACTTTGAAGTGGGCAGAATGGTAATATTTGGTCCTTCAGGATTTGTCAGAGCTAAGGGATGCATATAACAACGTGCCTCTAAATATGGTCAGACAGCATATACTTTGTAATAAATTACACTCTTTAATCTATATCTAAATACATAAGCTCTATTGGGACAACGTCTGAGAAATATCTTTAAGACACACACATACACACCCATACATGCTCACATGATATTTTAAGGAAAATATAATCTGAGACTGGCTTCCTTTTAAGAGGGTCCCCTTAGTCTTGGCTCAAATTCCCACTTAGAAATCAAAAAATCTTTCAGATGATACCAACATTGTAAGTGTGTTGCAACAAAATAAGGCTTTATTAAAGAAAGTAAGCCAGTAAATAATTTTCTGCAAGAAGCAAATGACAGAAAATTTGCCCCAAATGTGACAATAGACCCCACTCAGAATTCCCTGAAATCCATTCTCCTTTCCCATTTTGTTAAACTACAATCACTACAGCCACAATCACAACCACAACCACACATACATGCTGCCATCTCTCAACACCCTTCACAAAATCTCCCTACTCTGGTCCTGCATCTTTTATAAAGCTTTGCCCTCCTATATCCCTTTAGAGCAAGGGTAAGCAAACTTTTTCTGAAACAGGCCAGATAGTAAATATTTTCAATTTTGTGGGCCATAACATCTGTCTCACCTACTCAAATATGCTACTACAGAGCAAAAGCAACATGAGGCATTAATAAATGAATGGCTATGCCTGTATTCCAATAAAATTCTACTTATAAAAACAGACAGTGAGCTCATGGGCACTTGGGCTACAATTTGCCAATTCCTGATGGAACATCCAAATTCTCTGTGGTTACTTTAAGCACAAAAGAGAGTCTGGCCAATAATTATACCTCTCCCAGAAGTGTTTACAAAGATAGTGTATGAGCTGGTTGGGGATAACTTCCTCTTAATGTGTGTATACTCAGGAGTGTACTGGGAAATCACCGCATTACATTGTGGGATAGGACCCTTTCCTTCCCTTTCCTTCTGACCTTTGCCCTAGAGTAATCGAGGTCACCAAGAACTATTTTCAGTTGTAAAAATTAATCTGTCACCTACACCCAGGATTTTCTGCCTCTTTTTTAAAATCTTTATTGAAGTATATTTGACAAATAAGAGTTTAATAAATTTAAAGTGTACATGATGATTTCTTATAAACTGCCAAGGGATTTCTACCACTGAGTTAATTAACATATCGAGCCATCTCACAAATGTATCTTTCCTTTTTTTTTTTTTTTTTTTTTTTTTTTTTTTTTTTTTTTGATGAGAAGCTTTAACTTGTACTCTCTTAGCAAATTTCTATTATACAAAATGATACTATCACCTATGGCCACCTGTTATACATTAGATACTCAGAAGTTATTCATCTTATGACTGAAATTTATATCCTTTTACCAGTGTCTATTTTCCCAGGCCCCTGATAACTACCATTTCACTTTCTATTTCTATGCATGAGAATTTTTTTTTTTTTGGGGGGGGTGGATATTTCACACATAAGTGATAACACACAGTATTTGTCTTTGGCTTATTTCACTTAGCATAAATGTCCTCCAGTTTCATCCATGCTGTTGTAAAAGGCAGAGTTTCCTTCTTTTTTAAAGTTAAACAATATTATAGATATCACACATTTTCACCGATGGACACCAGCTTTTTCCATGCCTTGGTTATTATAAATAGTGCTGCAGTGAATGTGGGAATACAGACATCTCTTTGAGATAGTGATTTTCTTTCTTTTGGATATATATCCAGAAGTGGGGTTTTGGGATTATATGCTGGTTCCTTTTATAATTTCTTGAAGAATCTCCATATTGTTTTTCAGAGTGGATGCACCATTTACATTCCCAACAAGAGTGTGCAAGGATTACCTCTCTCACATCCTTCCCAGCATTCCTTATCTCTTTTTGATAATAGCCATCCTAACAGGAGTGAGATGCTATCTAATTTTGATTTTGATTTGCATTTCCTTAATGATTGGTGATGTTTAGCACATTTTTATGTATGTATTGGCCATTTGTATGTCTTATTTGAAAAAAAAAATGTCTAATCAGGTCCTTTGCACAAATATATATATATATATATATATATATATATATATATATATATATACACACACACACACACACACACACACACTGTTGAGTTGTATGAGTTCCTTATATATCCTGGATATTAAGTGCTTTTCAGATACATGGTTTGCAATATTTTTTCCCATTCCATAGGTTGTCTTTTCATTTTGTTAATGGTTTTCTTTGCTGTGCAGAACCTTTTTAGTTTGATGTAAACCCACTTGCTTATTTATTTATTTGTTTATTGTGCTTTTTTTGACTTTGCTTTTGGTATCAAGTCCAAAAACTTATTACCAAGATCTATGTCAAGAGGCTCACCACCACCCCAAATTTCTTTCTAGGAATTTGAAGATTTCAAGTCTATGTTCAAAGTTTTAATCTTTTTTTCAGTTGATTTTTGCATATGGTGTAAGATAGGGATCCCATTTCATTATTTTGCATGTGGATATCCAGTTTTCCAACACCATTACTGAAGAGACTATCTTTTCCCCATTGGACATTCTTGGCTAGTAAAGCATTATTATTGAGCCAAATACTGTTTTTTTTGCAACACCTTTTAATTTTCAGGGTTAAGCTACAAAGTCCCTTCCCTGTGATTTGAAAGCAAAATATTTGAATTCTCATATAAATTTCATGTAATTATAAAGTGTTCAATAAAGCCTAGGCAAATGATGTATTATCTTTAATTCTTTGTCTTGTAATGACCATGATTAATTAAATATATGGAAAAATGTATTAACTGTCTTTCTCCAGGCTTAAGTCTCACATCTATCTCTTGGATTTCAATCAATAGCACTGATTTTAGAATTGAATACATTATTCCTAATGTAAAATCATTAGTCTCTAACTTAGAGATTTTTTTCACATGGCTGTAACGGAGATCAAGCAGCCTTGCTATTCCTTAAGAACTTTCTTGTGTAACTTTAAAACTTATGTCAAGGAGTTAGAGCAACTAAAAAACTAAGGATCTGTCCCCCGACCCCGTCCTTTAAGTGGCTCCTCAGGGAAGATGGATTGGACCGGGATGGGTTATAATTCTTTTTTCTACAATGTTCATGACATGCACTAATGAAAATGTTCACCTTTATGTTCCTCTTGATTATAACCAAGGAATTTTTGATGCTACATAGGCATAAATTTTTGTTTCTTGAACGGAAGAGGACAGGCTGGTTGTGGAATCTAATTGCTGAAAAGATGAAATTTGAGAACAAGAGGTCATTCTGAAGTTATAATTCTTTCCCACATCCTGACAAATTACTAAAATTCCTTTTTTTTTAATTTGAAGTTAAACTTTATTTTCTTAGGTTGCCTTATGGATTAACACTTCCAAAGACAGCTATCTAGTGTATAGTGAACCCCCATAGGAAACTCACCTTCCAACATAAATGTAAACATACATGTATAAGTTGGCTGAAGAATACTTTTCTGAGGTCTATTGCAGTACAGACAACCGGGGGCGAAAAAAAGGTTCTTTAACACTTGCACCATTAAAAATAATGCATTAATAGACAGAAGACATGAGTGATTGGTTAGAATCTCAGAAAGATGACTGATGTCTGATTTGTTTCCTTTGTCCAGAATGGGATGTATGACATTCAGGTGCAGGTGAGGATTTGAATAACTAACCAAGACTGAATCAGTTATATAAGAAAAAAAAAAAAAGTTTTATAACTATATTTTACTGGTTTGTATTGAAACAGAATATTTTCCTTGTGGTATTAGAAAGCTTCCAAACTTTCAACTCTTGAAGCTTCAAATCCTTAACTGATCTATTTAGTTATCATTTTTTCAGTGTGTCTATCTATTTAATGTACTTGGAATAAAATTTTTCTTCATCTAAGACTTGATCAAAATATAATGAGGGTTATTCAACACTCAACTTGCAAGGGCAGGTGACTCAGAAGTTAGTTGCATCTCCAATCTATTAAAAAAAAAGAAGAGTAATTATTTACCTTTCTCATCTCTCAGGCTTATTCTGAGGATCAAATGAAGAAATGAACAACAGCAATACTTTGTAAGCTGTGAGATTTGAGATACTATAACATAAAGGAGATATTTTGTGTTTAAATATAACTAGGATTAAGGGGAAGAAACTGTTGGCATGCCTGGGTGGCTTAATTGGGTAAGTGGCCTATGCTTGACTTTGGCTCAGGTCATGATCTCATGGCTTGTGAGTTTGAGCCCCACATCAGGTTCTGCAGCGACAGTTCAGAACCTGATTGGGATTCTCTCTCTCCCCCTTCCTCTTTGCCACTCCCTTGCTCTCTCTCTCTCTCTCTCTCAAAATAAATAAATACACTTAAAAAAAAAAAGGTTAAAAAAAGGGTGGGGGGAGAAAATGTTGAGATATCTGTGGGCATGTCGATTTCTGTAGTTCAGTCTAGGAGCCATCATCATCTGGCAAAGAAACAAATTTACTGAATGATAACAATATTCATAATTTTTCATATTCATATAGTTACGTGTTATGGGCATTTAGAATATGCATACTCATATGCAATATATTTGAACTTCAAATTTTAAAGCTTTTTATATTTCAAAGTCCATTATTATCACCACCTTTCATTCTTTGTTCTTTGCTAGAGTCAGGCTAACTACTTGCTGCCATCTGCATTAATCCAGGTCTTTGCTCTTGACATCCACCTGCATTAAATATCTTTTCTTTTTTTTTTTTTTTTTTTCTGTTTGATTCCTACCATCTTTTTAAGCTTCAACTGAAAGTTGAGTTCTTACATGAAACTTTCTCTGAATTCTCCATCATACTCTAATCTCCTTTTTTTTTTTTCCTGATGTCCTGTTGAACTTAAGCTGTAACACTCCATTTAGCACATGCCCCATCTCCAGTTTTGTCACATTGTGTTAATCTTGTCATTCCATTAAGCCTGTAATCCCCTGGTGAGCACAGACTATTGAGGAAGAGTGAGAATTGGTTCTCTCAACCTCCATGTTACATCCTTTAAAACTGAAGAAATTAGAAAGCTAGAAATATTCCTAGACTTTGTGGCTACTGTGATTCCTGAAGAGAATGAGGTTCCACTAGTTGAATTATTTTGAGAAGAACTGGAGGGTGGGAATGAGGCAGAAGCCACTTTTTTTGCACCTCATTGATTATGCTGATATGCAATGTTATTAGCTATGTGCTGTTTTTCTTCAGGAACATTATTCTACTTCCCATCTTACCAGACTTACATGCCTCAGTAGCAGCAGCAGTAGCTCTGGTGGAGCCTTTTTTACCCCATCTGCCTTATTCAGCTATATAGGAGTGTGCTTTTTAATTCCTGGCACCAGCAAAAAAAAATCAAATTAAATCAAGATCAGTAGCTCCCAGAGGCCTTGCCTTGACCATGCACTTGAAGTTTTCCAAAGTATTTCTAAGTACCTATTTCCTTCTGTTAAAACTCTTCCAGTTCAGAATTCCTACAGTGATTTCTTTGTTCAGCATTGAGTCCTAATTGATATAGTGGTCAGATATTATGTTTCCTCATTATCTCTGATAGGTCTTTACACAAAGTAGGAGATCTACTGAGATATTAATAAACACTTGGATGATTGTATTAATTATCTGTTGCTATATAATAAACTACACCCAAAACTTGGCAGCTTAATCCAAAACAAAAACAAAAACACAAAAACACAAAAAACATTTATTTTATCCCATAATTTCTGAGGGTCAGGAAGAAAGAAATACTTTAACTGGATGGTTCTGACTCAGGGTCTCTCAGGAGGTTGTAGTCAATCTTTAGGCTGACATGGGAAGTAAACTTGACTGAGGTTGGAGGACGCATTTGGAAGCACACCTATATGGGTGTTGACAGCAGCCCTCAGTTTGTTACTGGGGGTTGATCAAGAGTCCCAGTCCCCTCAACACATGGTCCTCTCTGTTAATGCTGCTCATGACATGACAGCTTACTTTCCCAGAGCAAGTGATCTGAGGGAAGGAAGGGAAAGAGAAAGAGAGAGAGGAGCCTAGCAAAATGAAAGGCACAGAATCTAATGTAATCTATGTTAGAAGTTAAGTACCATTAGTTCTAAAAATTTGTCACATGGCCTAACCTTGTTACAAGGTGGGACAGGACTATAATACAGTCTGGATTCCAGGCTATGAAGGCTATCTTGGAGGCAGTCTGCCCTTTCCACTAATAATTCCTGTGTGTTCTACATGCAAAATAGTCTCACTTTTCTCCAAGGGCCTGAAGTCTCATTCCATTACAGCCTCAGTGTGATATCCAGAATCTCATCATTTAATCAGGCCCAGGTTCAGGGAGTTCTACTTGTGTGTAATTCCTTAAGGAAAGCTTCATGAGTCCAGGTCCTTTCATTTTGGGGTCCTGTGATCTAAAGGGACATAGGACCCTGCCCCCCATCCACACACACGCCCAACAGACAATGGTGGAGCAGACACCAGAGAACTTCTATAAGAACTCCTATCCAAAAATTGGGAAAACAGGAGGCACACTTACTGATCCACAGCTGTTCTAAAATCCATCCAGGCAAAATGAAAATTACTTGATTAAGACTCAGTTCAACTCCTGTTTATAAATGACTTACTGTGGCTCTGGGGTCCACCCTCTGGGATCTTCATTCTGTGCTGAGTTATCCTTTATGTTATGTTTTCCTTAACACAAAAAGAAATGTGTGTTTCCAGCTGCATCCTGCTTGTAAAAGTCTGAAAATCCAAAGGTTTTCATTTTCTACTCCCTTTCAGTCAAGCTTTCCATGATTCTCCAAATACAATTTTCTTTAAAAAAAATTTTTTTTTGGTCTTCTTGAATCTTATTAAGGTTCATTCCATTAAACAAAAACTCCCATCACAAATAACTCTGAAGTAAGTCCTTCTCTAGCTGAGCTTCTGCTAACATAGTGGAGGGAAACTCCCTAAAACTTAATGGGGCCTATTGTTTAAAGGGATTTGTGAGTCATGGCCTTAAACATCTTTAGAAAACCCTATCTGACTCAATAGTACTCTGAAATTCCGATTTAGGTTTTTCTAAGGTTTTAACAATGCATTTGACAGGCACACCCTCCACTTGAAGACTGCCCCCCACCCCCAACCGTGACTGAATTTGCTCTTTGTAGGAAGACGTTTCTTAGTTTTAGCATTGTTTGTTAGTCTGGAAAGCCTGTGAGTATTCCAGGCCATCAAGTTCCAGTTTCTTCATGTTCAGCACTTTTTCCGTAGCTTTTTTTCTTCTGGCATTTTATGATAAGCTCAAGAACAAACCAGGCAACATCTTCAACCCTCTGGCTGGAGTTCTCCTGATCTAAACGAAGCTGTTCCTTAGGTCTATTTGCTACTTTCCACTTTACCGAAAGCAACAGTGTCGCTAAACTTTCTGCCAGTACATACTAAAAATTCCCCATCTACTAGTTTCCAGTAAGACGGTCATCCCTCCTTCAGGCCTTTACTGTTAGTTAGCCTCTTCAAAGGCCACGACACACATTAAGCTTTCAGTAATGTTCTCTTCCAAGTCTTTCCAGCTTCTGCTCACTTCCCAGTTTCCAAGCCACCCCTGCATTTTTATATACATTTGTTATTACAATGTATATAAAATACAATGTATTTTTATATACATTTGTTATATAACACCACATACTTGGTAGCAAGGTCTGTTTTAGTTATCTATTGTCATGTAACAATTTACCCCAAAAGTCAGCAGCTTAAAACCCACCTATTTATCATAGCACGCATTTTCAGAGTCTCAGGAATTCAGGAGCAGCTTAACTGGATGATTCTGGCACAGAACTTCTTATAATGTTGCACTCAAGAAGTTCACCTGGGATGAAGTCATCTGAAGACTTGAGTGGGGCTAGAGAATATGCTCCAAGCTTTCTATCATGGCTATGGGCAGGAACCCAAAGTTTCTCACTGGCTATTGGACAGAGACCTCAGTTCCCCCCCTCATGTGTATCCCCATAGGTCTGCTTACAACTCTCAGACAAAATGATCTGAGGTAGAGACAGGAAGCAGTCAAAATGTGAGATACAGTGACTTTTATAGTCTAATCTCAGAAGTTAATATACTATTGCTTTTCCATACTCTTTTGGTTATACAGACTAATCCTGATATAATGTGGGAAGAGACTACACAGAGATACCAATATCATTCAGAAGCTGGGATCATTGGGATACATCTAAAGAGTCTCCTACCATAATTGTTGAAAGATTCCCAGATAATGTGTCATGTCTTTCTTGTTAAATGTTTATTGAGTACCTATATCTGCCACAAATTTTAAATGTAAATATATTTAATTAATAACATATTTTATGAATCATATGAATTAAGGTTCTCCAGAGAAACAGAACTGATAGGATATGTGGTGCATATGAGCATGGGTGTGTGTGTGTGTGTGTGTGTGTGTGTGTGTGTAGGTAGAAAGAGACAGAGAAAGAGAGAGAAAGAAAGAAGAAAAAGAGAGAGAAGTTTATTTTAAGGAATTAACTCACATGATTATGGAAGCTGGCAAGTCAAAAGCATGCAAGATAGGCCAGCTTGCTGGAGACCCAGACAAGAGCCAATATTATACATCAAGTGCAAAGACTGTCAGGCTAGAGACCTAGGAAAGAGAAGAGATCCAATGTTTCAGTTCAAGTCTTAAGGCAGTATGCCGGAGAATCCCCCTTGCACCTGGAAAATCAGTCTTTTGTCGTCTTCAGGCTTTCAACTGATTGAATGAGGCCCACCTACATTAAAACTGGCAATCTGCTTTACTGGAAGCACAGCAATTTAAATCTAAATATTATCCAAAAACGCTCTCATAGAAGCATCCAGAATAGTGTTTGACTATCTGGGCGTTGTGGCCCAGCTAAAATTTGACACAGAAAAATGAACCATCACAGAATTTAAGCACTATACTCGTATTTAAATAAGGTGCTAAGGTATGGTATTTTGGCATAATGAGTTAGAATATTTCTCCCACAACAATATCTATCTGTATTCACTGATTTGCCATTCAAATGAGGCTCGCTCTCAGTTCAGAGGTGGTGGGAAGGTAATTTTTAGTCCGCTCTTACCAGTGGGTAGAAAGGTAGTTTATTCATGTCTACTCTTGGTGTTCACAGATTTATGACTATCAGATTGGGGTGAGGTAACAGAAATAATATTTCAAGGAGGGCCATAATTGATCCCAGGAGAAAATTATCCAAAGAGAAATAAGAACCTAAATATCAGCTATCTTACCTATATGGCCTGGGCATCTACACGAGAATGGTGAATTCATGTACAATGAGTGGCAGAAACAGTAATCTATTGCAATTTGACCATCCGATGGCATTACAACCCCTGAGGAGAAAAAAGAACTAAGGGAGTGAGTACAAACAGCTTTTATTTTGGTGCTCTAGACACCCTTCTGCAAGAACACCAAAAGAGAGTGAGATATTTTATTTCTCTTCTTCAAGAGACTGCCATGCTATATCGGACTTGGAAGGGAAAATTGGAAGCTGACAGTATTGGCTGGGCTCTAAAGAAAGGAGGATGATGCAGCAATTAAAGCATATATTGGCGCCTAAAGGGCCGGGGATAGATTGTGTCTCTGGAACACCATGGTGAGTAGAAGCTTAGACTGGTTTATGATCAACATGGAGAATATCAGCAATACTAGTGTGAGATTGGAATAGAGATTAACACTTCTGTGTGAGCAACTAGAAGCTTGAAGCTCATAAGACTGCGGTAATAACCCAAAGATTACCTAAACCGCACCTATTGGTTAGGGAGGGCTGGGAACATTTGGTTTACAAAAAGTATGTACATGATTTCCAAGTTTTCTATTTTCTAGAAGAAAGCTGTATCTTATATAATGTCCCTTGCCTTTTAAAAAAGCAGCAGTCTATACCAATCAAATATTTATTTTCCTGTGTCCTCATTCAAGAGAGAAGAAAGCATTAAATAGAAAAAAATGCATACTGGGTAACAAGTAATGAGGTCTCTGGTCTTCATGCCATTTACTAAACAAACATTTTAACCTAATTTCTCAAAATCTCAGTTTCTTCTGTAAAATGAGAATATTAGTCCTATCATTTGGATATAGGCTAAAAAAATTAAATGAGATACTATTTATGAAATAATTGGGTATGCTTCACATGGTGAAGCATAATTATTTTATTTTGTTATGATTATTTAACTGAAGAGCTATTCCCAGTCAGGAACCACACAAAATTCTATCTTTCAGTACATACCTTTAAGTAGAGCAATCTGTGGCTGAGTACAAGATGTGATTTATTCATTTAATAATTTCATTGGAACTTATTCGTAACCAAACATCGTGATCATCTTTGCTTTTAATTTGTGACTTGATTTTCTTGATGCTAAATAATTCTACAATACAATTACCCATATTGAGGCAACGGGCTCTAGACTTATACAATCCCTAGCCAGCTCTAATAAGGGATCCCTTCTAAGCAAAAAGGGTAAAAAGGGCCAGATAATAGATATTTTAGGCCTTATGGGCAATATGGTCTCTGTTGCAATGACCCAACTCTGCCATTATATCGGGAAAGCAGCCATAGACAATATGTTAACAATGGCTGTTTTCCAATATACATTATTTTTGAAAGCAAGCATCAAGATTTGAGCCCAAAAGTTCAACTTTGATGACCCCTACTTTAAATAATTATTAGAATATATTTTGGTGAGTATATTTGTATAGTCTAAAGAGATCTTCTATTCCTTGTCTTAAGATATACTTATTTTACAAGTTTAAAAAAATCCAAATGCATAGATGATAGATAGATAGATAGATAGATAGATAGATAGACAGATGATAGATAGAGATAATAGATAATAGTAAAAACTAACCCTGTATCCGACAGTAAAGACCTTTTATTATTTATTTATTTATTTTGCATGTTGTACTTCTAGAATTTTTTGAAAATATATTTTTATTATAGATAATGTAAAGCTTATTTTGATTACTACCCAAAGTCATATTACCTTTACATTTTCTCTTCTTGAGGAAATCATTGTGATAATCTTGATGGATTTTTGGACTAAAAAAATATTTATGTGAATATAAACATATATAGAATGTATCCATAAACAAAAATATAGATTTTACTTATATATGTGAGCATGACCATCTGCCATTTATTACCTATACCAATGTATATCAGTGGTATATAAATATATCTTCTTCCCGTATCCTAGTGAACGAACACTTGATATTGTCATGTTTTCAATTTTTGCCAGTTCAAATAATTAAGAAAATAAATTTTTAATCTTTGCCATTTCAATGGGTTCAATTCAATTACTTCTCATTGTTTTAATCTATGTTTCCTGATTACAAATGAATTTAAACTAATACCCTATGTTTATTAGCTGTGGTAGGCTAAATACATTCCCCTAATAACTATACACTAATCTCTAAAACCTATGAATATGATACCTTATATGAAAGAAGAAACTGAATATTAAAATGAAAGATTTTGATATGGGGAGATCATTCTGGATTATCTGGATTCTTCCAATCCAATCCTATGAGGTCCTACAGCATAAAAGATGGAAGAAGAGTCAAAGGAAATTAATGTAAGGACTCCACCTCTATTGCTGGCTTTAAAAATGTAGGAAGGGGGAAAATTTTCAAGGAATGTGGTATCCTCTAGAAACTAAGAATGACTCAGTTTACAGATTGCAAGAAAATGAAGATCTTGATGCCATGACCTCAAGAAACAGAATTCTTCCAACAACCCAAAGGTATGGGAAACAGATTCTCCCAAAGAGCTTCCAGAAAGAAATACAGCCTGCTAATAACTTGATTTTAATGCTTTGAGAACTGTCAGACTACTGACCTTGAGAACTACAAAATAATAAATTTATGTTGTTTCAGCCACTAAGTTTATTGTAATTTATTATGGCAACTATAGAATTGACATTAGTATTTATTCTTTTGTGGTTACCTGTTCTTATCCTTTGCCCATTTTTCTATCAGTTTGCTGGGCTTGCTTATTAATTTGTAGTTCTTTGTACATTTGTTTACCAATCCCTCATTATAGTCTCTATTATATGAGTTACAAAAATCCTCTTTAGGTCTATCACATGCCTTTTAACTTTTTTATGAGTATCTTGATATACAGATGACTTTAATTTAATATAGTAAAATGTATGAAAATATGTCCATTAAGGTTATGCTTTTGTTGTCTTAAGAAAACAATCTTGGGGCACCTGGCTGGCTCAGTCAGTGGATCATGCAACTCTTGATCTCGAGGTTGTGAGTTCAAGATCATGTTGGGTGTAGAGATTACTTAAAATTAAATCTTAAAAAAAAAAAAGAAAAAAAAGGAAAGAAAAAGCAGTCTTTCTGTTTCAACATGAAGAAACAACTAGACTATATGCCAGTTTCATCAGTAAGCTAATTCCTAGGTTGAGTGCTGATAATGTCAATTGGCTTCTTTTAGTTTCATGTAATAAGACACAGAATAGAAGAGTAGAAAAAAAGAGATAAAAAGAAAATATGAAATTTCACTTTGTAGTTGTTATCCACTATAACATTTAGTTTCCATTTTAATATTTTAAGCAGTATAAAACTGACAGTTTTGAGTTTAAACAGTACAATATTGGCCATTTCACATGATTTGATGTATATATTCTTACACAATTTGGCAAAGTTTATAGTTTTTACATAGGTCATGATAAAAGCTAATTTTATCCAGATAATTTGAATTCCTACACTAGATTTTAACTGTTTTATAGGTCATTAAAAAATTTAAACGAAGCGATATTAAAGTTATCACTAAAGGATACACAAGAAATACTCAACATTGTTAGGCAAGATGTTTCTACAGGCATCTCGCTACATCTTTCCTTGCCCTTAACTCCCAGAACCTTGAAATTGAAGATTAGACTTGCAGACCATCAGAATAGCATTTTGCGTGGCCTGACGTTCCCATTTAAATCCTATTTATGTATTATGACTGTTATGCAATCCAACAATTTTCCCTAGTGGATCTACCCAGGTTTCTAGTTCATTTTTCAGCTTATACCCTTTCAGATAGGTGTTTTTGTCTGCCTTGCATGGATTTGAAAGATCGCCAGAGCAGATGTTAGCATAGTTTTCAGCTGGAACGTCTTTGCTGTCTTGCAGAAATGCAAGCTATCATTACTTGAAAACTGGATTTTAAATGTTTTGTGTCATTGTTATTGTTGCTGTTGTTTCTTTTTAATTGAAATCAGGCAAAGAAGGAAGTCAAATGCAAATATTAGCTATTGTTGGCTGATGGATACAGTGACCTCAAGTCTCTCACACAAAATGCTGTACAACTTCATGGGTTTGATATGGAAATATAATTTCTGTATCTAGTGCAGGCTTTTATATATTAAACCTTTGGGATGCAGAGGGTATAGAGAGCTATCTATATTTAATGAAGCTCTTCATTATCTGGGGATATGATTTAGGAAATATCTAATGCACTTGTTTCAAATTCCAAATTTTTTGGTGGCAGATGGAATTAGTCTAAGAATACCCGAAAGTTAATTCTCTTTCTGAAGAAATGATAATCATTATAAATATTGTTATTACAATGATTTATTTCATCAGGGATCTAAGTATTTTATTAACCAGAGGTACAGCCTGGTATAATTTCAGGTTCTTTTTTTTTTTCTCCTTCTGACAGACAGTTTTTGAGGTTAAAATTAAAGCACATTTTAATGATGACCTTCTTCTACAGGTTAGACAAAGGGAAAGGTTGACCAGAATTTAGATAAAAACCAGTACATGATTCGGTTAACTGCGATTATTTAGCATTTTCTGAGCAGTACACTACCATTTAGTCTATTTATTAGTGAATACCAGTACAGCAACAACAATCTCAAAGACTTAGTGGGTGGATTGAAGAACATTTATTTCAGTTTTTTTAAGTAGGGTCTACAGAACCCTACTCCATGAAATGCTCTGAAAAGAATATGTATATATAAAATACATTTGAAAACTGGTCTCTTTCTATAATATACATATATGATAGAAATAATATAATATATGTGTGTGCCTATATTACTTATACATGTGTGTGTATATATATATATATATATATATACACATATGTGTGTGTATATATATATATATATATATATAATTTATATACAACAGTCCAAGTTAACATTTTAAATATTCTTAGAATTACAGCAATAAAGAAATTTGTTTGACTCTTTTAAACCAGTTTTTCCCAAATATATTTGCCAATAGAGCTTTTGTCTTAAATAATAACTGTGGATACCTTTGAAAGCATTTCTGGAAAACAGATATTGTGAAACTCTGATTACTGATGAGGTCAGAATCTTAAATATTAAAATTCCTGTTTTGAAATATACAGTTGATCCTTGAACAACATGGGGGTTTGTGAGGTTGATCCCCTGTGTAGTCAGAAACCCACATATAACTTTTGACTTCACCAAGACTTAACTACTAATAGTGGTTGGCTGGAAGACTTAATGAGAACATAAACAGCCGATTAACAGATATCATCTACGTATATTCTTACAATAAAGTAAGCTAGAGGAAAGAAAATGTTATTAATAAATCATAAGGGAGAGAAAATACATTTATAGTACTGTATTATATAGAAAAAGAAGCTCTATAGGCAGACCTGCACAATTCGAGTCCATGTTTTTCAAGAATTAACTGTACTTTACCTTAAATTCTGGCCATGATCTACACAGAATGAGGATAATACACATCCAAATATTTTGCTTCATCCCTTTTCACTCCAAAAAATTAAATTGGTCACATCTGTTACACTGATCTCACTGCTCTCAACCACCTCAAATCACCTTTTTTTTCTTTAAAAAGAAAACAAAAGAAGTGCAAAATATTCCTCTTCATGTGTTTACCAATTAAGCGTAGTGGTGAGTCATCATTTTTTTCCTGTGAGTTGCAGAATTACTAATGTATAAACACAAAGTATGTCTGTTTGTAATAAAAAATCTGAACTCTTAGAATATTTTCAGGTATCTTTTTTATTAATGCTATGGCCAGGCTAAGGAGGTTAGATTACGTACGTAGCTATGTAGCTGTCCATTTTTTTTTTTTTAAATATTAGATTTGAAATTCCACTTGGGAAAATGCCAAACACTAAAAGAGATTTATTATATGCATGACTCTCCTAATCCATATACAGAAACTTACCTATCCGCACAGTGCAGAGAGGATGAGCTCAATTAGGGAGGAAATTATTATTTCACTTTTTCAGTGAACTGTCATTTTTTTAAACGTTTTTAAAAAATGTTTTAATGTTCAAAAACATTATACATAAGAAGACAGTATGTTAAGTATTGGTTGAATGTCTGAGAAAGACAAAGATGGCTAAATCTCAGATTCTTTTTTTTTTTTTAATTTTTTTTTTTTTAATCTCAGATTCTTAAAATCATCATGCAACTGTAAAAATGCAGGTATTTTCCCATGCGTATCATTATGTAAAAGGACACTTTAGAGGAAACTGGATTATTGACTAGGCTTTGGCCTGAAATTTCTTGGTGCTCTCCTACTCTAACAGTATTTGTGAGCTTAATTTGGAGCCCAGAAAGAGACCAACATCCCCAGTCCCACAAAGTATTTTGATCCTCATAATTTTACCATTTTAATGAGTAGTAAAGCCAATCACAAATTTAAAAAAAGACAGAGAATGAAAGAAAGAAAGAAAGAAAGAAAGAAAGAAAGAAAGAAAGAAGAGAGAAAAGAAAAAGAAAAAGAAAAAGAAAAAGAAAAAGAAAAAGAAAAAGAAACGGAAAAGAAAAGAAAAGAAAGAAAATAGCATTTACCCCAAAATTCAAAGAATATCTAACCTAACCAATCTGCTTCCTGCCTCCTTCCATCTGGATCTATGAGAATGCTGCTGGGTCTTTCTTCCAAACATCTGAATTCATTGTGGTTTGAAGATTGCCTCCCAAATGGGAGATGATCCATCTATATTTCCAAGAGTTCCCAGAGAAAAGAGTAACCAAAGACGTGTTCCAAAGAGAAAAATGACAACTTGATGTGGAAGGCCTCTTAATTTCTTAGTCTGAAAACTCTGTAACATATCACTATAACCCATTTATGTCCTTGAGTTTAGAGTTATAAATGGGGAAGTAGACAGTTATTGAATTCCACCAAGAGGTTATATGTACATGTGTACTTTTAGGGAGCTTATATTATAGGGGTAGTTAGTGGCTGTCAAATAAGGCTACGCTTCAGATTATATAAATAAAAATGTACCTGAGGCCCCACTCTAGACATCCATATGTTTTTACAACACATCAGGGTGATTTTTAAAGCCGCATTCTTTGCTTTAAATAGTCCTAGGATTGCCTTTAGTAAACAAATTGCAATGACAGTCATTAAAAAAGTATAGGGAATTATCTTCACTACATGAGTTATACTCAAAAGTCAAGTAGAGTTTATAGCAAGGGATATGTTTACAAGGCTAGTTCCTACAGTCACAGCATCTCTTTGTAAGTCGAGAGTTTATTAACACAAACCAAGCAAAGAAGCCAGACTTTAAGTATAGGGTTAGGGGTCAGAACAAGAGCTTAATGCTGAGCAGAGTTGTTTTGTTTTGTTTTTTTAAATATTATTCAAATAGGTGTGTGGAAGGAGGCAAAAAAAAAAAAATAAGAATAAAATTCACTAAATTCAAAAACTGCACTGACCATAATTGAAGCTTTCATTCAAAATTAATTGCCTCTGAATCTTTTGTATGAGCATTAATTCTTACAGGTGTAGCAAAGTAGTAGTAAAATGTTTCAGGGTGGTGAAATAAAAGATACATTTCCATTCCCCCACTTACCTCTTCCCATAACATACACACATAATACATGTCTGTAAATAACAGAAAACCTAGGGATCTGCATATCTGTGGATGAGAGTACATGGGGATAATATGAGAGAATGTACAGCTGTCTCATAATTTTATACATTTTTACTCTCTAATATTAAAAGGAGATATGAACTTTTGAAATGTAATCGAAACATTACATATATAATATATAGCATATATGCACACACTGTTTATTTGTACAATACTTTTGGGGCACCAGAGTAAATGATGTAAGTTTGCTGGATGTAGTGACACTTCAGGAAGGAAATACATCTTACATAAGGGACATTTCTTAAACATTTGATGTTGCTGTCAATGAATCTATGGCTTGCTTCTACATGAAAAACCTATTACCTTTTGATTCAAATTTAAGTGACAAAATTTTAGGAACATTATGGGCCTGTGTATATAATACATGGGACGATTTTTAATAGGAAAAATATTAGTTCACATAGGTCACTCAGAAAGAAAAGTCAGCAAGGAGCTACCATGGGAAAATACTCTAGCAATGATTCAAAATTGGAGCAAGTTCACAGATGTTTGGTCTCTGAAAAGAATGAGGTGCCAGTTATAATTTGCCTGTGGTGACCTTTTAAAATAATGTCAAGTCCCAAAGAACTACCACCATCTGGATGGCTGCTGGCTCTAAGACATGGATCTAAATTAGGCATAGAAAGTAAACCAAGGATTATCTTAAACAATGACAAACTGAACTTAATTTGTAATAGGTCTTTATTGGCTTCCTGATTTAGCCCATTACTCTCTCTATGTGGTTTCTAATTTCCTGGGTATTAATAAGCTCAGCCTTTCTAGTTACTCTCATGACAAGACTATTACACAATACACAAGAATGAGCCACTGCCCCTTTTCTACTTGCTTCTAGATAGAGGTGCCCACCAGTAGAATAGAACATAGGATGTGTGATAGGTAACCACATAATTCATTGTCTATACCTAATTCTAGCAAAACTATTAGGAAAAACAATGGGTCTGTACTGTATCTGGGAACTCTTTCAAGCATATAGGATCAAAATAACCCTTTAACATATAATTAGTTCTAACGCACAGTGCAAAGGTCTTCCCAAACTTTCTCCAGATATTCAACAAAGGTAGAACTACCTAGACAATTTATGGCTCAACTATTAATTACTATTTACTTGATTTCTTTTTTTAATTATAATTTTTTCATAAAGCACTAATCCTTTATTTAAAAATATGAGAAATTTTGTGTCTTGTAACCCCTACTAAAATCTTAACCCCCCATTGTAAAAACTCTCATGGCGTTCTTAAATGACTTCACAGCTTCAGGAAAAAAAAAAAAAAAAAAATCAGAACGTCCTATAGTTTTTCCTGCTTTGTCTCCTATTTTGTCTATGTCTCCACAAATTCTTAGGTACCTATACCTTTTTTTTCCCAGCTGCATTGAAAATCCATTTTATCCCTACTATCTATTCAAAATATCTTTTCCTCCTCCTATATTCGGTGAATAAAGCCCATTCAACATCATTTGTATTTTATATTGTTTCATTTTGTATTTCAAATTAAATCAGCTACACAAACCCTAGTAATTACTAAGGCTACATCTTTATGTTATTAAACATCACCGCCCCCCTCTCCAGACACACACAATTGGCTAGAAAAATGTGTTAATGGAAGCTTCATCAGTTATCCATTCCAAAAGTAAACAAATCTACCCCCTCCTGCAGGCACAGCTCCTTACCTGGTTTCACATATACACAATTTGAAAACATGGAATCTGGGAAGAAATAGTTGGTGTCTATAGGACTTGCCTACTATCCTTAAACTTTGTAAGTAATGGACTTAGCATTTAGGTTTTCCCTGTTGCTTTTGATCCTTTTATTCAAATGCCTTTTCCTCCCTCATATGCAAATCACTTCTTTTTGGCCACATTGCCATGCAGGGGGAAAAAAAAAATCTTAAAATGTCTCTTCATTCAACAAACATTGAATGAAGACCTAACTTTGCACCAGATACAATATTATATTCTTGGGATATGAACATGATTCCTTCTGTAAGGAGCCACTGTCTAGTGGGGAGAATACTAAGCTAAGAACTATGCTAAGTACTACAAGAGACATAAGCACCATGTTCGGGTGATACCTGAATTCTAGCACAGTAGGAGAAGAAGCATAGTGAAGAGTTAAATATGTTCCTATACACATCCCAGTTCTGCTGCCTAAAACTTAAGCAAGGAAATGTTGTACAACATCCGTGGATAATTTTAGCCTGTTTCTGTTTTAAGTGTGCCATTAAGGGTAATGACATTTTTTGAAAATTACATGCAACATAGTAGGTGAGAAAAAAGGCCAGTTGTGATTATCAAGAAGCCCAGGGAAGAGCTTAATTCTCTCTGAGAAGGATCCAAGGGTATGTGACTCAAAAATTGACATGAGCCAGATCCTGAAGTCCCCACAAGCTGAGTTAAGAAGTTTGGGCTTAAACCTGAAATTACTGTGCATAATTTTGAGGAGGGAAGTGGCACGATTGAAGTAGCATTTTAGGAAAAAACCGTTAGGGTTACGTGTGTAGAACATGAATTGGAGACCTCACATGATGACTGTGAGGAGGAAGGAGAATTGCAATGCTCTTGAATAGCCAGTGGAACAGTTCCATAGAGCTGAATTAGCTCAGTGGCCGTGAATTTGGATGGAACAGATACTGACAGTCAATTGGATGTGATAGAAAGGGATCAGAGTTTAACTCCAAGCATGCTGGCTTAAAAACTGGACATATGGTGTTACCGTTCAGTTGCTGACATTATTAAGGCATAAGCTTTCCCTAGCTCTAGTAGTGCCAAATGTTTGTGAAGAAATGTAACTAATGTCCCTTTGTAGTTTGTGGAACCAGATTCATAACATGTGGTTGTACTGCCTAGAGGAGAAAGGTAATTTGCTTTTAGGATAGTGCCAACTGTACATTTCATCTACTTGTTGAAACTTACTTTAGGTTTCCTGTAATCTGAAAAAAAATAACACATCCTAAACCCCTCAAACTTCTCCTTTATAGATATATACTATTTCTTTTAAAAAAGGTTTTTAATGTTTATTTATTTTTGAGACAGAGAGAGAGCACAAGCAGGGAAGGGGCAGAGAGAGAGGGAGACACGGAATTGGAAGCAGGCTCCAGGCTCCAAGCTATCAGCACAGAGCCTGACGTGTGGCTCGAACTCATGAATTATGAGATCATCACCTGAGCCGAGGTTGGATGCTTAACCAATTGAGCCACCCAGGTGCCCCTAGATATATACTATTTCTTTTTCTCTCAATATAGGCATATACACAGAATGAGCGCTCCAAATTTATAAAAGTGAAGCTTGCATATCCAGTGATCTTATCTTAGTTAAGATCAAAGCAAGTACCTAACTCATTTTTGACAAAAGCTTTTTGGCCATATCTTCTTTCTTCTCTCTTATCTAACAAAAGGTGGTGTATTCTGACAAGAAAAGCAACATGATCAATTATCTTTAATATGATTATTCCATACCTTGACTTTCACAGAAATGTTTTTTTTTGAATAATCTTAATATCGTAACTTCTTTTAAATCCTAGATCATCTACATTACATAAAATCACATACATCATTATATGTATTATATATATTATTGTTAAAAAATAACAACACTTGAATAAATGGCCAGTAACGAATTTATAATACTACCTTTCCAGGCCACTAAAACATAATTGCCTTTCAGAGTCAACTAAAACTAGAAGACAACAACAACAAAAAACAATGAGGGATAATATCAAGCTATGGCAGGCTTAATAATGGCCCCCAAAGTTGTTGACATTTGAATACCTGGAGCCTATCCATGTTACCTTAGACAGTAAAAGAGATTTTGTAGATGTGATTAAGTAAGCGATCTTGAGATGAGGAGATTATCCTGGATTATGGGAATGGGCCCAATGTCACCACAAGTGTCTATAAGTGGGAAGCAGAGATACATTTTACGAAGTAGGTGATGTGACAATAGAAGCAGAGATGGGGGTGAGGTTGCTTCAGCAGCCTCTAGAAGTTGGAAGATTCACGGAACAGATTTTTTCCTCTAACTTCTAGAAGGAACCATTCCTGCTGAGTCTGATTTTAGCCAAGAAAGACTAACTTCTGATCCTCAAAATTGTAATAATATAAATGTGTGTTTTAAGCTACTAATGTAGTGGTAATTTATTAAAAAAAAAAAAATTTTTTTTTAAATAGAGACAGAGCATGAGCAGGGGAGGGGCAGAGAAAGAGGAAGACACAGAATCTGAAGCAAGATCCAGCTGTCAGCACAGAGCCCCATGAGAGGCTCGAACTCAGGAACCATGAGATCACGAGCTGTGCCAAAGTCAGATGCTTAACTGACTGAGCCAGCCACCCAGGTGCCCCAGTGGTAATTTATTAGAATAGCAATAGGCATCAAATATATGTTTGATAACAGAGAGGAGCGTACTGCTGAAAAAATACTTCCAGAAGTATGGAAGTAGCTTTATAATTGGGTAATGGGGAAAGGCTGGAAAAATTATAAGAAGCATGATAGAAAAAACTATAAATTCAATAGAAAAATGTTCAAATCAAGCTTGCATTATAATTGCTTGATATTTTCTTGTAAATTATATGTTGTTTATTTCCTCTAAATATAATGCAAGCTCCTTAAGAACAAAATTCCTGTGTTAATGATTATTATGTCCCCTATTTCTTGAGCAGTCCCTTACACTTACTAGGCTGTCAAGATATATGGTGTAGATTGAGTAAATAGTTTTTGGGTTTTTTTTTTTTAATTTTTTTTTCAACATTTTTTATTTATTTTTGGGACAGAGAGAGACAGAGCATGAACGGGGGAGGGGCAGAGAGAGAGGGAGACACAGAATCGGAAACAGGCTCCAGGCTCTGAGCCATCAGCCCAGAGCCTGACGTGAGGCTCGAACTCACGGACCGCGAGATCGTGACCTGCCTGAAGTCGGACGCTTAACCGACTGCGCCACCCAGGCGCCCCGAGTAAATAGTTTTTTTAAAAGTATTTGAAAATGAAATTTCAAAAAATGTAAATTGCCTTAAGGAGACTGTTATAGAAATATAGATGTTAACGACTCTGCTAGAGAGAACTCCGAAGGCGTGAGGGGCATGATAAGCCTATCTTCGAGAATACCCAAAGTGTCATAAACAGACTAGATAGAAATATGGAGGGTAAAGGTGCTGCTTGTGAGATTTTGTAAGGAATAGAGGAATATGTTATCAGAACTGTAGGGAAAAGTATCTTCATCATACGGTGGCAGGAAACTTTGCAGAACTGTATTCTATAGTCATATAGAAAACAGAACTTGTAAGTGATGAACTGGGAAATTAGCTGAAGAAATTTCCAAGGAATGTGTTGGGGTGCAGCCTCATTTATTCTTGCTATTTATAGTGGAATGCAAGTGGTTAGAGATAGATGGAGGTAGTAACTGTTAAGCAAAAAACACAGCATTAATGACTGGGAGAATTTTTAGACTGTCCTGATTCCCCAAAGAATGCTACATTAGAGAGTCATTGTCGGGAAGCATGCTCTGGAGAGAGAGCCAATTTTGTGGTTGAAAACCTTTTGCTAGTGCCTCTGAAGGATCAAAAAGTAAATTGTTCAGTCACATAGAAGTCCTTTGAAGAGGGTATGTATGTGACTCGGTGATCCCTTCAGCCATCTCAGCAGTAGCTACCCTCTGACTTCCAAAGATTCATGTTCATCTCACATGCAGAATACATTCACCTCATCCAAGGTCTTCAAATTTCTCAACCCATTATAACATCAAGTTCAGATTTTCATATTAAGTCTTATCAGCTGAAAATTCCCAAACCTCATCATCTAAATTAAGAATGAGTGAGGTTTTATAAATAATCCACCCTGGGGCAAAAATCCTCTCCATCTGTGGACCTATGGGGACCATTGTGGATTTATGACCTTCAGAACTCTAAGAGAATAAATGTCTTGTTTTAAGCCACTACCTTTGTGTTACAAAAGTTAAGTTAATATTTGTTACAGCAAGAATAAAAAACTAGTAACGTAACCTGGCTTTAAAACTTTAAAAACTTTAGGGGCGCCTGGGTGGCGCAGTCGGTTAAGCGTCCGACTTCAGCCAGGTCACGATCTCGCGGTCTGTGAGTTCGAGCCCCGCGTCAGGCTCTGGGCTGATGGCTCCGAGCCTGGAGCCTGTTTCCGATTCTGTGTCTCCCTCTCTCTCTGCCCCTCCCCCGTTCATGCTCTGTCTCTCTCTGTCCCAAAAATAAATAAAAAACGTTGAAAAAAAAAAATTAAAAAAAAAAAATAAATAAAACTTTAAAAACTTTGGTGTTTGTGGTTGGTAACCTCTCTAAACAATAAATAAAATTTCAATGAAAATTTGTCAAAAAAGTTATCAAGATTGTCTAGCAGATTTTTTTTTCTGACAACAAAGTAGAAAAATTTATAGGTTCATAGGAAGTCAGTAAAGACATTCTGTCTAACATGATATATTTTCATCCTTGTTTGAATGAGAATTAAGATATTCTTTTAACTCTAACCTTACTAAGTTCCCTTAGGTCAGCAGCCTTTTGCAAGTTAACTTCTCTGAGGCTCAGATTGCTAATGTATAAAGGATGAAAAATAATACCTAATTTATGGGCTAACTAGAGGTGTTAATAACAGCCTTTGTAAATTCTAAAATAATAGCAATATTAACCTTTATTATTTTCACCTTACTTGAGTATTTTATTATTATTTTAATATCTGTTTAAATAAATCCCTGTTGACCAAGGAAGGGAAAAAAAATATTTTATTTACTTAGGGATTTATTTTTTAAATGTCTAGAATTACAAATTACAAAGTTAAAAAAGATTTTTTGCAGTGTTCAAAATTGCTTCAAACTTTAATAAATGAAATACTTTTAAAATGGATTTCATTTTGTGTATGAACTGAGAACAATTAAGGATAAACTATCAGGTATTCCTTATTTTTAGGGAAACCTAGTTTATAATTTAAACTTACAGAGCAGATTAGGGAATTGCTATTTATTTGAAATAAATCACCTAATGGCTTCTTTGAATAACTACCAACAGGAAAGAATTATACACATACATATAAAGTGTCTACAATATATATATTTTTAATATGCTGAGACTACAGGACATTCTCCAGAAAAAATAAAATAAAATAAACATAAAACCAAAAAAAAAAACAGATTTTCTTTCCATGTGGACATTCTCCAGAAGAAAAAAACAGATTTTCTTTCCACATATATACATTTTTTTTTTTAACTTTGAACAAAGTCCCTCCATGCACACAAGGGCTGTTTTTAGTTCATCATGAATATTCACAAGAATGCATGTTATTAATAGTTTTGGAATTGTTTGCCTTTATACTTATGAATTTTCTTTACAGATACATTTCAAAATTCAAGAACTCTTTTTATGTATTTCCTATCTTGAATTAAGAAAAATGTGTTTTAAGATAAAATGCTTTATCAATTTAGTTTCAATTAAAAACAAATATATTAAATAGGACAACACATATAAGGTACCTACCCAAATCCTTAATACACAATAGGCGTTTAAAAAATAGAAACAACTGTAGAAAAATAAAAAAATGGAATTATATGACATTATTATATTATTACTATTGTAATCAATTTAGAAGAGCCCAAAATGTTCTATGTACATAGATTTACACAGAGTAAGACTCATATTTATGCAAACACATTTTATACATTTTTAATACAGCAAGAGAAAGAAGTAAAGTTTTAAAGGAACAAATTAATTGTTTTATATCATATTTTAATTTAACAACATGTTTGGTTTACTTTTTAAGCTAGTTACACATTTTTTAAAAATTCAAATTATTTAGGTGCTATGATACATAGGTGCTATGATACATACAAAACTGAAAAAAAAAAAAAAACCCCTCACAGTTATGTTTTCTTTTCTCTCATAGCATGGATTTTTCTCCTTTCCACCTTTTTTATGTGCTAAGTAATATGCACATATTATCAGTATATAATGTCCACTTATAATGAACTTGAGATAGCATTGAGATTTAGCACTATTAGAATCAGAATCAGAAAAAATGAGAACAGAAATCAGATCATAAAATCAGAATAAAAATAAAATCAGCATCAGATTCAGACATAAGAAATAATCAGAATAACACAATAACACTAGAAATCTCATCTGTCTAACTTTACTCCATAATCTTGCTATTTAAAACTATTAAATAACTCTTAACCTTGAAATATAACTTAAAGTACAAATATTGTTTAAAGAATTATAACTTGGGTGTTTTTCTTGTCATTTTCATTAATTATATATAATTTCATCACTACTGAATCTTAAGTAATATTATTAACATAGTAAAATATACTATATTTAGTCTCAATATGCCCTCATTTTTATTCATGTTTATAGTAGAACATCTGTTTGGTTGACATTTTAAAAGTGCCTGTACTGAAATAAGGCTAGCAAATGTTATTTGACACCTCATATAACTAAAAGTAATAAATCTAAAAACGCACAATAAGACAAGGTGATATTTACATCATTAAAAAAACTACATAAGTGCTATAAACATAATTCACTTTTAAACATCTTTATGTGACATGGAAATACATTCAGCCAATCATAGTGCTTAGATATAAAAATGATCCATTTTTAATGTATATAGCAAAAAGTAGCTCTGGAAGAAAGCATATCTTATGGTATGAAATAAGAATATAACCCAATAAATAAGAGTTAATAGTATACATAGAAAAAAAAAAACAGCTTAAATTCAAGCTTTCTATAAAGAGAAGCAATGTGAATACTCTCAAAAGCAATGTCCTATATATTTTCAACGTGTGTTTGCCTATTTACACATATAAAGAACTCTTACAATAATGACACATCTTTGCTGTGCTCTATGCTTGTGAGGGCATTTTCATATGCGTTTAATTTTAACCTTATAGTCACTCTTTAAGGTAGACAGCAGACATTTGATCTCCATTTCACAGACTAGATAACTAAGACTTAGAGAGAGTGAATGGCCAACTAATGAATTATAGTAACATGGAAGCTATAGCTCTAATTCAACTTTTTTCAATCCAAATTCCCCAAATCTTGACTTTGGGATGGTTATTAATAAATATGAGAATCCATATACATTAATCATGAGAAGGAAACAACATATTTCCCATTAGAACTAGCCTCCTAGGGTTCTCTGAAGGAATGAAGATGATTAACAAGGTTTGAGTTCAAAGGTCAGTCACACAAATATTACCTCTTCTCTGCCAAAGTATGAAAGCAACTGGAAAGACAAAAAGATTATAAAAATGGGAACCAAATACTACCTTTATTGGTACTAAAGTTGGAATTGTAGAATGTGGCTTGGACAACTGACAATGATACACTTCCTACTATTGATTCCAAAGAATCAGAAAGACATAACCCCTCCCCCCCACCCCCCCAGTCCCTCACAGCCCTGGACCGCCATGAACCTTTCTGTGGGGCAGAGCCTTAGCTTTTAGGGTGATCCTATAACCAAGAGCATCAGACTTCTGTAGGCAAGCAGACCCCACAAAAGAGAGAGGAAGAGACCAAGGTTCTCATGTCCAGTTTATTCCAATACTTAACAAATAGATGAATGAGGAGGGGGAGAGGGGCAGGAGTGTTAAATGGGAGAGCCCACCCTACATGGAAGAAACTATCAGAAATGGGGAAGAAATGTGTCTTCTCCCTAAAAGCAGGTGTTAAATAATCACACAGATGAGAAGTATAAGTGAAAACTATTTAGATTTTCTAAAAGCCTTTTTAAAAGTCACAATGTGTCAGTATTTGCCATGGAAGGATATATTATTCAGATTAATGATTTTATTAAAATGACACATTATGGTAACCCCATATTTATATTGGACCTGCAGTCTCCATTGAGCTATTTTAAAAATAATCTATACAAGCATGGCATACTTGACTTTTCCTGCCATCTCTTAAATTGATATAAGGAAAGAAGGATGCAGCTTATTAAAACAACTTTGATGACAGGCTCCTGGGTGGCTCAGTCAGTCAGTTGAGTATCTGACTCTCGGTTTCAGCTCGGGTCATGATCCCACGGTCATGGGATGGAGTCCTGCATTGGGCTCCACGCTGAGCATGGAGACTGCTTGATATTCTCTCTCTCCCTCTGCCCCTCTCCCCCATTCATGTTCTCTCTCTCTCTCTCTAAAACAATAAAAATTAAAAAAAAAAACCCAACTTTGATGAGACAGTATTATCTCCCAATTAGAGCTAGATTTAAGTGGGTTCCTCCCTTCTCCTCCTGGCAAAGGGAGACTTGTACTGAGTTTATTTACGTTAACCCATAGTTTTGAATTTCTAATATGGTAATAAATCTTATACCTCAGTCACCCCACCTCAAACCCCGGCTGAATTTTTAACTGTAAACCAAATTCTACATCTCTTTATCCATGTGATGGGGTAGCAAAGATATTTGGCCCCTGATACCAACTTTTGTTGGAGTTATGACTAGAGAGAGTCAAATTGCTTGGTTACCATCTGTGTCATTTTGGATTACCTTGTAGTGTCGGTAGCCTCGTTTTTAGCTTCTGTCACTTCCTATCGAGCATCATTGCAGTTCTTTGCTAACCTGTTCCATTCTATGTATGTATGTGCCTTGATGACAGGCTTCATGATGTCACAAGAAGCATATAACTAAATTGAAATGTATTTGGCAAACGTCAAACACTTCCAAACTTTACACTGTTAAATTCACATAAATAAAATGCAGTGAGAGGCTATGTATTTGTTTTCTTAAGGAAATCAATAAGCACATGCAAATTTAGAAGATTTGAAAGTCATGATTGGGGGTTGGGGGATAGAAGGTAGAGAATAATGCATATTCGACTCAATTTGTTTTTCTTCTGCCACAAAGAAACACTCTGATAGCTATTGCACTAACCCACCACAACTCAGAGTGTGGTCCACACACCAGCAACATCCCGGAGGCACTTCCTAGAAATGTAGACTATCATACCTCAACTCAGATCTACTGAATTCACATAAGACCTGATATTGAGAAAGCACTGTATGATTCCATGAAAACAACTGTTCAAAGAGCATTCGGAGCCCAAAGCACGTTGTGATTTTTTTTTTAAAGAAGCATTTAGGAATAAAATAGAAATTATTGCCCTGTCCTTATTCAAAACAATAAAGAATCCACACCTGGAAAGTCTCCTTGATCCACCTCAGGAAATAATGGAGTTGAAGAACGTCTGGAGAACTATAAACTTAAATTACTGAGCGGAAAGAGGGCCTGCCACATGTGGAAGGGCTAAAGACTCATTCAGCCTGCAAACATGAAAGATGAAGCAACAGTGATCAAAGTTTACAAAATCATGAAAGGCACGGAGAGCATGTTCACTGATATTAGTGTCAAGGAGCTGCCTATGCTGGAGAAATATGTCTGTCCTCCACCCCGGCAAATGTAGATTAAGTGTCTGCTACTCAGGCAGCCAAGCAGCTGTTTGTAGTTACCAGGTTTACTTCCAAGGCAGGTTCAGTCAGGACCGAATCTCAACCGAGTGAGAGGAATATAAAGACAGTGGAGGCCAAGACAGTGCACTGGCTCTGTGTCAAAATTCTTCTTTGCTTCATTTCCATCCCCAATTACCTTTCCTCTTCACCCTTCCAAAGATGCTCTCTTCACTTATTTTTGCTGCCTGCCAGTATTCTCATATTATTTAACTGGACTTCGCACAGTCTTTACTCCTTTGCTCAAGGGTGTGAAATGCTCTCTTGATCTGATCTCTGACTGACCACTGCTCGGACACGCCAGTTTATCAGCTTTGATATTCCTTCAGGCCACCTCAGCTCTTTTCAGTGGTTGATTTAGGATTTTTAGATGTCACTCCTTGGACCTTGCAGTGACTTCACTCAAAAAATGGAAAATATTTCTCTATATAATAGTAAAACTATCCTGTAAATGGTAGGCTACAGAACTACAAATAAATTTAAGAAGGTTTGATATTGAAATCATTAAATCCATAGATTTTTTTATTAAAATCTATGAGACTATTTAAAGGAAGAAAGAAGACTTAAATATTCCTGGTTAATATGATGGAGGATCTTTCATAAAACACCCCTAAGTAGACAGAGGCACAGCACTGAGGAAGTGAAATATACTTCTACTCACTGTGACATCTTTTTATCTTCAGTTGTAAATTAATAACATCATTTAGTTCTAAAGTCTCATTATGGTTGAGAAAAGACAAATAGAAATGTCTGGTAATATTTCGTGTATTTTTGTTGTGGTTCTCAATTATTTCCAAACACATAGGATATAATTTTTAATCTTCCATATACTCCATATTTATACTTAATATTCCTTAATGATGTTTACTTATAAACCCAATCTCCTTCCTTTTCCATGTTATGGGAAATGAATTGATAAAAGTGTACAGAAATGTGCATATGATGTATTTATAAAAGAGGATATTTGTAGATTTGAAGTTGTGGACTGGAAAGAAATTTAGTTCAGAGAAGGGTTTTTTAAGAAAAAAGAGTAATGGGAAATAAAAAGGACTAATCGATATCTCCTGAGTACCACTATGTGCCAGATACAGTACTTGTGCTTTAAAACACAACCAGGTATATTTCCTATAACTTCAGAGTTTCTATCCAATACCTCTGAGGCCAGAAAAAATATACTAGATGTCACTATACTTCCAGTTTTAAGTTGATTCTTATGTTTTCTGTACAATACTTATATAATGCTTGTTTCTGGCAACATTACCCCATCACTCAACTCCAGCTTGTATGTGGGAGGCAAGAGTGACAGAGAATTAAAGACAGTGGTGGTGAGGATTTATCTGGAGAGACTGGTCAGTGTGCTCTCCCCACCTCCTGTGCGGTAGGGTCAGGAAGGGCTTCCTCTCCTCCCAAGCTAAATAAGGATGGCTTCCTGAGGATCACTGGAGAGCACAGTATATATTGCCTGGACTATCTGACAGATAGAGTCTGTTTTCTGTCACTCATGAAAAATCTGAAGAAGGAGAATGTATAACTTTTATCCCACAGAAAGTTTCCTTGCCTGAGGTAGGGCCAGCTGGTTGTGAAAAGAATTAATTGGTGATGTTTGGAGTTTTAATATGATATTGGGCTAGATTTTGAATATTAGGAAAAAGAGACAATCCATTATCACCTAAAATTATCTGGAAAAGCTTTGGGCCATGAATGACTTTCACACAGAAGAAAACAATATATGTAATATATGTTCTAGTCAGAACATCTCTCAGTGTACTTCAAAATATTCATAATATATAACATAATTATTAAAAGAAAGCATATCCCTTTTAAAAAAATATACACTTATGCTTGCTCATAATTAGATGCAAACTTTATTCATTCAAGCTAAGTCTCTTCCTTTTAGTATACTTCCCTCTCATCCCCACACTTCCCTACCCAATGGTGAGGACATTAATGAACACCAAAACAACTGGGAAATCAGCTAACTAAAATGAAATATTTGCCAATATAAATGAAAAACACATATTAGTAATGTCACTACCCCAAAAGAAATCAAAACAAATCATATGATTCAGGTAAGATCACCATGAAAAAAAAAAAAATACACACACACACACATATATACATATGTATATGTATATGTATGTGCTTATGTATATGTATATATGTATACACATATATATGTATATACATAAGCATATACATATACACATATATATGTATATACATATGCATATACATATATGTACATATATATGAAATTGTTCTTTTTTCATTTTTCTATTGCTTCAGCCATAATTATCAAGGTATCACTAGCTCCAAAATTTGTATCAGGAAAATTCATTATTTCTGATTACACAAAATATTAAATAATGGATCAAAATGCTTAGCTTGTCTCTGCCTCATTTACTGAAATGAATAGATAGATGATAGATAGATAGATAGATAGATAGATATAGATAGATAGGTTTATTTATTTTTACCATCTCCTGGAACTTTAGAATTTAGTTTCAATAGTCCAATTGTGCGATCAAGGACTCTATTTTCTAAGATATCTCAACCTTATCTTTTCTATAAATTTACACACTCTCATCCCATTGATAAGATTTATTTATCAACATATGGAGTCCATCACTTCAAATTAACCATAAATAAATTACAATAGATGTGGATAACAGAGTCATAAAAGATTTACCTTCTTCGTAACCTGCTTTCCTCTTTTCTGGCTTCTGAGTCTAAAGTAATAGAAGAGAATTTCTGTAATGTACCTCAAAGTTGAAAAAGATATAGACAGTCTTGTTTTAATGAAATATTTACTATATGCCTGAGGAGCTTAATCTTTGAAACACAAATTTACTGATTTTCTATTAGATTCTCCCAACATCCATAAGCATTCCTTCCGTATTTCTCTTTACCTCTGCTTCCACAGAGAAGAAAACAGAAAATGCCAAATACAAGCCAGAGGCCAGCTACCAGGGGAGGTAGAAACTTGGTGGGGAGTTTGAATAAAAGGCACAAAAGTTATAGAAATTATGTTGGGAGTGAACAGGAGTAAGAACCAAAAGGAAGGTTCTCTACCTTAAGCATGGAGGTATCCCCACAATCTGTTCTGAAAATTTAGAAGTGAAGCCTCCACATCAATGGACTAAGCCTAAGGACAAATACAATGGGCTATATCTCCATCATGTTGTGAAACTTGCTGTTTGAGTTGAAATATTTAGTGTTCATGATTAAAGAAAAGTGATAATTATTTTCTACAATTCCTTGATTCTAATGAACTGTTTGTTGTAGGCTGCCTTACCTAGAAGTATTACGATTTGGGAATGGTACTGTCTAATATTATTACACTGTGACACAATATTTGGCTATGCCTTAACCAAACTGTGCCACATAACTAACCCTGGCAAGACACTGACATGACAATTAGTGTCAATATAAGGTACAAATAAGTGTACATCCTATTTGCCATGCATTTATCTAACAAATATTTATAGAGCATGATTCTTTGTCACAATACCCTCTCAGAGTGAAAAAGACAGAGAGAAAATGGAACATGGCCCCCAAAACACAGAATGAGACACAACTACAAAGACAAAACTACATCTTAATCTGAATTTACCAAAGATCGTTCCTAAGAGAGGTAATTTAAGAACATACCAAAGGGTAGGTTTTGTAAAGAAACATGGAAGACTACATCTTTAAAAGAGTTTGTAAGGGAGTCGCATCACTTTTAGAGCAAGAAAGCTGATCCACAGAGAGAACTCAAGCAGACATCAATTCACTGATGGATACTTAGAGGTTCTAGACCAATGGTTTGGGGATTAGAATTAGACCAGGCATGGTGGCCTATTTTGGATATCATCATAGGTTAAAAGGTAAGGCATTTTGCATTTGACCTGTATCAGAAATTCAGGAAAGAACAAGGGATATGCAGAACATGAAAGTCCCTGCTGGTGAGGTTCTGCAATGCTTGAAATGCTTGAATACATCATCCTCAGTGTACTAGATATCATCGACTTTATTTTATTTTTTTAAGTTTTTATTTTAATTCCAGTTAGTTAACATTATATTAGTTTCACTACATAGTACCACATTAGTTTCTAGTGTCCATTATAGTGATTCAACACTTACACACATCACCCAGTGCTCATCACAAGTGCACTCCTTAATCCCCATCACCTATTTCACCCAAACCCTCAGCCCCCCTCCCCTCTGGTAACCATCAGTTTGTTCTCTATAATTAAGAGTTTGTTTCTTGGTTTCTCTCTATTTTTTTTTCCTCCTGTGCTCATTTGTTTTGTTTCTTAAACTCCACATCTGAACGAAATCATGTGGTATCTGTCTTTCTCTCACTGACTTATTTCACTTAGAATTATACTCTGGCTCCATCCATGTCATTGTGAATGGCAAGATTTCATTCTTTTTTATGGCTGAATCATGTTCCATTGTGTATATACACTACATCTTAATCTATTCACCAATTGACAGCACCTGTGCTGCTTATATATCTTGGCTATTGTAAATAATGCCTCTAGAAACATAAGGGTGCATGTATCCCTTTTAATTTGTATTTTTGTATTCTTTGGGTAAATACCTAGCAGTGCAATTGCTGAATTGTAGGGTAGTTCTATTTTTCAACTTTCTGAGGAACCTCCTCCATACTGATTTCCAGAGTGGCTGCACCAGTTTGCTTTCCCACCAACAGTTCATGAGTATTCCTTTTTCTCCACATCCTCACCAGCACCTGTTGCTTCCTGTAGTGTTGATTTTAGTCAATCTGACAGGTATGAGGTGATCTCTCACTGAAGTTTTGATTTGCATTTCTTTTAAAGTTAGTATTTCTGGAGAGGAGCAGGAATAAAGGAAGGGAACCCCATTCTCTTAACCATCTAGGAGGTAATGGTTAACATGCTTCTTATATATTTTATATGAGTGATTGGAGACAAGAGAAGCATGGGATTAGGCATTGCTTAGGCAATTGTGGAAAGGAGGTTATTACACTGAGGAACTAATAGTCTACCTCAGGCATTTAATTTGTCCAAAATTCCCCTGTAATTCTCACTAACAGTAGTTAATTTAGGTAACAGGGATAAAAAACAGAGATCCAGAGTAACAAAAAACTAAGTATAGCAGCCTTCCTGAAGTGAGTTGGGCAAACACGGCATAGAAACCATATCCTCTCATGGAATTTCTTTTGGGGTAGGGGGTGGGGGAGAGGGCATTATTCTAGGACAATCGAAACCAGGTGTCCCCAGGTATATCCCATTTGGATGTAAAACTTCAGGCCCAGCAATAGCCACAAAATTGGTACAGTTCTGGACCTTTCCCTATAGCTCTGTAGGAAAAGTGCAGACCCCAGCCTACACCGTCCTCTCAAATTTCTTCTCAGTTTGTACTGGAGGTCACCCCTTCCATCACACATATGCTCAGAAAATAGTCCTGTCAGTGAGTCTGATTTTCTGCAGTGCTAATCCTTTCCTACTGAACTGCAGCCTCAGAGCAGGGCTGCCGGGCCTTCCTAGACATCTTACCTTGGGTTCATGAAACCCTCCTTCTGGTTTTCCTCTGTCCCTGCTTCAAACCTTGTGGCTAGGCTGAGACACTCATCTTCAAGGGTTGCAGTTAGAGCATAGTCTGAGTGACCAACACTAGCCCACTCAGAATAACTGCTCCAAACCTACCCGACACCCACCTACATACTCAAAGTGAGCCCATGCCCTGAAACGAACTCAAAATGGTTTATATTCCCAGGGTGCCTGGATGGCTCAGTCAGCTAAGCAGCAGACTTCGGCTCAGGTCATGTGATCCGTGAGTTCGAGCCCCGTGTTGGACTCTGTGTTGACATATCAGAGCCTGGAGCCTGCTTCAGATCCTGTATCTCCCTCTCTCTCTGCCCCTCCCCCACGCATACTCTGTCCTCTCTCTCTCTCTCTCTCTCAAAATAAATAAACATTAAGAAAAAATTTTTAAAAATGGTTCATTTTCTCTAACTCTTTAGGATTTATTCTTTTCCAAAGAGCTTCAAGGAATTACTTCTTATTGCTAGAGGATATTTACAAGTTCTGTTCACGAAAAGAGGCCAAGGCCAACCAATTACCCTCCCACAAAATTTTACCACTTCATGCTATATCTCTCTGAATAGTTGCCCAACATCTCCCATCCTAGGCCAAAGCAATGAGAAGTTTGATGGTCCAGGTGTAGTTTCAATAAATGGCCTATCATCCTTGCTAACATACTGTAATGTGTTTAGTTAGGTTTCTGAAATGAGTTGCACAGGATTTGTGATGAGATCAGCATTTACATTAGGCTTTCCGATCGCACCTAATTGGTTATAAAGAGCTTCACAAACTTCACAATAATGCAGCAGAAACTTCCTGTTGTCAAGAGCATTGCAGCAGACCCTGGTTAGATACTCACCCATCCCATTTTCTCTTGCTGAGTATGTGGGAAGGAAATTTCAAAGATTCTTTCGAGGTTAGCTTAGAGATCCATCTGATTAGTTTTATCTAATGAAATGTGAATGGAAGCAATATTTGCTACTTCCTGTCCTATATACTAAAATCTCCCAGAGGGGTGCCTGGGTGTTTCGGTCAGTTAAGTGCCCAGACTCTTGATTTCAGCTCAGGTCATGATCTCATGGTTCTTGAGATGGAGCCCTGCATCGAGATTCTTGGGATGCTTTCTCTCTCCCTCTCTCTCTGCTCCTCCCCCATTCGTTCGTGTGCACATGTGCACACTCGTTCTCTCTTTCTCAAAATAAACATTAAAAAAATTAATTAGAAAAATAAAATAGGGGTGCCTGGGTGGCTCAGTCGGTTAAGCATCCGACTTCGGCTCAGGTCATGATCTGGTGTTTCATCAGTTCAAGCCGCGTGTCAGGCTCTGTGCTGACAGCTCAGAGCTTGGAGCCTGCTTCCGATTCTGTGTCTCCCTCTCTCTGTCCCTCCCCTGCTCATGCTCTCTCTCTTTCTCAAAGAATAAACATTAAAAAAATTAATAAAAAAATAGAGTAAAATAAAATAAAATCTCCCAGAGATATTCAGCTAGAGTGTCCTCTCCCATTTGCCCTGAGGACAAATGCAAAAAACTTAGACATGACTGAGTCACACGGTGAAAAGAGCCAGAATCTTTAAATCACAAAGTCGGAGAAGAATCTTGCCCAGGAGACACATCCAGTCTACATCAGACTTGAGATTGTGATGTATATGTGCATGTGTGTGTATGTGTGTGTTTGCATGCTTGAGTGTGAGTGTGTGTGTTAGTGTGGTGTGTGTGTGCTGTTTGTTAAACCATTGAGGTTTGTGCGTTATTTGCTACAGCAACTAGTGTCGAGCACCGTGTCTTGTATGGTGTCAGGTGATATCTCCTGGTTTTGATTTGCATTTCACTGATAATTACTGATACTGAGCATCTTCTCATGTGTCTGTTGGCCATATATATGTCTTCTTTGGAAAAATGCCTATTCAGGTTCCCTGTCCTTTTTTCAATTGGATTATTTATTTTTTGGTATTGGATTGTGTAAGTTCTTTATATATTTTGGATGTTGACCCTTTAGCAGATATATTATTTGCAAATACTTCTCCCATTCAGTAGGTTGCCTTTTCATTTTGTTGTTGGTTTCCTTCATTGTGCTAAAACTTTTTGTTTTGATGTACTCCCAATAGTTTATTTTTGTTTTTCTGTTCCCTTGCCTAAAGAAACATATCTAGCAATATGTTGCCAAGGCAAACAAATGATAATTAAAAAAAAAAGTAATCAAAAAGATTACTAAGGCTTCCTTCTAGGACTTACTGTTTCAAGTCTCACGTTTAGGTCTTTAATCAATTTTGAGTTTATTTTTGTGTATGGGGTAATAAAAATATTTCTTTAAAAAATATCAGATCCATTTTATTTTAGGCAAGGATTGACATACTTCTGTAGTGTTCCTGAGATGACATCAGCAATGCCATGTATCAAGCACTAAGGTAAATAACTAACACATATTGCATAAGTTGATACCTAGTAAAAATGATTTAGGAACATGGTTTGTTTGAATGTATGTTGTTATTTCATTTTGACTTTAATAAAGGACTGCCTCTTTGGCTTGCCTGACAGCATGGATTTTTAGAATGTATAGTTTACCTTTGAAGCTAAGTTTTCTCTACTTTGGGAGAAGCACCAGGAAGAGTCCTTCAGTTGCATACATATAGGACAAATACCCACCTATCATTCAGGGATAAAACTTGAAGTCTTATAAATTGGACTAGAAGTATTGATGGATTGTGTAGAGTTATATAAGTTGGGTTTATCAAGAGCCACACAATAATCTTATAAGTGATATTTTTTCTTGAAATAAGTAAATAAATAAATTGGAATATTAGTAGCCTCTACAATAGGTCAGTTGGGAGAAATAGTAGAGGTTTTTGGGAAATTCCCTGTGCACTATTGGCTTATCTTGTTCATTATATGCATTTCTTTGTTTAAAAAAAAAAGGAACACATACTACACATTTAAAAAGTAGTAAAGGACTGGCAGAGTACATAGCTGATTATAAGTTTCTCAACCTTACATCCTGAGGAACTATGAGGGGGGGTATAGAGACATGGTCAGTTAATATTGATCCAAACAAAAATTTAGTATGCCCAGGTCTTGACGATAAACTAATGTTGGTAATGGACTCTACCTTAGATCAGTAAGACTTTCCAATGACAGTAACCAGGATTGGTTTACACTTGGTCAGAACTAACTCTAGTGGGCTTTGGAGAGTATCTGAAGAAGAGAAGCCAAGAAATAGAATAAGAGCTCCTCAATTCAAGGAGTCTGTCTCAAAGCCATATTGATTTGACTACTAAGAGGTCACAACCTTATATTTAACATGAAGTTGGTGAAGCCAGACAGATAAGTTATTTAGGCTCCTTTCCCAAAATTCTTTCTTATATTGCAAAAGTCTATAGTTATGAGCCCTTTCTCTGATGCTGATTATAGGTTTTCTTTATCCTTAACTTCATTCTGCCTTGCCTGCAGGAGGGAAAAGAAAGTAAAGCTTGAATGTTATTTTTAAGGCTTACTTGAACAAACATGGCATTTTCTTCCTTCAAAATGGCATCCTAAGTACATTCTAAACGGGGTCTTGACACTTGGGTAATCTCTTAGAAGTTCACCAGGCCTATTATAAAGGAATTCTGCTTCATCATAAGGAGACATTTTTGCCAGAGGGAGGCAGTCTGGCCACTTAGCTTCAAAGCCAACTCACTTCTACCCTACTAGCTCTAATTCTTCAGTATATTGTAGCCTTTAGCAAAATAGCTTTAGCAAGAAATAAGGAAACGCAATGAATGAAAAAAAATCATCAAGGGCAATGAAAATAGCCTTTTGAGCCATCATCTCAGACTAAAAATATAAACTTCATCAGGTCATTCTCAAGTCAGTTTGCACTTGGCTAGTTAATGGCATGAAAGAGATGTGATGAAGTTCATCTCTACAAAACACTGTGATTTCTTGTTTCCTGGGTAGTAAGTATTTTTCAGCTTCATAGCTCAATATATAAAATGAACAAGTTGACAACCCAAGCCTCATTTGTTGTCATAAACAAAACAGGATGTATTTTCTCTAGGATCTTGTCACATCATTAACTTAGAGTACAATACGGGAGAGATGCCTTACTGCTCAAAATAATGTCATTGCGGTATTGATTCTTAGACCAACCATGATAAAAAGAATTAGCGCTGTTTTCCACCTCTCATTAAGCGGAAGGGATGGAAGGCTTGAGAGAGAGGTTGATCAACTGGAAGATGTGAGGCCGTGGACACACATCTATCTTTCTCCTCAGAGCAAAACTGAACACTGTCCCTGGTTTGTATGTGTTAGTTTTTCCACATTTTAAAAAATTGCTTCATGTAAACATCCTATAAATTCAGACAGAAGAGATCACTAGCAGGTTCAACCAACGTAAGAAACAGTTCTCTGGTACCACAGGTCACATGACACCAGTACCTTCTGTTTAAACAGGTTCACATTGTCTGTCAAGTCTGACTAAACTGTCAGACTGAATTTTTTTTTTTTTTTTGAAAAGGCAACATGGTTATTCAGTGCACTTTTAAGAGAAAAAAAAAATGTACTGGAAAGAAGAATTACCAGGGAGAAGCGCAGAAATAAAATTTCCTATTTTAGGCAGTTAGATAATAAATTGCTCAAGCATGGAAATGTGGAATACTTTACATCAACTGGAGAATTGTGGTTATTAAAACGATCTGTCAATAGAAACAAAGCCAAGTTTAGGTGATGAATAGCTAGCAGCTGCACCTTCGCTGCTCAGTCAGGAATTTATAATGAGGTGTAGGTGCTGCGTTTCTTTTCATTTCACTTTTTTTGGTAAATAAACAGAGAGGCCTAGAAACAGCCTCAGGATTATACTTACAGTGGATTGCATCCCGTGTTTTAAATGTTGTAGAATATTTATGTGTTATGAGGAAATTTGGGGGGATGAAGCAATGCATTTCTTCTGCTCATACTGTCTTCGTAACAAACCTCACAGTCCATGAGAGCTTAGCTAAGAAAATTTATATCAAACATAAATGCCTATGGGTTGAGGATAGAATCTTTCAGATAATGATTACAAGCTCTGGACTTTCTTTTATACAAGAAAACAGAGACACATTAAAAAACCCATTAAAATCATCTTAAATCTTTTGAAACATATTTATAACAAAATTGACATTAAGATGAAACATTCAAACTAACATAGTGCCTGACTCCCATACTGTATTACCTAAAAGATCACTGCAATTTCAAGTCTCTATAATTCTAATATAAAATATAAATGAAATTGGAAAACTATGGTATAATTGATCTTGGGCTATAGTTACCTTTCTTGACTTCCTAGCCCTCAGTCTTTCTGAACTTTGTATCTAGGGCCACTTAGCTTCATCAATTAGCTCCTATCAATGTTCTGGATCAAAGTCTAACTCTGGTCAGGTATAGTGTATGCCAGTTTCATGGAAAAAGGAAATCTTATTTATTTGACCAAGCATATTGATTCTAAGAACTGATCTCTTTTACTTGTGGAAGCCCATTGACCAAAGACACCCAAAAACACAAATGCAATGTAAGAAAGTGAAGCATGATAAAATGATTTATAATAAATGTATATTTGTTCATTCAGTGACCAGAATATATATTTCAGGTGTGTTTGGTTTTATCCACAGTTTCTGAAAATTCTTCAGAGCCATAAATGTGAATGAGTGTCTTATTAATGAAGGTGACTTTTGGACCACATACAAAAGGAGCAGGGGAATTGTAGCCAGGAGGATCAACCATGTGATTAAAGGGTTGGAACATTCAATCCCAACCTCCTGACCTCCAGGGAGGGAAGAGCGGATGAAGGTTGAATCAGTGAATGGCCAATGACTTAGTCAATCATGACTATGTAATGAAGTCTCCATAAAAACCCAAGACAAGAGCTTTTTGGACTGATATTTTGAGAACTTTCATGCCTGGGGAACCAGAACACTTCCATGTGCCATCAAGACAGACCCCAAGCTCTATGTGGACAGAAACTTGTTAGGGACCTCACCCTATGTATGTTTTCATCTGACTGTTGATTCATATCCTTTAATAAACTTGACAACACAAAGTGTTTCCATGGGTTCTGTTAACTGTTCTAGTAAATTAATTGAACCCAAGGAAGAGGTTATTGGAACCTCCAATCTGTAGCTGGTCATCAGAAGTATAAGTAACAGCCTAGGACTTGTGACTATTATTTAAGTGTGCTGTAGAGGGACAGACTTATAGAATTGAACCTTTAACCTTTAACCTTTAACCTTTAATCTGATGTTACCTCCAGGTAGAGAGTGTTAGAATTGATTGGATATCTTAGATGCCCTGATGGTGTTATGTGTGGAAGAACCTCTCCCTGCCCCCAACATTGAAGTTGGGTCTGGGAATTGGATTAGGTTTATTAGTTTCCTGAAGCAAAAGAGAACACATACCAGAATTATTGTGGGGGCATTTGGAAAGACCATGGGAAAGAAGAGGATCTCTTATAGCATTTTAACTTGGACTGGTTGACTCTAAGCAGGAACATAGAAATGGGGGTCCCATTTTGAGATGGATGCATTCAAGAAGTTCTGCAGTTGACTATTTTAATAATCTTTATTCAAGAAATGGGAGAAATGAAATAGGGCTCTTGATGTCTTTGGTAATAAGGTAGCAATCACTCTGAACAACTGGTCCTTGGTAATGTGGTTGTGGTGTGGCCTTGAGTATGACTCTGAGAAAAACATTTTTTTTTAATGTTTGTTTTTGAGCTGGGGGAGGGGCAGAGAGAGATGGGGGACAGAGAATCCACAGTGGGCTCTGCCCTGACAGCAGCAAGCCCAATGTGGGGCTTAAACTCACAAACCATGAGATCATGACCTGAATGGAAGTCAGAAGCTCAACAGACCAAGCCACCCAATGTGCCTCAGAAACACTGTTTTTTTGTTAGCTTTGTTCCTGATCCATTGTGAAAACATTTGATGTTCCCTTATGAACATCACTGTCATAATTATCAGCAGGATTGATTTTTACTTTCATATTTTGTTCCTGATCCAAAGAAGTCTGTCCTACAAATCTCAGCTTCTTATTTTATTCACTGGATCTCACTATCCTACTTGTTTCGGTTTTCTCTTCAATGGCACTATCCTTCTGTTTCATTACTAAAGACCCAGCACATGCCTCTGAATACCATTTGGCTGGAGTTGCAACAGTTTTGAACATATCTTCCTCATGCTAATGGCTTTATGGGACTCAGCTGCCAAACTGTGTCACCTGCCAGGACATCTGCCTGTTTTAACTGCAGAATATTTTAGTTGCTTAAACTTCCTCCATCGTCTGCTTCAGGAACTTTTCCTGATTTTCTGCCTCATCATTTTTGTTCTGTTCAGCCCCTCTTGCCCAACCGCCAACTGGACTCCAACAGAAACAGAAAGTTGAAAATTTGGTCCAAAAAAGGAATGTTTCTAAATATATAGGTGTTTCGCAATTGACAATTAGTGCTACAGACCACACCAGTGACTATTTTGTTGTTATCGTTATTTGCCTTTAAATATGAGAACAAAACACATTAAATTAACCTAAAACAATTAGTGATGAAAGGGAAGTGTTTCTTCTTTGTTTCAAAACTGAGCCAAGATAACTTGGGTTTAAGCCTGTCTACGCTTTTACTACCTAAGCAACACGATTGTAGAAAACAATTATTTAACCTCTTTGTGCGTTGATTGCCTTCCTCTGCAAAAACAGATACAATAATAGTCTCACCTCATAAGATTGTTGATATCTAAAATACATTGTGTGGCACACAGTACCTTGCCATTATTATTTTTAATAAAGGCAATTACTGAAGACGGTGTCATTGGAGGGAACAACATTACTGAGACCAGCTATAAAATTAATATTAGGAATATTTCTGGAAAACATGACTTAAAAGGTTTATTCTTAACATTTAAATGATTCTCTTAGGTTAGTGCCATTGAACAGGAATATATATGATGACAAGAATGAGAATAATTCAATAACGTAATTTCTGAGATAATACACCTACGGTCTGCCAATGTGAGTAACAGTGGTGTTGCAGGGCTAACACAATTCTTAAGTGCCACTGTTAGTTATGCCATTGTTTAAATCATGTAGCATTTTGTAATTTACATGTTCCTAGAGATTTTAAAAGTAAGTGCACGTTATAAATCAAAGGAATAATAACAATGACCATAGACATTATCTTTATCATCAAATAAAATATGACTACTGGATTATCTTAGGCACTTTCAAACTAATACTCATGTATAATGTGTTATTATTTTGCTTCCCTTAAATATTTGTTTTAACCCAATATTTCATGTTCCATACTCATGCTTAATGTTTTGTGTAAAAATATCGGAATCTTTTGCCATCCAATGGAGGAATCATTTAAATTAGACTACTTCTATCAACCTTGTATGTTTTTTTACTCCCAATATTGCACTGGACACAGACATGTAAAACATCACTTCGTCAGATGGAGATAGTGGCAGCTTTCTGAGCCCCGTTTCACAAGCCCTCAGCACGACTGAACCCCTTCATCCTCGCCTTATATTTGCTTACACAATTTCATTTTCTTATCAGCCAATTCAACACCGTCCCTAAACCTCGGAACAGAAAGCTTCTATTGTACTTTTTACCTTTATCGAACTCCAGCAAGCATTCTCCACCCAAACATTCTTGACAATTAACTTCAAATCTTTGCCTGAGGGGATTTCTTTTTCGCCTTCCAATTTTCCACTTCTGTGGTCCTCTCTTTGCTTCAGCATATTCTGAAATGTGTGCAGTTGATAGGAACACATTGGAAAGCCAGTGCCAAGGAGCACCCCACTCCTCGGCTTTTTCCAGGTGGCTGCTCGGTTTCCTGTGCTGTATGGTCTGTGGTGGTGGTATATGCCTAACGAGGCAATGGTAGTTGTCTATATATTAGGTGTCTTGGTAGGTTTCAACATCTAGTCTCTCTCTCTCTCTCTCTTTTTTTTTTTTTAATTTTTTAACACTGAGACAAATTGTCAGGGAAATGAAATTTAAATAACAGTCACAAAAACTCTCCAATGTAGGTGACATAAAAGCCACTTACTAAAGTAAATCATATCTTGGCAACTTAATGTCTTGCAGTAATGAGAAAATTTGAAGTCATTCCTAGGAACGATAGATCATGCAGCTCTGTCCTTAACAGGAGCTTAAGATAAAATGGCGGCGGGGGGGTGGGGGGAGGAGGCAGTAGCCATTAATATAGGAAACAGCTATGAAAATAAAACTTACAAGAAGATATACTAAATCAAGATGTGAACATTTTAAAAATAGTGCTGCTAAAAATGGGAAGCAATTTTAGGCATAGTAAAAACCTTTTAAAAAAAATTGAAGTTCACAGTCTTCAAACCCAGCTTCATGTGAAGCAAAGCCCTAAAACACACAGAGAACATAGTATGGTCACTAAGATATATGCAACCGAACCTTAAAAATTGAATGTGAAACTTGCTCCTTCTGATTGGCACTTACCTCTATGAAGTGTAGGTACATTATTTTATTCATCACAAGGAGATGCTTTAGAAAATAATTGATCACTTCTAGAGAACTGATTTTATCAATTCACAAGTAGCCATCAGATTCAAAGACGTTATCGATAGCTAACAAACTCAACAGGCACTGAATATTAAAGTTGATGTCAATGTGTCAATTGAATCCAGGCAAGCAGAGAGGGCAGTAATGTTCCATGTATTTATTCTTCTCTTATTACCAATGTAGGAGTTGTTCATGTAGACACTCTAAAGAATATGGAGAAATTGAAAACAAAAAATGAAAATCAACCACAGGTGTATCACCCAGAGAGAACCATCACATGACTTTGTAGTGTCTTTTCAGCCTTTTTTGCATATTTTTATATATTACTTTGTGTACATGTGTGTGTTTTTATTAAGTTTTTTAAATTTTAATTCCAGTATTGTTAACATATAGTGTTTTATTGTTTTTGTTAGGTTTTTATTTAACAATATAAAATAAATATTTTTTATGTAATAAAACATACTTCTAGAAAAATTGTATACAGCTTTAATACTGCATTGTTTATGCGATATTTGAAATCTAAGAAGGTAATGCATCTCAACAACTAACCTTAACTCAGGAAACTCAACTTTCAGTGATGGTACCAAATCTTGATCATAGAATTAAAGAAAACTGAATCTCCTGTGGATGAGATTTACATCACATTCAAGATTCTTTTTTTTTTTCCTTTCTGAGATGTTGTTTGTATATTGGGAGAAAGTTATGCATGGTGGACATATATGCATGACTATTGGGTTAGAGGTAGTTTATAGCTGACTTCTTACATGCCTCTTCCCCCCAATCTGGTCCCTGGTTCTGGCAGAGTCCACTGTTGCCTACAATTTCAACTTGGCACACATGAATGGAAAAAAGGTACCTAGGTTCTAGATTTGATTTGATCTGATATCATTGATTCTTGCTGCTTTTGTGGTTTTGGCAAGAATAATGCCCATTTCCTCACTTTTTGGAGGATCCTTAGCCTTTCTCCTTTTGACTTCTGTCAGCATCAAAAGCTGAATCCTCAGAAGGTCTTATGCATCATCACTTGGCTGAGTGAATTCAGGCTTTGGTTCTTCTCTCTGATTGTAAAGAGCCTGGTAGGTTATCATCTATACACATTGACATCCAAGGACAACTGGTAGGGAAAAGAGGAAGGAAGGAGTGTGCCTTCCTGGCTCTCCAACCTCAGCAGAACAAATATCCCCAAGCCGCCCTGGAGAGTATACTCAATGAACCCCTATCTTTAGAAATCTCCAAAGAAAAGCACTTTATTTTGGAATCACTTCCTTATGTGTAACCATGGCTGGACCACAGTGCTCAGGTATCTGGCCAAACATTATTCTGGAGGACATTTCTGTGGAGGTATCTTTTGAATGAGATTTACATTTAAATCAGTGAACTTTGAGTAAAGAGGTTACCCTCCACAACATGGATGAGTCTGATCCAATCTGTTAAAAGTCTTAAAAGAACAGAGGACTGACTTCCCCCAAGCAAGAAGGAGTTCTTCTAGCAGACCGCCTTTGGATTCAGACTGGCATTCTTCCCTGGGTCTCCAGCCTATTGGCCCGCCCTGCAGATTTTGGAGTTGCAACTCCACAATCTCATGAGCTAATTCCTTAAAATAAATCTCTTGATGGTAGATGATAGATAGATAGATGGATACATAGATAGATAGATAATATCTCTACACACACACACATATACGCACACATCCTATTTGCTATTTCTCTGTAGAATCCTGACCAATATGCCATACCCCAGAAATCAGAGAGATTTTTTGCCTCTACTTCCACCCCATCTTACAGGATTGGGAACTTGGTTTTTACTTTCTCCTCCCCTTAAATTAAATGGTAATGTAATTTATCATTAAATTACCATTAAATCTCCAAGCTCAACAGAACACTACACTTCCCCAAGCTATCCTGGAAAGTATACTTCAATGAATCCCTGACTTCAGAAGTTTCCAGTCAAAGAAAGGCACTATTTCTTTATTTTGGAATCACTTCCTCTTTAGTGGCTAATTTTATGTGTAACCATGGCTGGACCACAGTGCTCAGATATTTGGTGGATTAAATGGTAACACTCCCCTGTCCCCAAAGATATGGCCATACTTTAATGTCTGGAGCCTATAAATGTTATATTATTCGAGAAAAGGATCTTTGCAAATGTAATGAAGTCTAACCTGTATTATCTTGGTGGACGCTAAATCAAATGATAAGGGTCCTTATAAGAGAAAGGCAAAGGGAAATTTGAGACAGATAGAAAAGGAGACGATGTGATCATGGAGGCAAAGATTGGAGGAATATGGCCACAAGTCAGGAAATGTGCACAGCCGCTAGAAACAGAAAGGAACAAGGAATGAATTCTCCAAGGTAACCCAGAGGGCTCAGGGAACACTGAGCTGCTGACACGTTGAGGTCAGACTTCTATCCTTCAGAACTATGAGAGAAGAAATTGCTATTATTTTAAGCTACCAAGTTGTGGTCATTTGTTATGGCAGCTTCAAGAAAGTAATATGCTCTTCCTCTTTGCAATTCAGCTTCCCCTTAAATTCCTTTTTTTTTTTTTTTTTTCTCCTTTCCTTCCAAGCACACTTTATACGGGAAAATGGAAGCAAGTGAGATAGAGAAGCAGATTCTTTGGAATATATCCCATATAAATTTCTAGTCACTCCTCACCTACCCTTGAAAACATGCAATAGTGGCCAAGAACAGAGAAGGAATTTCTTTAAAACAAAAAGCTAAAGAATGTGGCATCATTTAAAAATTTTCCTGTCGACCAAAAATTATCTTTGGTTCATGTACTTTTACCATATCAAGTTAACCAATATTGAGGTTGTTGGGTATTTATCATAAAGAAGATAGCCGCAAATGATCATATTTTGCTAAATCCTTACCCACAACAAGGATGGGGAATTTTTAAGTGGAGTGCAGAGTTGTAGAAACTGCAAAGATTAAAAGATTCTGGCGTATTTACTATGCCTTCTTATTTGTCTCCCTGCTTCTGATTCAGTGTTTCCCAAAGTGTGTTAACAAGAGATATTTATTCCAAGAAGTTATTAGTGAATAGGCAGCAGGTAGGAAATAAGTTCTGTAGTCACATTTCTGGATATTCATTATATAGTGGTAATTCACCATGTTTGAAAGAATCTATATTTTAAAGTCCTTCAACAGGACTCCTGCTTCCTCTTTCAGAGTCTGAACTCAATTTCTCGGTCTCTCTTGCAGACTGGATGGTCACATTTACCTTGTCTCCTCCAACCAGATGCACGTGCATAATTAGTTTTAGAAGGGAACAGAGTGAAATTACACATAATTATCAACTTAGCGATGGAGGTGGCCAGCTTTGCTTGAGCACTTTTAGAAGAATTTCTGACATGAAACCTTAATTCTCACTGGTATGAACTGAGATCATGGACTTAAGTAGTTGCAATGTTTTGCCTTGAAAGCAGCCCGTGTGGTATACCACTGAGGTTTTTTCTTACTCTAGACCTTACAATCCTTGCTCTCAGGACCTCTTGGAGAATCAGTTAGTTGGTTCATATTTTTTGATAACTAACTTTCAGCTTAAACTCACTAGTGTGGTTTTTCCTTTTTTGTGATAAAAACATTGACCAACAACACATTAAATAAGTTTGAGAAACCCAGGGTTAAATTTTCTCTGCAGTTTTCTTTACTAAAGACAACTTTAGCATATTTATTGTGCATTCTGACCTTCCAGGAAGATAAAGTATGCAGCTTTTCCTTAAATCTATTTGACTACAATATACTTACTCTGAGAAAAATCATATAAAACCCATGTCCCGTGAAAAATTATTTGAGAAATGTTTCAGGTTTCTCCAATCTACCTGCCATGAGAAAGACAGAGTAAGCTTGCCAACATGCAAATCTTATCATGGCTCCCTTTTCCATAAATTCCTCAATAGTGTTCTATCAGCCTGTAAGATAAAAATATAAACTCTTCAGTGAAACAAAATATTTTACATATGCCTTTATTTATTTATTTATGCCTTCTGACATTTAATTCCTGGTTCTGGATCCAACCGCATGACCCTCCTCTGTTATCTCCTACTTTCGGTTTGACAATATTGAACTGCCTATAGATTCCAGAAAAAGCCTTGCTCCTCTCTACCTTTGCATGCACTGTTCCCTCTGCCTGTATCTTCTCCTCTGAGGATTCTAACCAACTTTCTACATCTTAAAACTCTCAACTCAAATACTATATTCCTCTGTAGCATTGAACTTGACATCCCCAGGAAGATTTAGGTTCTTCTTCTCCTATTGTACTTGACACACACAACATTAAAATGATTGCCTTATGAGCTCCACCTGCTTATTTGAAGTGTCTGCTCCTCGGTAAGCTATCATTCCAAGAGGACTCAGGCAGCATCTTCTTTCTTATATAAGGTCATTTGCGTGGAAAGGAGACTGGAGTACAGTTCTTTATAGAATCAAGTCTCCTGTCTCTGCCAATGGATAAATCAAGTAACCTGATTCAGACTGATATACAGAGTTCTTTACTTCTGGTCAAAGGTTTCTCCACACAGATTCCATTTTGAATGGAGGATGACAAGACACCTATAAGGATTATTCAGCTCACCTACCAGTTCCTTCCTGAACATGGAAGAATAATATTCTCCCATATTCTTAACTCCAATACACTTGGGAGAATTGCCTTCCTGTAAATTTCTATTCACCCCTTCTCCACATGCTTTGGAGTCCCTTAAGGAATGTTGGTCCCCTGATTCCTGCCCTGTGCTCCTGCTTCTTCTTCTCAAATTCCATTCTTGGTTGACAAACCTTCCCTTTGACCTAATATTTCTTAGAATGAAATGAAAAGTTTCAGGTCTCTGAGATTAGGGAAAATATTGAAGGAAAGAATAGCTGTGTCAGCCTCAGGATCAAATATCAATAAGAAAACCAGCCATTTACATTGATTGTCAAGCAAACTTTCCATAGCATAACTATTGTGTTTTTATGCAGAGAGAGATATTTCTTTTTCCTTTCTTTTCCCTCTAAGTTGTATTTAAAGGCCCATATCTTTTATTTTACCTCATTTAAGCACCCGGAAGGGATGCATTTTATGCCCAAGAAAGTGATAGTGATACATTGGTGGAAAAACTCTCTCCTGCCATCTTTGCAATCTCAGTATCCAGCAGGACGAGGACACATATTACATATATGTAATTGTCTTTTATATTATCACAAAAAATAACAACTGAATATTTCTTTTTGTTTTGTTTTGTTTTGTTTTAATGTTTATTTTTGAGAGGGAGAGAGAGAGAGAGAGAGCACACAACAGAGTGTGAGCAGGGGAGGGGCAGAGAGAGAGAGGGAGACACAGAATCCAAAACAGGCTCCGGACTCTGAGATATCAGCCCAGAGCCCAATGCAGGGCTTGAACTCACTAACCATGAGATCATGACCTGAGCCGAAGTCAGACACTTCACCGACTGAGCCACCCTGGTGCCCCAACAACTGAATGATATTTCTAAGTAAAGAGCTTAAGTGTATAATAACGTGTATATTAACGATAATTAGTATCATGACAAGTGATTTGATACTGGAAGTTCCCCAGTAGAAACAGTATTTAGGTCACTTTTCAAAGCTTTTCTCAAAGTGGAACAAAGCAGCATTTGGAAGGATACACAGGGTCAGAAGTTTTCTTATTTGCTTGTTTTCATTTTTGTTTTTTAAGATAGGAAAGACATAAACATATCAATAAAATGAAGGGAAAAGCTCTTTGGGGAGTAAAAAGCTAAAAGTCTGAAAATTGAGGGCACAAATTAGGAAGTAATGTCCCCAAGAAAAATGAAGGGAACATGATCTTGAACACACATAAAAGGATCCACTTTGCATAAGAGAGACACTGTCTTTCTAATGAGGATGGGGTGGATGTGAAAATGGACACAGAGGCAATTAAGTTGATCACAGATCAGTAATTTAAAGAAATTTGAATCCGAGAGCTTGTCTCTATTTAGGCGTATAATATATATGTATTTTTTTTGTTTGCCAAGAGTTGACTAAATTTAACTCAACGTGTGGTTGCACAGACCCATGTAAGTTTCCTTTTCCATTTTATTTATCCATCAGTTTCATCCCTATTTCTACTTTCACTCATCTACTCTGCCCCTATTGGCACTTGTTCAAGTGTCTTTTACTTATGATATTTATCTATCTGATGAGGCATTATTCCTAGCACATGCATGTGTAGATGCAGCTGGGGAATACGTCAGTGAACAAAACAGAAAAAAAAAAAAAAAAAACGCCCTGCCCTTGTACATTCTAACATGAGGAGAAGAAGCAGAAAAAGAGAAAACAAAATAAGTAAGTAAAGCATATAAACCTTAGATGGTCATTAGTGCTATCAAGAAAAAAGAAACCAGGGAATAAAAATAGGAATGCCCAGGAAACATAAGGTTGGGGTTCCGATGGGGCAGTCGGAGTATCACTGAGAAAGTGACATTGGAACAAGTACGTGAAGATTTGAAGCCAAAGATCCTTAGAAAGGCCTGCAAAGCCCTGTACACCTGCCCGCACTCTACCTCTGTAAATGTTTGACCCACTCTGCCTCACTCTTGAGGTCCAGAAACAGTAGACTCTGTGCTGCTCTTAGAACACACCAGTACCTCTTGCATATGCACCCGCTCTTCCTTCAGCTATGACTCAGTGCCTGCAAATATCCAAACAGCTCACCTCCTTACCTCTTTCTACTTTTTCCTTAATTGTCAGTTTCTCAACAAGGCATTCCCCGGGGAATGCATTTAAAATGAAACAGCTAGGTACTCTGAACAAAAATCGGAGACACATTGTGTCTATGCTTAGGGTGGATGGGAAGAGGGTTCCCATAGGTACAGGATACTCTCTGCTCCTTTTAATGGCCCATACTGAGACAACAATTGCCATATTTTCTTCCCAGCTCTCCAACTATGAGGTCCTGCTACCCCCAGGAAGAGGGAGTTAATAAAGTCATTGGGGCATCCAAAAAGTAATACATAAATTAACATACCTTCTACCCCCCATGTCTGCAGTCTCTATCCCTCTCCCTGCTTCATTTTATTCCATAAAATGTATCTCTTTCTAAAATGCTATAGAAATGGCTCCTTTCGTTTATTATCTGTCTCCCCTCAATTCTCCTCTGCAGCCCCCCATGGGCACACACACTAGAAAGTGACCTTCTAGGGAACGGGACAAGGAGTATTTCTTTTCTGTTTTATTCACAGATGTATTCACTGATCACCCACTTCCTCCCTGCAGTACCCAGAAAAGTAGGCTTTGAGTAAATATTTAAGAAAGACATGAGCAGAAGGAACAAACCATTGGATATCTGGAAGACAGCTGGGCGATACCCAGGGGGAGCGGGCTGAGGGAAAAGTGTTCCTGGGTTGTTCAAGGAAAGTAAAGAGACCACTATAGCCCAAATAGATGAACTTGGAGCGGACAGCAAGACAGTGGGCAAATTGTGCTGGGTTTTCTTGGCCCCTGAAGGATTTGGAAGCTTTGGGAGAATTTTAACAATTGGCTGTCATGGGCCAAGGGCTAAAGCTGGGAGCTCAGTCAATAGAGCAGTGCAACAAGCCAGGGTAAATACGATGGAAGAAGCTTAGCTTCTTATAAAATGTTTGGTGTCATTTTGTGCTAATGCATTTTTAATGTGTACAAATATTACTATGATGTTCTTCCTCTGTCTTACTTTTCTTTTTTCAGTCAGCAATATGTTTTCATAATCTGTCTATGCTGATGGGTGAGCAGCTAGTCAATTGCCTCTAACTGCTATGTGTTATTTCACTGTCCGCATCTATATCATTTTTCCTAACATGAACTAGAAACATGGCTAAGATTGGGATAAGCTGTCATTAGGGGAACAGTGTGAAGAGAATAACGGTAAGGAGACAATTGCCAAGGAGAAGGGGAGAGTGTGAGCAACTCAGAACAGAAATGGGTTGGATTAAGTTAACAATGTTGGAATTTGCCAGATGGGGGCAGTGAAGGAAAGCAAAGGTCAAAGACCTAAAAGAACTGGTAAGAAACTGACCGAAAGAATAAACCCTGGGCCCTTCTGGACACTAATAATAATAATAACAACAACAACAACAACACTAACAATAAGGTAGTTTTCCCTAAAAAATTTCAGTACACAAGACACCAGGTAGGTATTCACATGCATTAATTGAGGAATGGACTAATACATTTGAAGAACAACAAAAAATCAGGTTTTGATACCGCATTGAAATGAGCAAAGCACTTTAGTGAAAATAACAAAATGAAAGCATTAGAAGTATAGAGTATGATATTCAGAAGTACTGATACTTAATTTTCCAGAAGCAAATACTTTCAAGACTACAACCAGGTCTAGTGAATGTCATCACAGCTGGATGAGAAACTAAGATATGTTAGCAAATCATGTACGTGGATGTTGATGTACTCTGAGGTGATGGTAGGAAGTACGGTGGAAAACTGAGATGATCGACGTATACTGACTGCAGTTGTAATTGAGAGATAGACAATGACATCTTAACTTCTGTCCCATTGATGGGCAGGGAGGAACAAGAAGCCCATGCAGAAGATGGACCATGAGAGAAGCAATACCACTCGAGGTCAGCAGATTTAAAGCAACACAGAAGGAAATCAAGGGCAGACACTGAGGTAGAAGGCAGTTTCTTGACGGTGGCACAGGAGGCTCCAAATTGCACAATAATGAGGTCTAAATGAAGATAATGGGAGAAAGTACAAAACCATAGCGGGGGTCAGAGGAGGGAAGAAATGGCTGATAAAACAGGACTTGCAATTAGGCAGAGAGAGCTCATAGTTCTAAATCAAATAATGGCAAAGTTTTCCCAGTTAATTAAATAATGAATTTAGAGTGAAATCTTTAAATCTATCTAGACAAGTGCTTTAGCTCCCTGAATATAACCTATGCAGCAAGCATAACTTCCCGATGAGGAAAGACAGCCTAATTCCCACCCATATATTCATGCACATATACAAAATAAAATAAAAATTTCCTATTTGATCAATTGGAAAAAATATAAGATATCATCTCAATAACTATATTAAATGGCCTTTGATTCTCCTTCCACTTTTTAGAGCAAGTAAGAAATTAAATTAATCTGCTTATGACATTTAATAATTTTAGCTTTTAAAAATTTTTTCTGGTTAGTCCTTTGGCTCTCAACTTTTAAAGTAACTTTTTCTTCTTACCTACATAATATTTGATACACACACAAGCCATTAACAGGCCTGAATTATAAATAGATATGCAGATGTCATTCTCTCACCTCAGTTTTTGCACATCATTCTAAAAATAAAATGTGATAAACTAGAGCAGTTTGTAGTTTGGGAAATCACAGTGTGTTTATAATTCAAGTCATAGGATTCGTTGTTTAAAGTTAAAAAAACTGTATTATTTGACTTCTAATTGTAACAATGGCTTAGTTGTCATATATGTGAACATATATATAACATGAATATATATAACATGAATATATACACATACACATGTTCATGTTATGTGAACACGTATATTAAATGCAGGAGTCAAATAAACTTCCATCTTTGAGCTTTGTGTCTTTCCTTGTCTCTGGTGACATTCACCAATGCTCACATACACTTTGAAGTGAACTTGGGCCCAACGTTGTTTCCACATATGTTATAAATCTCCCATAAGACTGATAGTGACTGGATTATGTCCTAAGAGGTTTCAGTCCACAGGGGAAGACCCTATTCTCTATTTTCCCAAAACCCTAGTAAAGAACATAGGTAACTACTCGTAGGGTGTGAAATCATTCCCATTGCCAGAGAATTGCCACGTAGAGCAGTTTACTAACGAAAGCATTCCACGGTGCAGAGACACAAGCTGAAGAGTTGGGCACCACCGTATAACATCCGTTCTTGTTTACCGAATAGCACTGTGAGCCAGATGCAGGATGCAGGGATGAAATGAATGAGGAGTTTCCCTGGAAGAACACACAGTTCATTGAAGGAGACTGATGCATAAACAAATATTTATAATAATAACAATAGTTAATACATGTACTTTCTTAGTTGTGGCCGAATAATCTGGAAGAGCAGGAAAGATTTTCCATTAATGGAAAGAAATCTACCTTATTAGTAATCACTTGTGAACAAAACAAAGTCAAACATGTGATAACAAAACCTTTTTGCTTCCTCTAACCAAGAAAAGTTCAGCCCCTTTAAGGTTCTTTTCAGATGGCTATCAGGTGACTCTTTTCTCCCTGGCTGTCCTCTCTGCCTGCATTTTTGTGGGTCTTTTCACCTTTTTGGATTTTCCTGCCGAGTCCTGGTTCTAGGCTGAAAAGATGGTAATAGATCCTTATTGGCCTTCATACACAGAAGCTTCAGTCTTTCAGAGTCTCCAAAATAGAGGAGATACAACATAAATCGTTATTAGTGTATGTACTTCCACACCAACATTGAAGTTTTAGTGTACTTCCAACACTAATGTGAAGTTTCTCTAGACAAAACTGTTCCAGTATCAATGGACAAGGTCTGATAACGTGAAAAAATGATCCAGCTCACGGATTCTGGAGTCGGATTGCCTGGGTTTGAAACGCTGTTCTGACAGTATTTAACATCTTTCCTTTCCTCATAACATTGGTTGAGGATTAAATTAATGGATAAGATGTGTAAAGAGCAAGAAGAAATTGAAAAGCAAAAAAAAAAAAAAAAAAAAAAAAAAGTGAGAGAAACTGCAAACCTCGTTCTGCCGTAGAAAAATAAATATGCAACTCTGGAAATTCAGGGGGCATCAGGCACACTGGTTTTGTGTGAATCCTCTGTCCTGGTGTCACAGCTCCAGACCTCCTTCTATCTGGGAGAAATTCCAACTGTTCCGGTCTCCAAAAGGAACTGCCTCCCTAGGGCTGCTATTCCTGTGGCCGTCTACATGGAATTAGTCTTAGCAGGTTGATAAAATCTTCTCCAATCATGTCAAAGTGGAGAACTGACTCACCCTCTGCCTCCAGCTTATTTGCCTTTCCAGGTGGGTAGGTTCTTCCCCATAATGGTGACCAACAGGTTCCGAGAGCCCAGGACTCTGATCTCTCACCTCTCATGTCTGCAACATGCTCGGATTCCTTATTGCTTTCCTTTTCTGAGACTAATGGATGGAGGCTTTGTTTGACCATTTTCCCAGCTGAAGTTAAAGCAAACAGCTTCTATTTCAGTTCTGTGGAACTCAAGGACTAGTCCCGTGTATGCAGTTTCCTCATCCAGAGATACTTAACTGAGCTATCTCATTCCATCACCTTCCTGGCCACGAGAGTCTAAGGTCACCCCAGGGCAATTGGTTTACCTTGTTAATGGGAGCACATTTTCCATAAACATGGTAAGAGGGAGGTGCTAGGGAAGATGGAACTGGGCTGTCCTTTCTCCTTTGGCTGGATGAATGTTTCTCAAATCAGGGCCCCCATCTCCATTCTTCTGAAAATTTCATTTTTTTTTACATCTTTTTAAAGTTTTGGAGCCCTCATTTGATTATCGCCTCCATAAAGTGAGGTATTTACAATACAACCCTCAGCTGAGCACATAAGATCACACAAAGACTGTGGCTAGGCACTTTTTTGTTTATTTTTAATCTAAAATCTCTGAGAAATAGCACATGGAGAGTTTCTTCTATAGAGTAGTAGTATGTGCAAGGTCACAAGGAGAGTGTTCGATAAACTTTTACTTCTAGCAAGGAAAACTGCATATAGTCTTAGAAATCAAGATTTTAAAGAAATCAGTCCCTAATGCCTCCTGGTCTAGAACAAATGGCAAGCAGAACATCACTGAAAAAATTTAGTCTTAAATTAGTGAAAATGAATTAAAGCCTGTCTCTTAACTAGCTTCTGATCTTGAATTATTTACCATCTCTGAGGCTTTGTCTCCTCATCTATAAAGTGGGTATACTTATAGCTTCTTGACATGACTTATGATATAATAAAATGAGAAAACATGTAAGCAACTAGCAGAGTATAGTGATCATCATGATAAATCACAAAAACCCTCTTGTTTTTCATTATATTGAATTCAAATAATAATCATTGAATTAGTCAACTGTAATTTCCAAGAGTCAGTGTGGAATTTCCTACAAATTACAAAAATAAAATAAAATAAAATAGTCAAGTTAATTTACCTCTCTGGAATATTTAAATATAGCTCCTCTGAAGGAATTCAATGATTGCTTAAAGAACCGTGTCTGGTGGAATTAGATGATTTATTTAGCTCCTTATCTTAGATTTCTATTTCCCCAAATAAAGAATCACAAAAGATTATGCTATTCCTGTAGCTGCATAATTAGTACCCACTGAAAATGTTTGTGCCATGCTCTATAATGAATGCATTATTCTCTTAGTTGCAAAAAGCTCTATCTATAAGAGGCTGTATGTTTTTTCCAGATCATGGAAGTGTTGAAGTCAGTAATTGATATTATTAAATATGTTTACTGCTGATGCAGTGACACAGCTGAAATGTGCTTGCTTTTCTATGCTGAAAATTGATGGGATATTGAATTTGATTTCAGTTCTGCAGTGGATGTCAGCAAAACTTCAACATGTGAACCAAAGAAAGCAGGAACAGTTGATAAATGCCCTTTCTGAATTAGTCTCAGAAATGAGAGCGAATCAAATGCCTGTGGTAACATATGCTGCAGTTTCAGACAGAGTCGGCGCATGAAGCCATTAATAGCTGGTTCAAAGCAGGCTGTTATCCACAGAATGGATAAAGCAAAGCCCTGTGGAACCGGAAGAATTGGCTCTCAGCCGTACCTTCGGACCCAGGCTTGCTTGGGGCCTGGTCTATGCTTGTAGCTGCCTTCCTCAGAGATACACATGTTCTTTGCCTGGAAAGGTGACTTGTTTTGTTTTGTTTTGTTTTTTCTCACTACACTGGATAAATGGTAAAGAGTGTCAGAAAAAAATAATCAGGCATATATAGATGAGAGAAATATGTTTGTAAAATAACGGCCAGAAACATGAGGTTTATGTTAGAAATAATGTAAAATGGATATTTCGTTTTTTTCCCTTTGCTTCTATGGTACATTGTGTCTAAGTGTGCATTATTTAGACAAAGATTTATAAATGGATATTCCCTTCCCAAAGAAAACAGCATATCCAATGTTTTCTGTTTCATAGTTTTCGTTGTTGTTGTTGTTTTTAAGTTGATTTATTTATTTTGAGAGGGATAGAGAACACACAAGCAGGGGAAGGGCAAAGAGAGGGAAAGAGAGAACATCCCAAGCATGCTCTGCACTGTCAGCGTGGAGCTGGATGCAAGGTCCGAACTCATGAACTGGGAGATCATGACCTGAGCTGAAACCAAGAGTTGGTTGCTTAACTGACTGAGCCACCCAGGGTCCCTGTTTCATAGTTTTAGATGGAATCTTTTATGCATATTAGGCTATTTCCAGGAAGGGTAAACATTTATATCTATTTTTATAATATCATTAATGCTGTAGCAAAAATGCTTCATCTTATTTAGTTGCTAGAACAACCATGTGACCATGTGGCATGGCATTTTACTCACCATTTTACACATTAGCACACTAAAATTCAGGGTAGGGAAATGACTTGGTCAGTGTCAAATAACTAATAAGTATCTCAGTGATGGCTCTGTTTCATCTATTCTGATTTCAAATTGAGTGGTTTTTTTTTGTTTTCGTTTTATGCTTTTGTATATCAGAGCACCTTTCCTGCTTGCTTTGGACCATTTACCAACATAACTCAAAAGAGAAGAAAACTACCAAATTGTCCCCTCTATTGTTTCCTTCATTAGATATGATTAACATTAAGGATTGTGTGCTCTCTGAGCTAGGATCACAGAATGTTAGACTGGAAGATGTTAACAATGATGTAATTCAACCCTTACACCAGGTTTGCCAAATCTTTTCTTCATCTACACCTCTGTACACTTGGCAGGACTTCTCCATTGTTCCTGTTCTATGGTTATCAACATAACAATTCCCAACTTTACTTATGAGGTATATTCCCTGGGTCTGTTGCCATCTTTCCCAAATAAGATGTTAACAAATCAACTGGGTAATTGAGGTCATGTTATAAATGAATGAATTATAAGGCGTGGGCAGAATAAAGAGGACTAGTGTGGTACCCTGGAATCATTACCTCTGGGAGGCCTAAAGGACCCAGGGACAGGACAGACACTGGAAGCTAGAGAGCTATAAGAGAGGGCTGGGGTGTAATTGGCAAGGCTGAAGATAGGGAACAAACACACCAAACTCTCTTTCTTCTGAACCACCTACTATCATGCTATGCCTCCCATTATCTCATTTCTTTTTTGATAATTATAAACTGGAAACCAGATGATGTATTAGCCAAAGTGTATTTTAAACATAGCTTATGCTAACATATTCTTTGGAAAACAAAGGTAAGGGATAAAAGGAATGAGGTAACAAAGGGAGAGAAAATATTTAAAACATGCTTTACTAAAATAGCCCCATCTTCATAAGCTGCAGATTGCTTGGTTCCACAAAGTATCTCCAGAGAACTGCTATGAAGCTGTGATGTCTCTCAGGAGTCTAAAGGGGCCCATTGGCTATTAATAGCCCCATGAAGTGTCGATGCTTCTGATCTGGACCATGTCATGCATGGGCAGTAACTGGTCTCACGGTGTTTTCCACTCAGCAGCAATGAGGAAGCTGTAGGGTACAAGGAAAGAAGTGGCCAGCTTAAGCCAAGGTTCTATGGGGTGGGGACAGTGACAATCTAAAGGAAAGTGAACCATCAAAACAGAGGCACCTTGGGCCTTAAGTGGGAGGAAAGATCTAGCTCTATGATCTAAAGAACAATGTTAGCCCTCACTAAGGCCACACCACTCAGAGAGCAAACAAGGCAATGGTGCAGATCTAGGGATCTATGAACTGGGTCTGGTACAGAGGTAAGAGTGTCCATAAAGACCAGTCTCATAGGATGCAAAGGGAAAGCAGGAGTTGGGGGAGAAGAGAGCAAAGTGGGTCTGGAGGGAAAAACAGAAAATATACATCGCGTAGGTAAAAAATGGGAAGATGTTTCTACAAACTGGCCACGACATATTTTGCAAAACTGTATCTCCAAACCTTATTCTTTTTAAGATTCCCAAAGTTAAAGTGGCAAGATAGAGTGGTCTAGCGGTAGAGTCTGATTGCCCTGAGCGTAGTCTTACATTTTGCTCTGTCTCTTTTAGTGGTTGATTTTCATCCAATTGTGGTTGGATTTTCATCCAATCAGTGGGTGATTTTTCATCCTGTAAAACTGCATTGTTACACACAACCCACCCTCACCACTTTCTCAACACTGTCATCTCTTGCTGGTGCCTTTGCTTATTGCCACACACCTAGGACTCATTATATTCCTTCCCACGTCATTCTTTACAACGATAACAGGATAATCTCTTAAAAACACAAAACTGATCATATCATTGTCTCTTTTAAAAAGACTCCACCATCTTGTACATAAATCACCTTGTAATTTAGTATTGTAAAATAGTATGCCAGTTTTACGTGAAGTTTTATTTATCTCAGTCTCATAAAAGGGTCCAATTTGGTGTCTTTATAAGGGAGCAATATACTTTTCAATTTTTAGTAGATCTGAGCACAAGGAGGGCATGAATTTCACTAAAAAAAATTGAGTGTGAGCATGCCCGCTCTATAGAGAGCACACATGCGTGTCCCATGTTACCCAATTGATTGCATTTTTTCCACTCACATTCTCTCTTGATGGAAAGGTTGTCCACTCCTCCTGCTTAGACAGACCATTTACATACCTTCATGATAGTTTTTGTGACATAGTTCAGTAATTTTCTCTAATTATCTCTCTTCCTCACTTCTTTAAGCCCGACAGCGAGTCTTAATCATGTGAGACTCTCAATAGTTGCTACTCAGTGAGTGGTTTTGATTGAAATATAGAATCGAGTGTATTAATAGTATAGGTTTTGCTTACGAGCCTATTTATTCTTCATTTTATTTGTATCTACATATATTTACATGTGCACTGATATTCCATTTTGAACACTGATTTAATTTAAAGGCATAGGCTTTCAGTAGTAAAAACAAAAACCAAAATATAGGTGTTTATTATTTAATTATACAAAGCACACCCAAGAATTATTAAAAAAAGCCATTCAAAGAAGGGTTTTTGTTCTCGTTGTTGTGTTTGTTGTTTTGTTTGTCAAAGCTACTTCTCTAGCTTTTTAGGTATCCTATTCCTGAAAGGCATTAAATAGTTTTTACCACTTAATAAAAGCATGTCAACTCACCAGCTAGTCTGGCATCAGTTTCACAGTCTGTGAAGTGGGAGGAATAACATCTATCTCCTGAAGGAATGTACATAGCATGCCTAGCCTAGTTCCTTGAAAGACTATTGGACTCCTCTACTCACTCTGTTGAAAGCTAATTTTTTTTTTTAATTTTTTTTTTTCAACGTTTTTTTAATTTATTTTTGGACAGAGAGAGACAGAGCATGAACGGGGGAGGGGCAGAGAGAGAGGGAGACACAGAATCGGAAACAGGCTCCAGGCTCCGAGCCATCAGCCCAGAGCCTGACGCGGGGCTCGAACTCACGGACCGCGAGATCGTGACCTGGCTGAAGTCGGACGCTTAACCGACTGCGCCACCCAGGCGCCCCGAAAGCTAATTTTTAACAATGCTTGATATATATAAATTTGGCAATAAAATGTAAATATTGGCCAGAAGTCGAAGAATATTTTCATAATTGTAGAGTATGGCAAAAAATATTTCATTTTCATACCTTCAGGTCTTTATCATCATCTTCAGAAAAGGGAGTTAAGAAGTGCTTTATTGACTTATTCATTCACTCGGCAGATATTTGTGGAGTTTCATATTTGCACAACACATGGAGCTGAGCACTAAAAATAAAAAAAAGAGCATTGGTTCCGGTGTGGTCTCTTCCTGCCCCTTAAACAGATATAGTCACCCAAGATCTACTGGCTTGTGGCAGCACCTAATTATCCTTCATGTCTGGGACGTGGAGTATAATGTTCCTAATCTCCTTCTTGCAGAATTTGCTTCTGGGCTCCTCACCTCAGTGTCTATCCCACCTTGAAAGTTTTACCAGTGTTAGAAATTTATACATGTGTTTTAGTATTTAATTCCTTCTTATACATTGCCTTATCATATTTAACCCACTAATTTTTTTCTTTTTGATAATTACAATAAATTTTAATTGTAATCACTAGTTAAAGAGAATATCATTTCCCCTTTCCAATGTTGTGGAAACTAACCTGACCTAGAAATGTATTTGCATTTATTAATGTCAAACACCATCTAGTTATCCGTAATTGTGATTGGAGCCACATGGGGGGAAAAGAAGTAAAAAAGGACTTGCCTACCTCAGCTGTCTAAACTCAGCTAACAATTAATATTTGCAGGTGCTGGAAAATGTCTTATAAGGTTGCTGCCAGGGCACACGTTGATTCACCCTTGAGGCATGGCATTAGGCCTCCAACTACATAACCCAGAAAGGAATTGTGCAGATACAAAACAAATACACAGATGAATTGCCCAATGCTTAGTTCTGTACTCCTCTGATTTTAAAGACAATGTCATTGGTCTTTAGACCATTGTATTAAGGTCTTTAGACATTGTATTAAGATAAAGATCTAATTATAAGTAAAGACTAGAAAATATTATAGAAGCAAAGGATATTCAACAATACGAATAATACATTCTTGAACAATCATAAATTATTCTGATGTCTTTCCTCATCCTTGTCCTCACCAAGTTGCATATGTAAGGCTACCTTTGCAAAGATGGTACATAAAATTCCATCTGTGTGATTAAATCTTTTGGTATAGACAGGAGTGGATATAGTACAGAACAATGTTTTTCACCAGAACGTTCTTTTTGTTTAGGTGATGAGGGAATAGGGAGTGTCTGCAAATAGGAAATTTTCAAGAAGCTTAGTTCTTCCTTGCATGCATGACAATCACCCTGGCAACAACCGCAATAGCTAAATACAGAATGATAATTTCTTCACAGTAAGGAAATAAAATAAGCTATTAACTCCAGAACTAATATTATGTTAGAATAGTTTAAAAAGTACAGTTTTAGAAGGCAAGGGCACAGTTTTGTAAATGTCTTCCTCTTTTGACATTTGAACTTTGAGGCTGAGGGTAGACGGTACAAGTTCCCAGGATCTGAGTTCTGAACAGGAACTAGACTCCAAATACATTGCATGTCATTACCATGCCCACAGTTCTGTTTTGGTTTTTTGGCCCTGTTACCCTTTCTGAGGTCTAAGACGGTTTGTTTTCTTTTGTTTGTTTGTTTGTTTGTTTGTTTCACTAGTACCAGAACCCATTTTTGGTCATGTACCGTATTGCTAATGTTGATCTACTCCAAATCTGTGTAAATAAAATTGGAGCACATTTTCACATATCTACTTTAGAATTGCAGTTCTTCAAGTAACACTGTAACATGAACATCATTATTAAATGTTCACGGAGAATGAAAATTTTCTCAATACTACCCTAAGTCTAGATTATTTTCTCCTAAAACTGGTAAAATCAAAAAGAAAAAAATCAAAGATTAAAATTTCTTTAAAACACAACATTAAAAAATAAGTTGAGTTATGCTGCTAGATTGATCCTTAAAGGTGAAAACTACTATCTTAGCCCCTCTTCGTTTTTATTGATAAAGAAACTAAGGTCTACTGATGTTAATTTAATAGGGCAAGAATAGAGTAAACCAAGAAACTATGAATGGAGCCAAGGTGATTTGTTTATTTTTTTTATGTTTATTATTTTTGAGAAATAGAGATAGCAAGCAGGGGAGGGGCAGAGAGAGAGGGAGACACAGAATGGGAAGCAGGCTACAGGCTCTGAGCTGTCAGCATAGAGCCCGGCGCAGGGCTGGAACACACAAACCACAAGATCATGACCTGAGCTGAAGTCAGCCACCTAACTGACTGAGCCACCCAGACACCCCTCAAGGAGGTTTGCTTCTAATTCCAGTACCGTTTCACCACTCCATGCTGCTGGATTCTATTTAAGTCATAAACCAGTGTTTTCAAAATATAGACCCCCAGGGTCTACCTGCATCATCGTGATGCTCCCTAGCTATAGTTTCAAGACCACCTCCCGAGATTAATTTTGCAGATCTGGAATGAAGTATTTTGAATGACAACCACCCAGGACACCTGATGCACACTAAGATTTTAGAACACTGCCCGCAATGTGATACCTTGGATCGCTATGTAGACACACAATAAATCCTGACTACCCGCTTCCCATTCATTTCCACTCAAATGTACATGGTATCTCTAATTCAGATATTGGTACTGAGCCTCTGATGGAAAAAAAATTCACATGTAAGACTTATCTATTTATTCAGTGAAGCAATAGATAGAGTGTAAGATTCGGTAACACAGATTAACTCTCATTCTATAAATGGTGTGCACTGAGTCAAAATCAGCTATTGCATTTTACTTCTTCACAGAAGCTGGCAACTAGCATCAAACAGGATGGAGTGGATGTATTTTTCTTTAGCTAAAAGCCGAATACATATGGGAATGGTGAGATCCTCAAGAAATATTCATTCAGCTAGCAGCACTTGATTATATCCAGCCCCAAATTCAGAACTGGTGACATTCTGAAAAAAAAAAAAAAAAAAGATGGGAAGTTCCATTTACCACCTGAGAAATGACACTGCCGAGAGCCAACATTAATATTATTATGATCATCGGCAACATGCTAGTACCCATTTATTTGTGAAAGCTGTGATGCAATTTTCAACTGACAATGTTCAACAAGAATCAAGATAAAATTTTTCATGTCAGGTTTTGATTTTGTTTTTGTTTTTGTTTTGTTTCAAGAGAGTGAGGGAAGGAGGGGACTGAGAGGTACTTCATATTGAAGTTTGATTGAAAACAAGCAAATGCCTGCACCAGTCTACATACAAGACGAGGCCTCAAGTTTTCTCATTTCAAGCCTGAGTAATTTAGATCATCTGGAAAGCACGTGGGTGCGAGACCACGGATTCCAGTCAGTGTCAGTTGCCTTTGTACAGGAGACAATCAAGCAGCAAGGCACACTGTAATTTTTCTTTTATGTTTCAAAGGGTTCTTTAAAAAGATTGTATTCTTCCCTCACATTTTCATTGCCACAGCTGGTGACTCCCTTCTAAATGGTATATTAGGGCCCTCGAGCACTTGATGTCTATCTTCTCTTACTTGACTGACATGATGTGTGTCAAAATGTAAATAGTCTAATGCAGAAAGCACATGAGTTCAAGGAGAAATTATAAAACTGTTCCTGAAATGTCTCTGAGAGGCTGTGCTCTGAGAAATTTCAGCCCTGTGACCTCCCAGCCTTCTCTAATTCTAAGCTGGTGGATTTATAAAGTGTGCTAATGACCACACTAATCTATACCCACTGAAAGGACCAAAATGTTCTATTTCCTCTACTTGAATACACAGCGCTTTCTGCAGTGATCTAAAGCAGATTATTCACAGCTTGCGATATAGCCCTACCGTTCCTGAGAGCTAAATTAAATTAAGCCCATTTCAGATTCTTTTACTGATTATTAGGAATAGTGCATTTCATGTTTGGAACCTTGCTGTAATGAGAGTTCTGTTGTTAATGAGATCATTACGCATCGATAATGCTGTCTGCATCTGACCAACAGACAATTGAATGTGGTCTTGGCATGCTGGAGATGGCAGGAGGTGAGAGACGTAGGACCATTTAGTTGGGCCTCCCCTCGCCGTATTTTTCAGATGCAGCATTCTGTGTGAGCTGACGTTAACAGCTAATCCTGCACCTGCTCCTGGGAGGCATCTGCAGATGCCTCCCCCTTTTGCCACGGAGCCACTGCCTTGAAGGTGAAGATGGAGAAGAATCTTTATCATGAGTCCTGGTGGCAGGAGTCAGATTCTCTTGGCGGGTCAAATGCAGGTCTCAGAGTCTGTGATTCTGTCCTTTCATCTCTCTTACTTGCCATGTTTATTGACTGCCAGGTTTTGTGAGGTACTCTGCTAAAGATAGAGTTTTGGAGATGAGCAAGAAATTGCCCTCAATAAGCTAATAAGTAAATAGTTGTAATTGTTTATTAGTGACACCAGACAAATATTAAAAGAGACACCGTGAGGATGAAAAGGTGAGATTCATTTGCATGATGATGGCATGCCCCTGTCTCTTTCTCCAACCAGGTAAAAGATCACTCCTTCTTCTTCTCTTGCGTTCTTACAATACCTCCCAGTTAATGGTTTGGCATGATCAGAGTGCTCCTACTCTCTCAAACATGCCTTGGCATTTCACACCTACCATCCTTTACAGGCTTCTTTTTTTTTTTTTTTTTTCAGGGAATATTACATAATGTAATGGCCAAAATGACTTCTTCCAAACATGGCCATCTACTATTTCCCCACCTCTAGAGCACACAAACATCCTCCACACACGCTCACTAACTCCATTTTCTGTGGGATCACAATGTGCTTCACTGTGAAGATAATACACAGTAGTCTAATTTGCAGAGATTTAGATCATTTTTTGAACCCATGATTTATGTCTGGCTTTTTTGAGTAATATGATAATTTAAGCCAATCTCAAATTCTGTAACTGTCCAGGTTTACCGGATCAAAAGATTGTTGCCTTGTGTCATCGTATATTTTACAGAAACACATTCCATCTAAGCTCTGAGATCCTGGCTTCTAAGTCATGTTGTCAAAACCAAACTTTGCATACTGAAGGGTTTCAACTTGCAAGCAGAAAAATTCAAGGCTATAGGAGCAAAGAGTTTCAAGTTCCTCACAGACTAAGAAATTTTCATGGACTAAGTATGAAAGTTACTTGTTTTTTTCAGCTGATTTGTTGCCTAGTGGTCTTCTTTCTTATTTGGATCAGGGTGGGTGACTCTGGGGAACAAGGAAACCTAGAGATGATATGAACAAACTTGGCATTTGAGGATTGGCTGGTGTCTTCTGCTGATTTCTGAGAAAAGCTGTGAATTCCCATAAGGTTAAGTTAATTTTCCTTTATGTACTGCATTGACTGACTCCATTGTGTTCTTAACCTAAGTAATTCCATTTTACTTTGTTTCCACAATATGCCTGTAACTTGTGATAAAGATAATCCATCTATTGAGACCCACGAAATGGAGGATGCCCCAGTGGTGTTGCCCATATCACGAATCAGCTGACATATAGGGAAATGCCTCACTATCAAGGAAATCTAAAATACATCTCAATACCCCAACTCAGCTTTAACTAGCTTACCTTACCCTATAATATAGACTGGATATATATAAAATCTCTGATCTTCCAGCTAAATCTTGTTTCCACGGTGCCACATCTAACATTCTATAAAACTCACTCTTACCCCAAATCCCTGTGAAACAAGTGCTCATGAGACACTCTACTCCCTAATTACATGGATGGTTTTACCTTAAACACATGACATCAAACTCATTATTAATTTTTTTTTATTTTTGTCATTTGACAGCTGTCTCCTGGTGAAATGTGTTTATTTCTGAATTTGTTTTTATAAATACATTTGCATATAATGGTGTATTTATTTCTAATTGGATACAATCAGTTACATTAGGACTTCAGTTAATTTTTAAAAAGTTAATATATAGCTTCAAATAGAATATTGGAATCATGTCCTTAAATCTCCTAAGTCACTATTTTTTTTTATTTAGATAGGGGCAATCTTATTGATGGTTAATTTTAACCATTACATGTTAATTCTTTTTAATTTCACTCAAGAAAAAGGTAATCTAATTTCATAGTTCTAGGAACCTATTGTTGACTAGGATGGAAATCTGAAGGGGCATAGTAGGATCCAATATTAAGCAGTTGCTTCATCACTTCATAGGGCAAGTTTTACATCAATTGAATAGGTAATGCATGTATTTCAATGCCAATAGGATGATAAAAATAATCCACATTTGTACAGCATTTTAAATGCTAAAACAAATACCAATTTATTTCATTCTCACAACCCTATAGATGGAAAAATTATTATCAGTAAATAAATCATTGATGTTTCTCCCAATAGTAGAAAAAAAATCCCTCATATAAAAACATTCAATTTGCCTAAAAATGAGAATTCCTGGAATGTGATTTAGGTTTGTTTCTTTAGAGCTTTGAAGAAACAGCAGAGCCCCGCCATACCAGGTAGAGGTACCAACACTCACAAACTCCATAAGCAGGGATATTTTCATGCATATGTACATCACCTCATTCTTGCTGGTGAGGGGCAAGGAGTGTGTATGGATGATGTAAATCCACAAATAATCAACAAACTTCTTTGGCTCAAAGGGTTTGCACTTTATCCCCAAGGAGGCTTTGGTCCTGATCTCTACCTAGAAGGAAAAATTGACTGCTCTTTCTTCTTCCTTAGATCCCCTTCTCAGCTTGTGGCCATGAGACTCCCCTCCAGGAGTTTATGTAGTATCTCCATTGGAGGTCATCTTTTTTTCATCACCATCTGGAGGTCTTTTCCCAGGCACTTTGGTTACTCCTCCACCTGATTACAATATCCCACTGATCCTGTTTTGCACTCTCTGCTTCTTAACAGGATCTCTCTTTGGTGTCCCAACACCATAAAGAAGTTAATAATGCATAATGAGCTTGGACATCAATAGTTGGAGCTGTCGTGGACTAAAATCACCCTTCTCTTTCATGTCATCATGAAGGCAGAGTCTGATCACGGGCTCAAGTGAATTCCCATGTTGTCAAGACAGACATTGTTGGGTGCTTTGTGAACAACAGTAAGCATGTGAGGATAGGCCATAGCAAATGCACCTCTCTCCCTTGTTCTATTCATCTGGAAAACTGATAACTTTGCGTCTGTCCTTGAAGAACCAGCAACTACTAGTCTGGAAACATTACCTTTGTCTAGCAAAATGCACAATATAATCTTGGCGGTTTCCTCATAAATCCAACTTGCCTTTCATTGCCTTTGGTTTTGTGTTGCTTAATAAATTATGATTAGCATGTTTAGACACACTTTTTAAAAATATCTATTTTCTTTAAGAACATAGCAGAGTCCTAGCTTAGATATGTCAAGAGCTTCTAAAATCATATTATTTATTTTCTTTTATTACGTTACTAGAAAGGAAAATAGTGTCTGCTTTATGAATTGATTGCTTGGAAAAATAAAACACGCTTACAAAAGCGAGTTTTTGTTAAATGAATACATGAATTAACTAATCCTTTGAAACAACTTGGGTACATGGACAAAACATTTGGTTTGGGGAGAGGACAAGAAGTAGGAGGCAATTTGGGATCAGTATTTGCTCCAATGAGTGTAATTATTGTGTAAATTGTGGCTCTTGACAAAAATCTCTGAGTCCTGTGGAGATGTTGTTAATGCCCCGGGAAGAAGCCTGCCTTCTCTAGTGTGATTGCTTACAAAGATGCTGCTGCCTCCTTCCTCCTTTTCCCACAGGAGATGGGCAATTTGCCAGTGTTTCATTTTCAAGTGCCATTGTTCACCTAAAGCTTTAGGAAAAGCTCCTGCTTTTTGATTGTTAATCCAAGCCTAAATGATGACCTTTAAAAAAAAAAATCCTATAACATTGTATAACAAATTTATTAGGCACTGACATTAGCCACTATGGCACAAAAAAGCTTTGCCACTTATTTTTTAACTTAACAAGTCATTTAGTAATTTATGCAGCCTGGGAATTACTTTATTGGTTTACGAAATCTCCCTTTATGAGTAATTCATTGGAAAAATTATAAATCTAGAGCCGCTTCAGCATTACCTTTCAAACATCATGCTCCGATTACGATTCTGACAACAAAGCGGTGTGGTCATGTTTATTACATGATTTAATCTTTTTAGTGTCTATATTTTGCATTGCATATGTATATGACACTGAAGAAAAACAGTCCAATTGTCCTACAGTCTAAGGAAATAAGATACATTTATTCATTAAAGAAATTGAAGAAAAGGTTAAAGATGTTAATGATCATCGAATATGAGCTCATGCTGGGACCTTATGTGTATTAGATTTGGCAGTCTTGGACTAATTCTTCATATTTAACACACACTACACATTCGGGGGTAATTTCCTGTGTTTTATCATAAAGACTAAAGCCTGATCAAAATGGATGCCAGAATTTGAAATGGTTCGAAATGGTTCTATGCAAAAATGGAAAGCAGGTAATCTTTGCTATCATCGCTCTACATCCCATTCAGCACGCTTGCGCTCCCTCCTCCTACCCTCACTTCCCATAGCCTGCACACCTTCTAGCACTTGTGGTCTGTCACTCACCAAAGCCCCTACCATGAGGGCATCGTTATGCTCCCAGCCCTTCCCATTTCCCACACCCTCAGTTCCAAAATTTGCTCCAAATGTTACATTCTTTAAGAGTCCTGTCTACTCTAGAGAACAAGAACACTGATTTGTCTTTAGGAGTTAATAGCTGGTAGTAGCTATTAATGTGACACCCTTACCAGATATAATTTGCATTTAAACAGCTGCCTTTAACTGAAAGGAGTAGAGAATGCTGGCAATTCCAGACTCTGAGGCAGGGCCAGTGAAAGTGACTTTTTGCCACCAAGCCCGTCCCAGTACCCCTCAGGTGCTTAATCTGCTTAGGTAACATTAAGAGGCAGAAAAACAAATAAATAACATTCTGATTTCATGCCCAACTCTGATAATTACTGGCTATGTGACCTTGAGCTAGTTCTTTAGTGTCCTCAATCATAAAATAGGGCTAATAAGGTTTTATGAGGACTGAGTAAGATAGCTAAGACTCCTAAAAGGTTTACTATTTATTGGTTATAAATGACAGAAATTCAACTCAAATCAGACATTCTGATATAGGAGGAGTGGGTTGTTGTCTAGGAATGTGTATTTTTTAGCAAGCTAAACAAGGGTAGATTCTGATCTGGGATCACACTTCAAAAAGCAAAAAAGCACTGTTTTAAGGGATCCATAGATGTAAAAAAGAAAAGAAAGAAAAGAAAGAAAAGAAAAGAAAAGAAAAGAAAAGAAAAGAAAAGAAAAGAAAAGAGGCAGGAGATTCTAGACAATATAACGGTCCAGATCTAAAATCATCTGAAAGAAGGTGATGGAAAGCTCAGTAGGTCAGAGTACAAATGAGATTGGAATGCCATGCCTAAAGTAAACTGAATTATTCACTAAATATTTACTCAGGGCTAATCTTTGACAATGGAATGAACTGAGTTTAAAGAAATATAGAAATTACTTATAATCAGGGAAAATAGTTGGACAGCTGTAACTGCGCTAACACGAGGTTGCTCCTTGGTGAGCCACAGATGGAAAGTGCACCAGGTATAGTTGTCACACGAAGACAAATTTATTTGCAGCAAATAAGGAGATTACAGGGAATGACTTCCAAAGCCATGATCCCCTGAACATGGGTGAGTGAGTTCCTTTTATTTAGGGTTAGGGCGAGTACTCAGAATTCGTGTATAGAGGCGGGTAGAAGGTCGCACATGTGCCTTGAGGAAACATGCTTATACATACATTGTATGTTATGTAAATGAGGTTTGTGTTCCTCTTCAGGTGGAGACTGTAGTATTATTATGAGGTAAAGGTAGCTGTCAGTCACTCCATGGGTCATTCCATGGTCCATCTGCACAAGCATGAGGCGGAGGTTGAGCTCAAACCAGGTGGTCTGGGGCCACCAGAACTCTTCAACAGGGTAGTCGTTATTCCTTGAGGGGTAGTCTCAGTTTCCATCAAGGGATGCTCTGCCTGTCAGGTCTTTGGTCTGAGTTAAGAGATAAGCTGGAAAGAAGAGCTTAAGAAAAAATGTGGGGCAAAGTTCATAGGTATAAGCAGGTGGGCAGTAAAGGTCAGATTTTGAGGTCTAGCTAGTGACACTACTATCAGTAACCTGACAAAAGGAGCAGAAAATGAAAGAGGTACCAAAAGACTGGAGATGATAAAATGTAATCCCATTTTTCTTTAAAACGCCAAAACTTGGATTTTTCCAGATGCAGAGCAATGAATCTTGATGCCAATGTCAAGAGAGTTTGCTAAAAAAAAAAAATGTTGAATGAAAGATGTTTTCTAAAAAAAAATTTTTTTAAGTATCTTTTAACAGTAAAATTACTTGTTATGTAGAATTGGAAATCTTCACTGTACATTCTTAGAGAATGAAAGATAAACATAATGCCTTAGTATTATTAAAATGTAGTTTGGGGGTATCTGGATGGCTCAGTTGGTTAACCAACTGAGTCTTGATTTCAGCTCAGGTCACGATCAGGGTTCGTGAGACTGGGCCCCACACTGGTCTCTGTGCTGAGACCCTCTCTCTTTCAAAACAAATAAATAAACATTTAAAAAAGTAATGAAATGTAGTTTTAACATTGCAGACCCACCCCCAAAAGATCTGAGAGAACCCCAAGGATCTTGGATTCATTTTTTGAGAGCTATTACTTCATAATTTTTAGAAGAACAGTATCATTTAACATAGACAAATAAAACAATATCTTTTTGAAGTCAGAAAAAGTATGGGAAACTTAAAATGTATTCTGATAAAAAAGTTAAAAAAAACTGAAGAGTACATTTAGCAAAGAAAAAAAATAAAATTTCAGGAATCATGATATTAATATTCAAATATTTAAAAGGCTTAACAAAAGTGAAGACTGATTCCTCTCCCCTTGAATTCACTGGAATTTTAGTGATTTGCTTCTCATGAATAAATTGAAGAATAAGTGATACTGAATAACTTCCACAGCTAGGTCATACAAGGAGGTAGAGCTTACCTGATCATCTCTCTGGACAGTCATCCTTGGAACCCTGCCAGTATGTTGTGAGGAAAGAAGCTCAGGTCACATGGAAAGACCACATGCAAATGCTCTGGCCACCAGCCCAGGATGAGGTATAAATCAATAGTCAGAATCAAACACCAGACATCTGAGTGAATAATGCTTCAGCAAAATCAGTCTTTGGACCCGTCCGGCTGAAGCCGAATAGAACAGAGACAAGCTGATGACTGCCAAGCTCTGACCAACTTGCAGATCATGATAAAAATGTATGTTTTTTTTTTTAATTTTTGCTTTTGTTTTTGCTGCTTTTTTTTTTTTTTTGCCACTAAGCTTTGTGGGTGGCTTGTTATGATGCATGAATATCTGAAACAAAGAATAGTTACTTCTTGAAGGGTTGCCACTAAATTTTTGGTGACAATTATATGAAGTCCAATTTTGGTTGACTATGGGAAAGATTTTTATGATGAAAAATCTATCCAAAAAATACAACCATAGAATGCAAATGTTTAATGTTGATAGAATTGTACCTTACAGTTATGTCCAACTTTTTCATTTTCCAGATAAGGAAATGTGGACTCAGCAAGGTTACATGATTTGCTCCTCTATTCTTTAATGGATCAGCCAGAACTAGAACCAAGGAATCTTGGACCTTAATTAACTTAATTTTCCACTACACTACTTTTGTTAGGAAGTCTTGGTTTTCCTACTTCCAGAGCTCTTCAAAGATCATGACTTCCCACTTGTCAGGAGTGTAATAAAAGGAGAACAAGGATGGATTAGTGTTTTGACTGGATGATAGACAAAGACCTTTCTGAAACTCAGATGTTATGATTATATGACTTATAAAGGACATGTGTCTGGCGGCACCTGGGTGGCTCTGTCGGTTGTGCCTCCCACTTAAGTGCAGGTCATGATCTCCCAGTTTGTGAGTTCAAGCCCCACATTGGGCTTGCTGCTATCAACACAGAGCCGACTATAGATCTTCTGTCCCCCTCTCTTTGACCTTCCCTTGCTTGTCCTCCTTCAAAAATAAATAAACATAAAAAAAGGCATGCATTTGCACATTTTTGAGAAATAAAGGTCTTTCCTAAGCACACTACTTACACCTCTCTGTAGTCCCTGTCTCCCAAACTAGTAATTCGTATACTTTTTTATAATTTTAAATATTATAGTGTTTCAGTTGTTAATTATCATTCAAAGAGACTGAGAGTTTCAGCATGCATTTCTGTACTAATCCATTCTACTGATATTTGTTAAGAGCCCACATGTGCTCCATGTTTTACACATTTAAAGAACTAAGAATATTAATTTCATCCCGTCCAAATCTAATTGTTCCAAATGTATTTTCATCTAATTTAAATTACTTTTTGTATTTATTCTATTTTTCTTTATGCTAATTTTACACGTTTGAAAAGGGTAAGAATTAATTTGCTATTTTTGTTAAATTATAGATTAATTAGTAGAAAACATCAAAAGGAGTTAAATGGACATATATTGTAATCATAGGAAGATGTAGGGATTTTTGTCACAAGCCTACATTGTAAGCTGGAAATACATAAAGTGTCACTAAATGGAGTATTTGCTTTCTTTTTCCATCATCATAGCTGACGTATATGAGATGTTTAAGGTGAAAAATATCAAAGTAAAAGACAAGCATTTTCCAGAAGGAAAAGCACTTTAGTGTTAATTGCTATTTCCATACAAAACTGTAAGGAAACCAATACAAGTTACTGGTTGACAGGGCAGATCTATAACTGAACTGCCTGGGTTCACATCTCAATGAATCCACTTCTTCATTTTCTTACTTGGGATGAGTTACAAACCTCCTTCTACTTTCTTCATTCATAAACTGAGGATGACCCTAATAGCACCAACTTCATGTAATTGTTACAATGGGTAATGTGGTTAATATTTGTAACAATACTTAGAACAATGGTGCTACAGTCATTAGTGGTTTTTTGTTCTTGTTGTTTGTTTTGTTTTTAAAGATTTTTTTAGATGTTTATTTTATTTATTTTGAGAAAGCACACGCCGGGGAGGGGTAGAGAAAGAGGGAGAGAGAGAACCCCAAGCAGACTCTGTGCTGTCAGCACAGAGCTAAAGGTGGGGCCTGAACTCACGAACTGCAAGTTCATGACCTGAGCTGTCATCAAGAGCCAGATGCTTTACCAACTGAGCTACCCAGGCACCCCTGTACATTTGTTAATTAAAATATGGGCACATCATAATAGTTGGACTACTCTCCTCTTTCTTCTGATTAATTAAAAAGTTCAGTTTTGTAGATTTAACTAACATTTTAGGAGTAACAGTAATCTGCCCATTTATTTTTCCTTCTATTTTTAAATCCTCTAAAATCTTACAACTCAAATGGCTTACAATCATCATAGAACTATTTAAACTTAATCTATATTGTTCATTTAATTTTACTCTAGGTAAATGCACCTCAGGATGTTTGCTTCAGGGACATTAAAAAAACATTGTTCACTCCAGAGGTAGAGTAAAGATATGCTCCTAAATTTTCATATTGACTGTAGAACCTTCATTCATGTTTAATCTTTAAGTGGTGTAGATTTTAAATTTTTAAATCTTTGAGTGGTGTAGAATAGACATATAATTTTTTATAATCCTCATATTTAGCTAGTTTCCCAGTGCCATATATTAAAGCCATCCATATAAAGAAATGTCCATATCTTTGTCATATACCAAATATCCATATATTCATGGCCTTATATTTGGACTCTTGAATGTAATTCATTGGCTATTTTTTTTTCCTATGCCTTGCCAGACTTTTTTTACTTTTATAAATTTATAGTAATAGCCAGTCTTTACTGAGAAATAGTGTAGCATTCAGGATGCTAACTACCAAACTATAGAATGCAATGAGAAAGTTACTTTGACACAAGTGAAAGATATGAAACCACTGAGGAGTGAGCAGTAAGGCAAGAAAAAAGTGGATGAAAGAAAGCAGGAATCAGCAAACAGTCCTCAAATGAAAAGCTTATTAATTCTCAAAGTGAAACTATTGTTAGAATTACAAGTCTAATCTCCAAGAGACTGACCGTATGTGACATTCAGACAGCTGTTTTAGCCCATTTATAATCTATTTAAGATACTAGCTTCAATTACCAATGCAAAACTCGATCATTAGCAAAAATATCCTGAAGAATTAGACATCATAACATGGAAATTTTCAATGGGTCCAGGACGCCCTGGTGTCACGCTGACAGGTGGAAGATGTGGAGCGTGTCATTCTCACCTTTCTCGGGCTCGGTTGTAGAACCTAAGATAAGAAAGGGGGTGAATGAAGACTTTGACAAAAGAAACTAAATCACTTAAAAAATGTAAATAATCAGAAAGCTGCTTGAAATGTGACACAATTTTTTCTATACGCTGTTATCTCCAGACAGCATTTTGAAATGTATCCCTTTCTGTTGGCTGCTAATATTGTAATCGTGCTTTATCCTGGATTTTCATAAGAATTCTGGACGATTTCAGAAAGACCAATTAATCAATGCCAGAGTGGATAATGATTTATGACCAGAGTAAAAATAGGAGAGCATACATTTCAATGTGGTCCCTTCTCTTGTTGACCAGATTTTTTTTTCTTTTTCTTGGAATGACTCCAAACATCTTGCTGGCAAAGAGGATGTATTTTTTGAGATAGCAAAGTTGTTTATTGAGCCTCTGAGTTCAATCAGCATTAGTAACTCTCACAGTAGAAGGAAAATTGGTAAGAAAAGGCTTAGTGTAAATCTTTGAATATGGAGTAACCCATTAGCTGGTTCAGCAAGTCACAGAATGGGACTTAGAATGTGTGAACACATTGCATAAAGAATGTGTGTTTGTGTCTATTTTAAAATATATGGGATAGTCTCTCCCTATCCAAGCATTTTTATTATGCTACCATATTTGTACTTAAGTATTTTGATACTATTCCTGGCATAGCACTTCCAGACAGAATGAAAGATATATACATTATTTTCCTGAGTTCTATATTGATCCTTCAAGATATCTGGTTCAGATATTCAATCAGACTTTATTACCTTTGTTTCCAAATCATAAATGGTTTAACAAATGCCCCATCATTGACGTGTATCATAGAATAAGGTAATATCTTATTTCTTTGATGAGTGATTATGGGATACTACCTTTATACACTGAGATTTATGCTACTCTTTTCAGCAAAAGCTAGTGTAGGATGGTGAAATGAACAGTAATAAAGTTGGCAGGCTGAAAGCCGCTATGTGTGTCTAATGTCTGAAAAAGGAGTCTGCTTTTATGCAAATACAAATTGGCTGTGAAGCTTGTAATTCTAGAATCCAAACATCTAGCATGTGTCCTCTGTATGACCCAATGTGATTTGAAAGACAGAGCAGAGACAACGGGTGGAGAGGGCAAGGAATGAGAAGGAAAATATTAATGTCGTTTGTAGATATTTGTTAAAGGTCACTGCCTGTTAAGGAAGGAGACTCAGGAATGGAACTACCGCTAAATTAAAATCTTAGTAAAAGAAAAAAAAAAGAAAAGAGAACTGTTATTATTTTTCTATAGCAACGACAAGGGTTAATTAATATCTAACACTGCCTTTGGTATTGAGTAAATAGATGATTTCATTTTATCAAGTGTGTTGTGAATACTAACAGTGCTCCTTTTGTGAGAAGGAATAGCAAAGAACAGGGGAGAGCTATGCCTGCTAGGTCCAACCTGTAAAAAGAGCCCCCTGCAATCTGAGAGTTGGCACCCTAGGACCATTCTGAACCATATTAAAGAAGTTATTGGGTCCCCAGTGACCACTGACATAAGAACTGGAAACTGTGGCTTTCTATATCTATACTGGGTAGCTTTTGCTTGTTCTGCCTGGGATTCCGTCTTCTAGAATTCTCACTAGCAATTAAGAGTTCTGTCAATGAGGGCTATGTTTTCATGACTCCATCTTTTAAGCACCTTCACTAGTGCAAGAGTGTAAATCTGACCAAAGCTGGGAGAAATAGGGTTCCTTGATTCCCGGCTAATGTCACAGGTCCGGGCTGGGGGACTCCACCACCCAAGACCAATCAGATACGTCTGTCTCTGAGATTTAAAACTTTAAGATGAAAAACATAGAAAGTATTAAAAGCCATGCTTTCTGCCACACAGAAGATACTTTTGTACTTTTGTATATTCACAAAAATAATATAATTAGGCAAATGGAAGCCCAGCTAGAGTCCTTCAAGTCCTGTTTCTAGGGGTTCCTAAGCCTCAGCTGCATTCCCAACTTTCTTATGTACTGAATGTTCATTTATACCTTACATTTCTTGAGTTAAAATATTGCCTATGTTTTCTAATTAATACAATTTAGGATTTTGTTACTTGAAATTGTAAACCTCGACTAATATAATTTCCAAGGTCAATGATGTTCAGGTATTCTTGATTGAGGAATGGTTAAGTATCAATTCCAGTACACTATGTAAAAAAATTATGGTGGCAGATTTCTGTCTAGAATTGATCAAAACTTTTTTTAATAAAATTATTTATATAAACTATATTTCAAGGATTAAATAATGCTGAAAAGCCTCTGATAGTTAAGTGTTACACACATTAGTACAAGTATAAATTTAATCCCTTTATAATGTGATTACATCAACAGAAGATAATAAAAAGATCTCTTTTTATTCCAGTTCGCCAAAAAGTTTGTAGATTTTCTATATACAAACTAGGTCAAACTTAGCTAGATGACCACTAAGTAAAAATAAATATGTAATAGAAATTACAAATAGGTTAGATTTGTTTATCTCTTTAGGGATTTGTTTATTCTCTTTAACTATTTATATCTTTTTATTGAGATTCATTGATACAGCAGCTACCAGGTAGCGAGCAATGAAGACAGAACTAGTCTTGAGGAAGAAAGTAACATCAAAATCCAAATAGCACACATGCACACACACACATACACACAGATGAGATAAGAATATCTACCTATAAGGATTGTGTTGTGAAAATAAAAATAATTCAAATTCAGGAGAATGTCTTAGGAGAAGGTACTAAATGTATGCTAGATGTAAATGAACTCTTTCTCCATACCAGACTCGTTCCTCACATTTGTGTTGATTTGTGATCTTTATATGCACCATTGTCCTTTCTTCCTCTTCTCTATCTTCTTCAACTTTTTATAAATAGACGCACTGATTTCCCATATGCAGATTCAGCATACCCAGTTTTCCTGAATTAGTCCCAGTTGAGCCAGAAAAAAAGTCCCCACAGCAGCCATACCGACCTCTCCTTAATTCCAACCTAATCAAATGGGGCTTTCAATCGTTAGGTCCCTATACTTACCATTAAAGGTCCAGTCATTATTTCTCTCCCAAGTGTCCCTTGCTGCTAATTTCTGTAAAATAGAAATAATGCTGTATATCTCATGGGGCTGCTGTGATTATTAATTTTTAAAATGGAGAGAAAACGCTTCGACAAATGTCCCTCATCGTATAGCTATATTTATGATTTTTATTAGTGATATCTGTATTTATTATGTGACTTTTTCCTATCATTATTATTATTATTATTAATTATTTGTAAGTATTATCTTCCAAGGCCTAATTATGAGTGCATCTATACCTCTCAAACTAACATTCTGGTGTTTGCACTAAATCTTTAGGATTGATATTCTTTCTATAGTCCACTATCTTAGTTCATTAGTTCAAAAATTCATTTATTTAGTTAATATTTTTCAATAAGCAGCAGGTAAAAGAAGGCTTAGATAAAAGACCAGAGGTGAGGCAATTGGGGTAGCAAAACTAACCTAGCCAGTTCAGCTTTGGGAGAGATGGACGTAGACAGGATGGTCATACCCATACACTATAATAAAGACATGGGTCTTTATTCCTGAAAAGGGGTAAGAAAGACTAGAAAAGAGGTCAGAGTGTCTTATTAGGTTTTTCAAACCATGTAACCGTGATCTCTGACCTCAAGAACAATATAGGAAGAAAGACTGATATATAAATATACAATGTAATACAGTATCCAAAGTGGAATGCATTTACAAATAGTAATGCCAATAGCTAATAGTTACGAATATATATTATATGTGAAGCACTGTGTCAAACCTACTCATATGCTGGAGCTGGCTCTTATCTGCACAGTGGATCCAATCTGGTTCATATCTATTCAACTCTACTTCTACTTTCCCTTCCCTTCTTCCCTCCTTCCTTGCTTCCTTCCTTCCTTTCCTCTTTCATTCTTTCTTTCTCTCTTTCTTTCTTTCTCTTTCTTTCTTTCTTTTTCTTTCTTTCTTCTTTCTTTCTTCTTTCTTTCTTTCTTTTTCTTTCTTTCTTTCTTCTTTCTTTCTTTCTTTCTTTCTTTCTTTCTTCTTTCTTTCTTTCTTTCTTTCCTGGGGATCTGGTTGTTAAACACTTACCAGAATACACAGCCTAAATTATTTAAACCTATCATCTTACTATCTTATTTATTACGTGATCCTGAGTTACTGAGTTACCATCATTATTCCCTTTTTACAGATGAATTGTTTTCAAGTTTTGTGACCTTCCCAAGCAAATTAGCAATTGAGTCAAATTTTGAATTCAGTCTAATTCCAGAGTCTGCAGCTCTAAACATGATAATAGCCCAAAGTGGGTTGATATGAAGGTAAGAGCTTGTGTAAAATGGCTTCCTAAAGTTGTGCTGGATTTTGTGTTGAACAGCAATTCAAGAATGGGCTTGGAAGATATGGGAAGCATAGAAGTTGGACGTTCCAGTTCTGATCTGGCTTTAAATGAAAGAGGAAAAGGAGAGAAAAACATCTTAGATGCTATCACACTGGTAAAATTGACCTGGTTTTTACTTTTCTCCAGTTGCATTATTATGCATTAAAAAAAAAAAAAACCTGTTTCTACCTTCTCACTAACTGGCAATTCCTTCCTTCCAATTATCCAGGCGAATACCTTAAGGTTATTCTTGAAATCTTCCTTTCCTTTAGGTGTGAATCCATTTAATCAACAAATATGAGCTCTACTTTCAAAATCTATCCAGAATCTGACTACTTTATATCAACCAACAATGCTATCGCCCTCACCTAAATTATCATCGTCTCTTGTTAGTCTCTTTGATTCCATTCTTGTCCTGTGGAGGCTTGGATTCATATAATGTCCAGTAAAGTAAAACCATGTCATTCCTCTGCTTAAAACTTCAATGGCACTCTATCTCACTCAGAATAAAGTACTAAATATTTACCACAGTAGGGTCTGCGCAAACATACTGGCTGAGCTATTTGACCCTGAACATGAATTGCTCCTTCGTGACTAGGATAGGAAGAAGTATGTCTAAAATTCAAGGGAAAATATAATAAGAATGGAAAGAGAAGTGTAGATGTACTAAGCAAAGTTTTAAAGGCAGAAATCCCAGCTCAATCTAAAAAAGCTAGCCTACAGAGTACATCACATCTTAGAATTGTCTAAGGCAAGGTGTAAGAAAGTTGAGAATTCATACCCTCATAACAAAATTATTGTTCAAGAGTTGTGCCTGGAGAGACATAAGTTGTTTTTTTTTTAACATTTATTTATTTTTTGAGAAACAGAGAAAGACAGAGCAGGAGCAGGGGAGGGGCAGAGAGAAAGAAGACACAGAATCCAAAACAGGCTTTAGGCTCTCAGCTGTTAGCACAAATCCCAATGTGGGGCTTGAACTCATGAACCATGAGATCATGACCTGAGCCAAAGTCTGACACTTAACTGACTGAGCCACCCAGGTGCCCCAAGACATAAGTTTTAAGGTGTTTCCCACTCTGTGTGAGTAAAATAAACTCAACATTCTGTGGACAGCCTCATGGGCAAGAGATGCAGGTGTTGACTCTTGGAATCAGAGTGAATGAACTGGTTGATTTCAGGGAATGTGTGTAAAATACAAACAATGTCTTATACAATCCACCCATTTCAGTGGTGAGATCCATGCAATCCTCACATTAAATTTACCGTACTGATTCCTCAAGAAGGTGCTTGGCAATACTTATAGAAAAAAAAAAAAAAGAATTCTCAAAAGAAAGATCAGCAGGTTGAGCTACAGCTGCCACTGCTGTAATTGGTCTTGAGGCTTAGGTAATATTCATCATCTGCCTCTTGTCTCTCACTCTCGGCCAACATTTCTCCTGTTGTGGGCTAATGAAATGGGTGACAGATCTTTATACCTCAAGAGACTGAGCCCTTATTTGGCTAGGGTCTGTTCATGGTTAAAACAAAGTTTGAGATCACCAAGGATGCTGTAGGATGTCTCTAGAGGCTTGGATATACTACTTTCTGCTACTTTGTGTAGAAGCAATTCTACTTCCTCACAATGATCAGAGTCCATTACCATTGCCAATAGGGTAACATTCTTGTGTGCAAGTCTACTGGCACGAGGAACTCAAAATGCCAGGTAGAAGTCATAATTTTGGAACTCTAGATCTGCCAAATGTAAAATTGCAAGGGCAAGAGGCACAAATTCTCTAAATGGTTCACTGGGAGTGATGGCGAGAGGGGTTACGTCTGCTTCCATCCCATCATTTCTGGACTCACATAATCTAAGTATCAGAGACTCAGGACAAAATGGCCATTAGCTAAAAAGTATATACCATATCAGAAATCAATTCTCCAAACCGGCAAGGTATTATTTGCAAGTTGGAGCCTCAGGCATGCCTTTGAGTGGTCATTGCAGCATTACATTAGGCCGTCAGGCTTTGAGTCGTATAGAAAATAGTAAGGCTAATTATCCTTTGGGCCATGCTCAATGTTATGATCATTTTTCTACAAAATGTGTCCTTTTATATGAAGAAATATCATACAAGATAAAGTGTCAGTAAATCAGACACACTGTAAGCCTTTAAATACTGACCAAGACACTAAGGGCAGGAAAGGAAAACACATACCAACACATGTGTTCATTACTGCCCATTCCAGAGTGGATGAAATCTGATGTAATCATCTTGCTATCAAGTAGTTGATTAATCTTGAGAACTGATAGCACTTCAAGAGCTGAGCATCAAACACTTTTGCTGACAAGTCAGACATTTAACAGCAATAGTGGCTATTTCAGACTTGTTAGAATAAGCCCATACTATAGACTCATTTATAGCTAACATCTCTTTTACCATGATTAGTCCATTTATGGGTCTACTTTGTGAGCACTGGCACAGATAAATACAGAGGGTAGTTGACATACTGGATGAATCATCCTGCCCACAAGCTTATTAATGCCTCCTATGCAAAGTATTCTCTAGTTGACATTAATGTGGGCTACAAAAATCTACACACCATGAGTCCATCCATATGTCTTCCTCTAGATTTCCTCTTCAGTCTTGCTCTTTCCAAGCTACTGATCAATTGGCCCAGCCATTTACAACTGGTCAGGAGTCTGGGTATGTCCTTACAACAGGCCACTTCTTTCTTTATGTGAGAGAGAAGAGTAGATGTACTACACAAACTCGGACCACTGGGACAATTTTTTTTCTTTCCACTGTCTTTCAGGATTCCTTATGCAGAGGATCAGCAAGATCCTCTTGGACTCTGCCATGACATAGAGCAGGAAAGTTTAAGTATCATTGATCAAGCCTGGAATGGATATTAATTACTGTCTTCCCTAGCTGTAAATATATCCATCCCATTAAAAACTCCAAGTTTAGGAAATGACCACATAATGAACCCATGTTTTCTCTGGAATTGGACAAGAACTCCATTTATCACTTGGCATTCCTCTATAATAGGTGGTCACAGTGGGATTTGGGGTCCTTGATCTCATTATAGGTTGAACTTATAACTGACAACTTTCACAAATTCTGGGTATTCTACCACCCCCAATGTATACAGATTCTTTTGGGGAAAGATTGGGTGAATTGCTATAGCATAGCGGGATCCTTCCTCAAATTCACTTGTATCTTCTTCAGTTAAGCTCAGGTCTCGAAACTGGATGAGGAATAATAGTATTTCACCAAGGTGGCTAATATCAGTTCATCTGCCCTTAATCTTTTTTTGATTATATATATTAAGCTATACTTTTTTGATTGTCCATTTTCCTGGTTCTTGAGAATACCATGGTAAATGAGCCATAAACATAGATCCCTGTGGGTCAGCGCCCCCAGGTTTCTATTCCAACCTTACTACCCATAATGCTAAATATACTCAACTCTGTGTCTGATGATTAAATGCTACCACCTAGTCTCTGCCTTTCTGTAATCATATCATCCCCACAACAGCAGGTGCAGTTTCACAACATTTCTGCTTATTAATATTGGTCTCCAGTGGATAGCCATCACTCCACCACTGAGCTTCCATTTCCTAGTTGCTTGCAGACTTTAGAGTATACACTTTCCAAGGCTATGAATTTATCATTCTTTGTAGCTCTGTAGGATTCATCATTGAGTTCTAGGCTTGAACCTCAGTGTGGGGCTCAATATCTGGCTGTAGCTGAGAAGACCTTCTGTTAGTGCTGCCATGGAAGAAACTTTTCTTTCTTTCTTTCTTTCTTTCTTTCTTTCTTTCTTTCTTTCTTTCTTTTTCTTTCTTTCTTCTTTCTTTCTTGAGACAGTGAGACAGAGCATAGTAGGGGAGGAACAGAGAGAGAGGGAGACACAGAATCCGAAGCAGGATCCAGGCTCTGAGCTGTCAGTACAGAGCCCGACATGGGGCTAGAACTCATGAACCTCAAGATCATGACCTGAGCTGAAGTCAGACACTTACCGGCTGAGCCACCCAGGTTCCCCAGAAATTTTACTTTCATATTACGAATTGGTCATTGACTTACCTGAACTTATCACTCTCTTTTTTTAGCTTATCAGTGACATCTGGCAAAAAAAGCAATCGATTCCACAATTTTAAAAATAACCATTGCTCCTACATTACTTGAATGCTAGAGATATTGCACAAGCCAATACACCATCTCCCACCTTCAACCCATTCTGGTTTACCAGAAAGGAAGGTTTCAGTAAATGTAAGGCAGTTTTATACAAGGAATTACCATCCATCCAATTTTCACCAGTATTGCATCTCTGTTGCCATCTGGTTAAGGGTGACCTCACTGCAGAATTCCCTTCTGCCCATCTCTTTTTTAAACCAGCTCTGTTAACAACTATGCTATACTGTATTCTCCAAAATCATATTCTGAGACAAGGTTTGTAAGTTTGGAGTTATTAGAAATAAATAACTAAAAAAATGGCATAAAAGTGGGGTAATAAGACTTGAAAAGGGTGATGGTCAAGTAAGGGTATGCTATCAAGAAAATTCTTTTTTTTTTTCAATATATGAAGTTTATTGTCAAATTGGTTTCCATACAATACCCAGTGCTCATCCCAAAAGGTGCCCTCCTCAATACCCATCACCCACCCTACCCGCCCTCCCACCCCCCATCAACACTCAGTTCTCAGTTTTTAAGAGTCTCTTATGCTTTGGCTCTCTCCCACTCTAACCTCCTTTTTTTTTTTTTTTTTCCTTCCCCTCCCCCATGGGTTTCTGTTAAGTCTCTCAGGATCCACATAAGAGTGAAAACATATGGTATCTGTCTTTCTCTGTATGGCTTATTTCACTTAGCATAACACTCTCCAGTTCCATCCATGTTGTTACAAAGGGCCATATTTCATTCTTTCTCATTGCCACGTAGTACTCCATTGTGTATATACACCACAATTTCTTTATCCATTAATCAGTTGATGGACATTTGGGACCTTATGAAGATAAAAAGCTTCTGCACAGCAAAAGAAAATTCTTATAAGTATCAAATTAGTTTTCCATTCCTATATAACAAATTGCTACAATTTAATGACTTAAAAAAGTCCACTTATTAGCTCAAACTTCTGCAAGTCAGAAACCCAGGCAACTCAACTATATTCTCTGCTTAGGGGGTTACATGGTGAAATCAAAATTACAGGCAGGTAGAGCTCATGTGGAGACTCATGAGAAGAACCTGCTTCAAAGTGTATTTAGGTTGTTGGCAGAATATAGTTTTTTGCAAGTGTAGACGCCGTTCATTTCCTTGTTGGCTGTTGGCCAGGGGGCACTCACAGCTCCTAAAGGCTATTGTGCACCTTTGCACATGGCCTCTTCTATCTTCAGTGTTAGCAATGACCCTTTGAACCCTTCAAGTACTTCATATCTCTGACTTTCCCTTCTGCTACCAACTGGAGAAAATTCTCTGCTCTCAAAAAGGACTTGTGAGATCAGGTTAGGCTAATATGCTGTATAGGAACCTAGTTCCTATGTGATTTTGAGGCTGGTTGATAAAAAGCTGCTCTATAATGTAAGGTATTTGTCTCTCATTTGGTTTATGTAGTCTTGTTATTCACTGTAACACATTCTAGTTCCTTGACCATCTGCGATGGAATGTCTATGTCTACGTTCAATCAAAACTCAAATTAAACCTGACATACACATAGAGTAGTTGGAGTTAATATTTCTCTCTAATAAGGTCAACTGATTAGGAAACTTAATTAAATCTTGAAAATCCCTTTTTCCATGTAACATAACAAAGTCACAAACTATGACTTTGTTTGACATAACACTATGAGGCAGAGATCATGGAAGACAGCTTAGAATTCTACCACAGTCTGCCATAGATTGCCATCAATAAATATTTGCATCAATTAATTTATCTATAAAATAAAGCTAATAATACCACATAATCACTGGATTGTTGTAAAGATTAGAATAAAAAATCTATTTAAAATTACTTATTGTAATAGTTGGCACATAGTAAGCTATAACAATTCACTTATGTAGTGAGCGTATTAGATTCTCTAAAGATGGACTTCAAAGGACCAAGCCTCCTAATATTCATGTCATGTGTAATTCCTTTCCCAGGAATCTGGACTGACTCTTATGACTAACTTGTAAATAAGTAATATGTGATAGAAATAATACTGTCTGACTTCTGATGCTAGGACATAAGAACTCTTTTTTTTTTTTAAGTTTATTTGTTTTGAGAAAGAGACAGATTGCAAGCAGGAGAAGGACAGAGAAAGGCAGAGAGAGAGAATACCAAGCAGGTTCAGCACTGTCAGTGCGTAGACCGATTCAGGGCTCAAACTCACCAACCATGACATCATGATCTGAGCCAAAATCAAGAGTCAGATGCTTAACTGACTGAGCCACCCAGGTTCTTTTTATTTTTGTCTCTTAGAATTCAGGCTCCAAGGAAAACCAGCTCCCTCGGACTTCCATGTTCTGTGGAAGCTCAAGTTATTCATGTGAGGAAGGAGCATGGAAAGAAAGATATCTGGTCAGTCCTAAGGTGTCCCACCTCAGGCAAGTGATACACCTGTTATTGAAGTACACATCCTGTATATCCATCCTTCAATGTTACAACTGAATCTTTAGCAGAGTCCAGACCCTTCCAATATCTAACTGCAGTCTCATGGGAGACTCACAGAATCAGTAATGGTAATAATAAATTGTTGCTTAAAACCATTAAGTTTGCCATGGTTTTTTATGTGGCAATAGATAACCAAAACAGAGTTTTAAGCAAGTTACTGAATTAAGTTCTTATTGTAAGATTTCCTTGTAGTTACAATTTGAGTTCTATCTTTTCCTGATTCCTACATGGTTTTGAAGCTGGTCAATATAAAGGTTTTCAGTCTCTCATTTGGTTTATGTAGCCTTATTATTCACTGGAACATACTCCAGTTCTTTGACCATCTGTAATGAATGTCTGTGTCTATATACAGTCAAAATTCAAATGAAATCTGACATACACACAGTGGTTGGAGTTAATTTGTCCTCCCTTGGCTCCCACTTATTACAGAAAGACCTGTTCATTTAAGTGTTTTCAAGCTACACGTTTCTGTAGTTGGAAGTTATTACATGTTGATAGTTATCTTCACTGACATTCACTAGACTTGATATGCCGGGGAATTTTAAATGGAACTGAGAAACAAAGGCAATACAGTTATGCAGACACTGGAATGTGAAATAACACTCCAGTGACTTAAAGAAATGGGATCAACGTAGTCCTAATAAAATATGAAGGCTTTCCAGTCCCAGATCCTATTATCTCCAGTGATACTCTAGTTGTCTGTCTTTTAAAAGTGCAGATGCAATCCAGTTAGAAAAATGTCACAGCTCTCCTGCAACAACAGCATGCTCAACACTCACAGCAATAAAGATTTTCCCCATCAGTGAGCATTGTTGTCTTTGGTCCCTGGCACTGAAAAGTTTCCCCCAAAATCTCACAATCAGTTTGTTTGACAAGTGGGCTGATCTCAGCCACAATAGCAGCAAATATCTTCTTTCACTTTGGTAAGTTGCCAAAATTAAATGAAGGAAATGATCCAAGAAGAGCAATAAACAACAGAGCCCGGGTGCTAGTTGAGTAGCCTCGCTTGGCATCTATGTCCAAGCAGAGTGCCTACATGTACTATTGTCAAGGGCTTATTGATGATAAATGGCAGAGAGGTCATTATTTCCCTGAACCCAATTGCAAAACCTCCTCATTCTTATAAGCACAGTCATGCCTGAAAGACATTTAAGGATATTTGTGACTGTCTAGAAGCATGAAGGCAGCAGTGCCAAGCTTAATGGGCAGAAATGTGCACGGAAAGAAATAGCAAAATTACCCAAAAACCCAAGACTTCAAAATGTATGACAGTGAAATAAGAAAAGTTAGATTCATAGAAGTGTAAGATCCCCAAATTAAGAGGATATTGTTTAATAGGTTCCTTTATAACAAAACTGTTAGCTGCACAAAGATTGTGCATCTAGCTAAGTTAGAGATCCATATTTCTCCTAATAAGGGACTCTTTTTTTGCCTTGATTGCTTTCCCATTAAATCACATTCTATAAGTCGTTAATAAATACAGCCATGGTGTATGTGCCTACTTGGAGGAGCTAGCGGGAATAGATCAACAAATAATCACAGAACTAGAAGAGAATCTAGAATTTTACTAGTTCAATTCTATCATTTTACCTTTCCCTCCATGATACCAGCCCAGAGATTGAATTAACTGAAGCACACACAGCTCATTTGTGACAGTCGGGACTTGAACAGAAGTTTTTGCCTCTGGGTCCTTTGGTCATCCCATTGCTTTTCCTTGATGCTGGATATATCTATATCACATGCAAAGCTTTCTCTTAACTTTAATTTCTCTATAACTTTTGGTTATATTACTCTTTATGTAGCCAAGGTCCTAGCATTGATGTGATGAGAGAGAAAGAGGAGGAAGAAGGGCTCCTGTTCTACATTTACTGGGTTTTAAGGAAAATGGTGCAAGCAACAAGTTTATGAATAAGAGAAAACTGCTAATGTTCCAATAAGGACATTCTATAGAATGTTAGAGATTGTTGACAAGGTATCTTACCGAATCTTGAAGTTAAAAGAGTATTAGTCTATTCCCTACTTTTTAAAAAAATATTTATTTCTTTTTGAGAGAGTATGAGAGGGGGAGGGGCAAAGAGAGAGGGAGACACAGAATCTGAAGTAGGTTCTAGGCTCCAAGCTGTCAGCACAGAGCCAATGTGGGGCTCCAACTCACGAACAGTGAGATCATGACCTGAGCGAGAGTCAGATGCTTAACTGACTGAGCCACCCAGGCACCCTTAGTCTATTCTGTTTTGAGGAACAAAGCCAATACTTGTAAATATAGCCAAAAGGGGCTTTTACAATCAGACCACAACTTTACCTCTAGACTTCATTTTAAAGCTCTCCCTGCCTTTCTTCCCGAAGACTGTATGTTCTAGCCATATGTATTTTTTTCCTATTCCCTGTTGGTTCATCCTTTATTCTTCCTAACTTAATACTTTGGGTTTTTTTGTTTTTTGTTTTTGTTTTTTGGGTTTGTTTTGTTTTGCTTTGTTGTTTTTCAACACAGCAATGTTCTCAGCTAAATGTTTGCTTTCCTAGACTCTCTTGTTGCTAACAGAGGTGGTGGGGTAGAAGGAAGATGAAAGGGAATGTGTGACTTTAGCTAAAATCATAGGAGAAGGGAAGAAGGTTCTAGCAAAGCTCTATATTTCCAGGTAAAATAGGATGGCTGGTGTCACCATTTTGTCTTTTCTCTTCCTTTTGACTGAAGTCTGTGTGTGATATTTGGAGCTCTAGCAGCCTCCCTGCCACCATAAAGGAAAGACATACCTAATTCCCTGAACCATATCCAGCAAAGACCTATTGAGACTTTTCTTCCTATGTAATAAAACAAAACAACAACAACAACAAAAAACCTACTGTCATTGAGTGTTCTGTTACTTGCAATGGATAACATTTGTAACTGATACATTCTTCCACAGTGCCATTATTTTCCCATGCCTTTTCATATACTGACACTTTTGAAATGTTTCCTCTTTTTATTGAAATGTGTTATTTTACCTTTAAGAAAGTGATTAACTATAGCGTTTCCCATTTAATCCTTCTTCAATCCTCCATGAGTTGTTAATTCCAAACCTTTATGTGTCCTCATAGCTGTTTGTACTCACATTCATTAGGTATTTCTAATATGTTTATGATAATTTTGTATATAATCTATACAGTTTCCATAGACTCCATAGGGGTTGTATTAACATTCATATTCATTTGTTATTTCAGTTCTCTCACATTTATGATGCTGCAAAGCAGGAAGTTTCCATAAGCACACCACACTCACTTCTCAAGTATTGTGGACATCACATGTAGGCAAAGATGAGTCTTTGACTCTGGATATACTGTTGTTACAGTCTCAGGCCTCTCCTGGTAGAATCTTCTGTTCATCAGGCCTTTGTTGGATCTAATAAGTATTTTAGCTCTCTGCTCTACCTGCCACAAAAGCTCCTTCTTCCTGGGAAAATGAAGTTCTGATCTGGGTACCGAATCTAGGGCAGCCTGAATGGCATCTGGCATACTGTGGGTCCTCGAACAATGTTTCATAAATCAATGAGACCAAGGAAGGCTAAATGACAATGTGCAAAGCTGTTTGGCTAGTTAATGGTGGAGCTAGAAGTTTCTTAAGCCCACACTCCTTCCTCCAGATGACCTTAAGGAAAACTTGGAGCATAATGAAAGCCGAACGGATAACACTGTTAGCAGTAGCTTCGATTCTCCAGGAAAATCTCTTTTTTGCAGTTAAATCTAGGATGTATAACTTAACAAACAGGAAGCCATCATATCCCACAGATGATCTGTGCTCTGTCTCACACTGCTTGGCATGCCATGTGCCTTGAAAGCCCATGGATAATCCAAAAAAAAGCACAGTGGAGGACAGCTCTGCTTCTGTTAGAGAATTTACAAGGTCCCAGTAGAGTTCGTGTTCTACTAGTCATATGGGGAAAAATCAAATAAATAAGCATGGTCAGATGAGTGCATGTGACTCAGTCACTCACTTTCATATTCATCTATACACATGCACACACCACACCTACATATCACTTCGTTTAGATGTATGTCAGCAAACTCAGAAGATAGGGCAAAGGGAACTGACACAAGCAAAAAGACAGTAATCAATACTTGAGTTGCCCTGGCAACTGGTGGAGGGGAAGAAAAGCTACTGCCAAGTGATTCTTATAACAATAGTCTTCCAGGAGAATCCTGCTGTAGCACTGTGAACCATCTGGCTTAAAAATTAGGGGAGAGTAGTAGTGCCAGGGCATCACATTATTTTATTCCTGCTTCACCCTACCCCCCAAAACCCAGGCTTCTGACAGAAACTAGTACTGATTCAGCTAAAAAAAAAAAAAAAAAAAAAAAAAAAAAAAAAAGATAAAAAAAACTACATAGGATGTATTCAGGTGAGGGAGACAGGAATTTTTTCTCTTTCTCTTTTCATTATCTGAAGTTTTGAAATAAGTCCCGTATTATCCTGCTCAGGCTGCCATAATAAAATACCACCAACTGTGTGGATTAAACAACAGAGATTTACTTTCTCATAGTTCTGGAGGCTAGAAAACCCAGCTTCAAACGGTCGGCAGATTTGGCTCCTAGAGAGAACTCTTCTCCTGGCTTTCAGATAACTGTCTTCTTGCTACTTCCTACCATGGCCTTCCCTCTGTGGCATGTGGAGAGAGAGGGAGAGAGAGGGAAAGAAATCTCTTTCTATTATAAAATAAACAACGATGTCAGATTAGGGCTCCACCCATAGGGCCATATTTAACCTTAATTACCTCCTAAAGTCCCCTTCTCCAAATACAATCACATAGAGGGTTAGAGTTTTAACATAGAAATTTTAGGTGAGAATTCATTTCATATCTTAAAGTTTGTACCTTTCTCACATGAAAAATACATTAATTTTACCTCAACAGCCCAAAAAAGTCAACTCACTTCAGCATCAAGTCTAAATTCTTTTTTTTTATTTATTTTTTATTTTATTTTATTATTTTTTAAATTTTTTAATATATGAAATTTACTGTCAAATTGGTTTCCATACAACACCCAGTGCTCATCCCAAAAGGTGCCCTCCTCAATACCCATCACCCACCCTGCCCTCCCTCCCACCCCCCATCAACCCTCAGTTTGTTCTCAGTTTTTAACAGTCTCTTATGCTTTGGCTCTCTCCCACTCTAACCTCTTTTTTTTTTTTTCCTTCCCCTCCCCCATGGGTTTCTGTTACGTTTCTCAGGATCCACATAAGTGTGAAACCATATGGTATCTGTCTTTCTCTGTATGGCTTATTTCACTTAGCATCACACTCTCCAGTTCCATCCACGTTGCTACAAAAGGCCATATTTCATTCTTTCTCATTGCCACGTAGTATTCCATTGTGTATATAAACCACAATTTCTTTATCCATTCATCAGTTGAAAGCATCAGACTAAATTCTAAAGTCCCAGGGGCGCCTGGGTGGCTCAGTCAGTGGAGCATCTGACTTCGGCTCAGGTCATGATCTCACTGTTCGTGAGTTTGAGCCCCGTGTCAGGTTCTGTGCTGACAACTCAGCCTGGAACCTGCTTCGGATTCTGTGTCTCCCTCTCTCTCTGTCCCTAACCCACTCACATTCTGTCTCTGTCTCTCTCAAAAATAAATAAACATTTAAAAAGATTACTTTAGAAATTCTAAGGTCCAAACTCCCATCTAAATATCATCTAAGTCAGGTATGAATGAGACTCAAGGTATGATTCATCCTGAGGCAAAATTTGTTGTCAGCTCTGAATCTGTGAAAGCAAAGTATGTACTTCCAAGTTACCATTGTAGGAGAGGCATAGGTGGGACATTCTCATTCTAAGAAGGAGAAACTGGAAGGAAGAAAGGATGACAGGCCCCACCCTAGTCCAAAACGTGGGAGTGCAAATTCCATTCAATCTTAAATCTCAAAAATAATCCCCTTTTGTTTAATGCCCTGCCTTCCAGGCCTACTGGGCTGCAGTGTCACCCCCTGACTCTTTAGGGCATCCTTCTTCCTTTGCTGCTGGAGTCCCATCCTACCCATGCAGGGGGGCTTGTTCATGCAGTTATCAGTGAAGGCCTCCTTGTCCAATGAAAAGTAGGCACAAATAGTCTTGCCCCTGGGACTATCGCGGGAATGGCATCTCTCATGATCTCTGAGCTGAATCTTGGGTCAATCTTCCTTTTTCTCAAAGTTTAACACATATGTTCGCAGCTTTCCTTCAATCCCTCCTATTTTCTGTTTCTGTCTGGTGTTTCTGCTAGCATAATGCCTTCTATGCTTCTATGCTTCTGATCCTGCCTTCTACTGAGATGGGTGATTAAAATCATGCTTTATACTTGTAGAAGCCACTTTTAGACAACAGTCTTGCGCGATGGAGACCTGAATATGGTAAAAGGACCCACTGTAACAACCGCTGGGCTGAATACAAACAGGCTCATAAGCTGACCCACTTCATAATATCCATAAGCCCTAGCTGACAAATGGTCTACTTACAACCAGGCCCAGGTACCAAAAAAGGAAAATCCCATATGTTCCCATACCTTTTCCCGCTAGACACAGCCCCCACCCCTGCCACATGGCATACTGTCTCTCCTTTGGTGTCCTGCCTGCCATTCCTTTGTAGTGTATTCAGTAAACTTCTATCTCCATTGTTCTACCTTGGGTGAATTCCTTCACCCAGTTGGGTCACCCCACACTCAAACTAATCACTTTATCAACTGGTTTTTGGTCACACCCTTCGTGTTCTTTTCAGAACCAACTTTCTCATTTTTTGCAATATACACAGGCTGAGAATTTTCCATATTTTCAAGTTCTTGTTACTTTTTGCTTAACAGTCTGTTCTTTATTGCATCTCTTTCTCTCCTTGTGCATTTTACTATATAAACAGTCAAGATGAAGCAAGCCACTTCTTCAATACTTGGATTAGAAATCTCCTCCACTAAATATCTAATTTCATAACTGGTAAGATCTACTGTTGACAAACATTTGAATATCCACACAATTCCACCAAGTTCTTTGTCATTTTATAATGATTGCCTTTCTTCCAGTTTCTAATAACCTATTTCTCCTTCCCATCTAAGATCTCACCAGAATGGTCTTTAATGTCCATATTTTGACCAACAATCTGTTCATGATTCATGTCTTCTGTAAGAAGATGGAAACCTTCTCTCCAGCTTTCCTCTGCTTTGTTTTTTGAGCTACCACCAAAATTACCTTTAGCATCAAGATTTCTATCAACAGTCCCTTCTCCTCAATCTTGGCTTGTTCTAGCATGCACCTCAAAACCCATTACTCAGGAGAACCTGGGTGGCCCAGTAGCTTAAGTGTCTGACTTCGGCTCAGGTCATGATCTCATGGTTTGTGAGTTTGAGCCCTATGTCGGACTCTGTGCTGACAGCTCAGAGGCTGGAAACTGTTTTGGATTCTGTCTCTCTCTCTCTCTCACTCTCTCTCTCTCTCTGTCCCTCCTCCGCTGGTGCTGTCTCTCTCTCTCAAAAATAAACATTAAAAATATTAAACCCCTCCCCCCGCCGCAAAAAAAAAAAAAATTACTCAGTTCCAAAGGAACTTCCTTATTTTTAGGTATTTATAATGGTAGGACTCCATATCTCAGTCCCCAGATCTGTATTAGTCAGCTTTGGCTGTCATAAAAAATACCATAAATGGGGTGGCGTAAATGATAGAAATATGTTTTTCACACTTTTGGAGGCTGGAAGTCTCAGATCAAGGTCCAGCTAGGTTGCTCTCTGGGGAAAGATCTCTCCCTGGCTTGCAGCTAGCCTCCTTAATGCTGTTTCCTCACATGGCCTTTCCTCTGTGGCAGGCCTCTTTTCTACCCTTCTACTCTTCTTATAAGACTACCAGTCCTATTGGATTAGGGCCCTATTCTAATGACCTCATTTAACTTAAATTACCTCTTGAAGGCCCTTTTTCCAAGTACAGTCATATTGGGAGTTAGGGCTTCAATATATGATTGGGAGAGGAGGGGACATAATTCAGTTCCTAGGGAGACATACAACTTTTTCTAAAACACAACTTGATGAAAAGGAAACAAATATTTCTGGGGTTTAGTAAATGGACATGAACAGATATGAATGGATAACATGATTTACTTTTATTATAATAAATTATTCCAGGTGTTAACCAACTATTCTAGCTAGTCAAGGTATTTTAATTAGGTGCCATTATTAGCCACAATGAAGTACAAACCTATAGTTCAACTGGTAGCTAAAATAATTTCTTCTAACTATAACAGAAGTATGATGCAAATTTCTTTACAGGAATGAAGAAAATATAAACTAGGTAATGCAACTGAAATTTACTTTGAAATTATGGGTAATTACCCAGAGTTTAGAGATAATTAAACCTAAAAAACATGTGCCCTCTTACCTCTTGAGCCATCTTTCTAGACTAATTATACACTTTTGTTCTTCTATGGAGAAGGCAGCTGAGTTGGTTACTTTATTCTCCAACTCATATATGTTATAATTCTCTCTACAGACTAATGACAAGAGTTTTGTGATTGATTTTGCAGAAAAAAAAATAGATTTAAACATGTAGGGTGTGAGGATTAATATATCCACTGTAACAAAGTCTATGTTGTATTTTTATTCAAATGTAACATGTAGTAATAGTTTTCTTCTAACAAGTGTACCTACATTTACAACATGCCTTCAGCATGTACTTCAGTGACCTCTCTTAAAAACTGCTTAACATATCCACATGAACTTGGGCTCTACATTGCTGTCTAACCATATCTTAAACCATATTCATTCTATGCTCTCTGATATTGGCATTATCATAATGGGCCCAAATGGGAACAATATGACAACTCTTAAAACAAGATAATTCAATGACGGCTCAGTAGAAAAACTATATACAAATATGTAAGATAGATTGAAACCACACCCAAAAAGTGCTGCCATACTTAGGACCAAAAAAGATTGTGGAATAGCAGTGGCTATGGAACCTGGGAAGAAAGATCCCTTTGGAGAAGACTTGAAAGAAAAAGTGGTCTTTAGTGGAAGGACATTGCCTGACACACCTCCATAGAAAGGGCCAGAGAAAAAACTATCCTAACTTCTTTATTCTTCCCTCAACTTTTAAAAAAGAAAAATCAGAGCTCTGCAGTGGCCAAATCTAACTACGAGCCAAAGTTAAGGGAATCCATTGTTATAACCTATACCAGTCATCTACTGGGGCAGAAAGCTGGATGGTGAAGAGTATTTTGGAGGGACAATAGCAATATCCAACAAATGGGGTATCATTATGTTGTGTTTGTGATTCTCTCTCCTCACTAAGGGTGTTAGCATATACCATTCCTTCTCCTTGAGCAATCCTTCTATTCACTTTGCTAATTATTATTTATTCTTTGGATGTTAGTTTAGAAAGTGATTTCTTTAGTTAAGCCTTTTTTTTAGCTCTTTATTAGTCAGGATATTTCAGGTGATACTGTGATAATAAATAACACTAAAATCTCAATGGCTTCATGCAATGAGGTTATTTCTTACTAGCAAGGCCAATTTCATGAGCCTGCAACATAGGCAGTGACACAGGACCTCATGCTCAAGAAGGGCCAATGTCTGGTTTAACTGCTTTAGTCATCTTGGTATTCTTAATGATTGTTTTTAAATTGTGGTAAAATATACATAACATGAATTTTTGCCATTTTTAAATGTACAATTCAACGGCATTCATTCAGTACATTCACATTTGCACCAGGCCCTACACACTGTATAGCCAGTTCTGTTCACTAATGGCATATGTCCATCATGGGAATCTGCTCCAACTATTCACTGAGTCATCCAGGCCTATGGGATCTTCAGAATCTTGTAACTTCAATCCCAGAAACACATGGTCCCTCCAATGCCTCAGCAGGAGGAGAACAGTCCAATAGTTAGGCACACCTATTCTTCTATTCTGCCTTACAAAGATACGTAGTTGGAAAAGGAAGAGTATTTTAATAGTCTTTTCAGATAACAATGAATAGTCTTTTTGATAACATATCAAACTTGACAAGTGGAATTTTCTGAAATTAAGTTGCAACGTAAAATTTGTAGCCATATCACTGAACTTTTAAAACCCTGTTACATTAAAATCCATTAGTCTATCATGCACTTTGAATAGATCCTTTGTCTATGTAAAATTTTAAATATCATGCTATGGCCATTTGGAAAATATTGACTCACTGAGTTAGGCAGATCTTCTAATTGCAGCCTCATTTTGTTACAAATCAAAAATCATATATACTAATATCATTGCCGGTATCACTAGAAAAGCCTTTAAGGTATTAGAAGGTTGTCAACTGCATGGTAGCCTGGGCAAGTTTTCAAAAATTCTAATTTTTTCTTGAAAGCTCAAATGTTTTCATTAATAATACTCTCATATTTGCTTGAAGTGTTAGGCTCACTTCTTTCATTTTTGAAAAAAAAATCTGTTGAATGTTCAAATAGGCAGTAGTTATTTTAAGTCAGTATGTTCTATTTTAAAAAAGTGGTTACTTCAGTCCCACACATGGTTGATCTTGGAACTCCCATTCATATGTTGGTATAAAGCCGAAGTGCTTCGTGGGTACTTCCTATCCACTGCATCACACATAACAAGATGCGTACTGAGGGTTGGAGATTTAACAGAGTTAATACTTTTTACTGCATCATCAAATACTCTAATTATTATTATTTTTTTAATGAGAATTGTGTGATGGTGAATATCATGGGCTGAATTCAGCTCCCCACCCCAAGTGCAAGTGTTGAATTCCTAAACAGTAGTACCTCAAAATGTGACTGTATTTGGAGATAGAGTCTTTGAAGAGGTAAATAAGGTAAAATGAGGAAATTAGAGTGGGCCGTAATCCAATACAACCTGTGTCCTTGTAAGTGGAGGATACTAGGATACAGAGAGAGGACCATATAGAGACACAAGAAAAAGTCAGCTACCCACGAGCCATGGTGAGAGGGATCAGAAGAAACTAACTGCCCATATTTAGATCTTGGATTTCTAGTTCTCAGAATGGTGAGGAAATAAATTTTTGTTTTTAACTCACTTAGTCTGTGATATTTTGCTACGGTAATCCTAAGAACTAATACAAAAGCTACAGTGAAGAATACAATGACTTTTTATACAGTTTGATGCTACTAATTTGATTTGTGCTACAGGGGTAACAGACCTACCTCTACTTTTGCATTCTCATTGTAAGTATAGACTCAATGAAAAAGACAAATAGCATTTTAATATTATAATAAAAATAGTGTTGACCTCACAAGTCTCTCTGAAAGTGTCTCAAGGACACCCCAGGTAGAACCACTAGGTTATCCATATTATACATTTTATTTTATTATTATTGTTGTCTGGTCCCTCTAGCAGCCCACTGACTCCATCTTTTCTAAAATGTCTGATGATTCGCATAAATCTGGAAAGATCTCAAGCTTTCTATTTCTGCTAGAATTTTTCAGAATCTGTATGAAACATGATCTCTTGAAAATAATTAACATCACATATAAGTCTCCTTTTGTATGATTGTATCTCCAAATGAAAAAAAAAAATGTTTTGAATATAGCTTTAACACTCTGCCATTTTTTTCTTAATTTAATTAGAAAGAGTGGGTAGGACTGGAGCAACATTATTCCATAACTAATTATATTTATTTTGTTGCCAACTCATTCATTGCATCTACTCTGAAACTATTTACACATTAGCAACGTGTTAAGTTATATTAAATCTGTATTTTTAAACCATTTTTGGGGGAGCATATTCTGTCTGCATCCAAAAGCTTTATCTGATCCAGGGGTATTCTAATGACAGTTTTCAAAATAAAAATTGTATTTTTTCTTATAATTTACTTCTTGTGTTTAATATGAACCTTAACAACTTGGATTGGCAGTTAGGAAAAAGAAATTAATACTCTTATGATAGTAATAAACAAGAAACCAGAATTGAAATGTTAATAAGGCTGAAACCTGCTCCCTGTTTTTCCTGGTAATTGCCCCTGAACCATCCTGTACTGAGGAAAACCAGTGTGTATGTGGCACATTCATCAACACCTGTATGGAGAAATGTAGTTTCACTCATTTCATTGATGAGTGTCTTGTTTCCTGAGTATATTCAGTGACTTCTGGGGGGTGGGGGGGTTCAACGAATGTACTGCATATTCCATAGCATAGCTGAGTTCCTTTAGAAGGAAGTTCTTTTGTGGGAGCATATGCCAGTATCATTTTTAGCTCAAGGACAATTTCTTCCATATAATGCCACATTCAGGCATTTGGTAAATGCTTAAGGTGGTGCAAGGATCTTCTCATAGGAAAATATTGACTCTATTTGCTCCCTAAGTATATGCTGCTTAAGTGGATTGACCTCCCCAGGTATAAAAAAAAAAAAACTGGTCTACCGCCTACAGTTTAACACCACCAATAAAATTGCCTTGAATACGTAATATTTACTGTGACTTCAACCCTCAGCTTGTATAAAGGGTTTATATTAAAAAATGATCTCTTTGAATAATAGTCCTCTGACTTTTGCAAAGCTGCAGTGGAAGATAGTGCTACTGGCTTACCCATCATTTATACAAAAAATCTCCTGCTAAGTTTTTGCTTGCTTGAGATTTTAGCAGAATAAATGTTTGTCTCTTCAGAGGAATTTTATGCTATTTACTTTGACATAAAGAGGTAAAATGCTGCGGTATGATGTTGTGCTCCTCTTAGGTGGAGTTAAGTCCAAACTTACCATTCAACAGCCCTGTGACTGGTAGCTTCTAAACACATTTTTGTTGCCTTCCATTATGTTTCCAAGACTAATTAGCTTATTTTGCAAAATGTTTAGACTTTAAGCTCTTCGGGTATTTAGTCAAATGGAATAAATGCTTTTACAAGGAAAGTCACAATGCCATTCAACTTAATGTGGTAAAATAATTCAGTGGGTGCCAGGATATTCAAATCAATTCAATATTTAGGCAGCCCTTCAATTCAGCGTTGTGTCAGAAACTGGCAGTTGCAAAAGGAGTAGAGTAGAAGCCATGGTGTTTTAGTGCCGTACATTTTTAAATTTTTCACAATCTTTATTTAGAAAGTCTCAAATGGTTGGGAAAATAAATATACATGTCTTCAAGGGGAAAAAATCATCTCTAATAGCACTAAAATCAAACACGGAAAACTTGAAAATCCCTGATGACAAGCTAGAACTAAAGACAGATATCAAATAAAGTGTGGAGCAGGTATAGTTTATGCCTGGGGAGCCAATCTAGCAAACTCACACTCCAGAGTAGGTTGAATATTGCCTCTAAGTCTCAGAGCAAGTATATTTGGTCAGAAAATAGTTTTGCATGCTGTTTGTATGTGTGTGTTTATGCATGTGGGTGGGTATCACAACATTAAAGTTCTTGTGCATTTTAAAACTATGGAGTCATCTTAAAAGAGAAAGTTGAAGGGAATTGATGATTAATTATATTTTGCCATTTCATAATTATCCATACTTAGTCCCATGCTCTAATTATTTTTCACGTTTCTAAGCTTTTCTGTAGTTGGTCTTTAAAAAGAGATAATCAACAACTCATTAGGATCCTGGGGGAAAACAGAATGGAAAGGAGGAAAGGCAGGAAGACCAAGATTTGCTTTCAAATCTTTTTTTCCCTTCTAAGTTTTATTGCACATTATTATCCTTGTTTTCATTCATGTATTCTTTCCAGGATATAGTTTTATTTGTTTTTGCTCCTTTTGTAGTTGGTCCTCAGGCAGATTATTGTTGCAAGATTTATCAGCATTGTGTATTGTCCTTAATTTTCCCTAATGAAGTTCCTATTTGAGCCCTGGGGTCTGGCTTGGCTCTGCCGTGTTCAATTGCGTATGTGTAGAGAGTCGCTCTGCCCCATTTGGGATTGTATTGTATTAATCATAATTGGTCTCATTCTGCTTCTGTCTGGTATTTCTCGTTATTGTTTACATGAAACTATACGCTTTCTAAATGGGGATATTTCACACTCTATTATAATTATGATATTTATTTTGTTTGTCGATTTCAGCTTATATAACATTCTTCATTGGGAAACATACCACGTGCATGGCTAGTTTGGATACATAAAATTTGGAGGTAGAATTGAATTTTCCCATTTACAAAAGCACAAATCCCCTTTGAGGATGAGGTGTCCTTACATCCCCAGAATGGAAAAGGAAGCATGTGAAGGGGTCGTAGGAGACTGTGTTTTGTTACGTCTTCACTAAGTGTAGGCATTCTTAGTCTACCTCTTTTCATCCCATTCACTCTTTCTTCCCCAGTGTATCTTTATTCTATTGTTTTCCAAACATTCCATACTATTGACTATTCCACTTACCATTTACTATTCTGTATTTACAATGCTGTAGCATCTCAAGGCTCCATGCTTTTGCAGAGGAAAGTTGAGCCCTTATTTATCTCCTTTGTCTAGAAGGAACAGAGACTGTCTGAGGCATTATTTAGTCTGGGATACCTATCTTAACTCCTGGAGTCTGAATCTGAATTAGGTACCCACCTTCCATATGCCACAGTAACACTCTGTGTATATTTATCATACCTTGCATTCCACCAAATTGGAAATGTTGGTTCAGTTCACTGGTTATTTCATTAGACTGTAGTTTCCTGTAGGCTAAAGACTGTATCATGTCTGCTGGGTCTCCTCCAGCCTATCTTCTATCAAATCCTTACAATCAATAGCAACTCAAACTCTTTTATCACTGAAGTCTCACGTGCCCATACACATCCTCTATGCCTTCTCCTACCTGTTAACTCCTCAAATTGATGTCTAAAACACTATCTTATATGATTTGATTCACTTTCTACTTCTAATAAAATGTTCACTCTGTGCTTTATATTGCCTTCCAACTAGTTTATGAGATTCTATTATTTGCTATTGCCAGCCCCCACTATATTGTGCCAAGCAAAATACCGTGTATACAACATTTGTTTATTCATCTTAAAACATTTGCTCATTTGAACAACAAAATACCCATTCCTTCATATATACACATGTATGTATTATATATATGTGATGTATATAATACATATAAATATAAATACACATATGAGAGTATGTATACATATATGCAAATATAAATGCATATATATAAACATAAATGCACATAAAAATGTGTATATGTACGTATAAATGCATATGTAATTTTTCTAGAAAAATAGACATTATCGGAAGAATTGTTCTGTCTGGAATGCCTATCTTGACCCCCATAGTCTTTGTTGCTGTCCGTGTTTCAAAGTCTATGAGTCTATTCATCATATCTTAGATTCTACTGAATTGAAAACTATTCATATATGTACATGTGTATATATGCATGCGTGCGTGTGTGTGTGGATATGTGTGTGGATATGTTTATGTGTTTGTGTACATGGATGAGTGAATTTCCTATGACATGCATTGGTTATACATTTTAAGTTTTATAATTCTTTTTATTTGGCTTATTATTAGAACAGATTCAAAATATCTTTCTACTTACGATTCATTGATGAAAACAGTTCTTATCATCATTATAAATTTTAACCTTTTGAATAACTATTCAAATGATTTTAGTAGGACTTAGATGGTATTAGATATTTAGCACACATGTTCTTTAAAGTTGTCATACGTATATGGGTGCTTGTGTTATACTTTTTAGGTACAGTTGTGGACTATGTATCAGGAAAATGTTAGGAAAAAAAATAGTATCACCAACATTAATGAAAACAAGGTGTAATCCTTGGTGGACAATTACTTGCACAAGAAATGCTTGCACATTTATTGAAAATGTTTTAATCCCTCTTTTTAAACTGAACGTTCCTCTCCGTTTATGTCTTTTTTTTTTTTAGGCTGCTTCCATTTGTCTGTTCCATCATTTTTATTAGAATAACCATTACCCACAGGCAATTACTCTCAAATCACCTATGTTGGGGCATTTTAATCTATTGGTTGCATTCATCTACCATCTCAAAATTAATTAAGTAAATTTAAATCCTTCCTTCCTACATTTCACTTTAATTTCTCTTATATCATATTCTTTTATACTCAATGCTGGCCACAGTTCCTGTAACGATAATCCTCAATTTCTCTTTTGTACTTTTATATTTATCTATTTCTGAGTACACTCATTTTCATCATTACTAATTGGCTGCATTTTGCTTTCCACCGGGACTTAGTTCTTCTGTATTGTCTTACCGAGAAATCGTAAGTCCTCTCTCCCTAGTTTTTTTTTGGTATTTGTTTTGTTATGAAATTATTTTTAGCACTATTTGAAGTAGAACTTTGCAATAATCAGACAGTAGCCTTAAAAAGGAGTACATTATCCTTTTGTGAGAGTTGGGAGCTGGGTGAGGGGAGACAATGATTGTATTTTTATGCTTTAGATTTAGCCAAATGATTTGGAGACTTAGCCTACAAAAGGATTGTGGAACAGTGAAAGAACATAATGGAAACATACCTGTTGCCCAAGTGCTAAACACTGATCTCAGGTAAGTACTTACACTTTGTCATAAATGGGAAGGATACATGCAATTTCTCACTGAATACTTTTTCTCTGTTATCTCTACAGAATACCTGAGATTCACACATTTCTTTGTCATGAGTTGATACCGACTTTAAAAACCACAGCAAGGGAAAAAAAAATGGCAAAGGTACTTTGGGGCCATTAATGCAGAGCCTAGGGACAGAATGAAGTACGGTGATTTCTAGGAGAGTATTTCTCAAAGTGAGTGTCCCAAACTACTGGTTCACAAGATGCCTCAGGACAAAGTGTTCTATGTTATATAACATTTGAGCAACTTTGAGAAGGAGTCAAGTAATAAAGAAATCTCTTTATATGTTCATCCATTCTTTTCTTCTTTATTTTTAAAATACCTATTAAAATTCCATAGACTATTTTGAGAAAGACTGGAATATGGATAATATGACAGGGTGAGGGGGTATGAATGAAGCTAATGCAGATTTTATTGCTTGAGAATATATTTAAAAGCCTTGTTCATTGTCTCTCTTCCCTTAGCTCAAAAACATTCATCAAAAAGATACTTTCCTAGACATCAGGGCTGTACTTAATAGAAGATACTAATCTATTTATGAAGGCAAAAGCTATTTCTGTTTTAACCACGTTCTATATTTCTTAGCACAATGTCTCAGTACTTGCTTGCAAAACTAATGAATAAATAGCCAAAACAGCAACAACAAAAAATCCAAACCGCTTGTCAGAAACAAATTATTGGTAAATGTTGTCTAGAGAAACACCATATAAAAATTGTCCAAAAAAGTCTCCTACCTAGAAGCTGCATCCATTAACGTATTTTCCAGGCAAAGGGTGCTATGGTGTTATGAGCTAAGGGCATTTATAGTGACCTGCCAATTCCCTATCATGGACATTGACTAGAGCCCAAGGTGAGTGTATTTGAATTATAAAAGTGCCTGTCTCTGATTAATTACCAAGATAACTGAATATATATATTTCTTGTAGCTTAACTGCTGCCAGGAGAAAGTGTGTAAACTGGGAGATACAAAGGCAGGTCACACCCAGCCATACAATTGTCTTGCATCTGTCTCTGGGATCCTTGACAGCTTTGCATTCCTCTCTTATACCAAATTCCTTCTCTGCACCTGAAGGAAATTCCCTCTAAGGCTGAAAACCAAAACCAAGACTGCAGTAATTCATCGAGGTAAAAGAGTTCCTGAAACTTTTTGGAGACAACGTATTATCTTCCTTTCCTGTTAAGTCTTTCCATGTGTCTTTTCTTTTGAATTCTTACAACGTGCTTTTCAGTTATTGCAGTTTTATTTCACATCTTTGTTAGGAAGTGAGATTTAGCATGAATTTGGCTGATACTCTCTTTGGATGATATAAAATACATTTTCACAAATTGACGACATTGTGTTATTTCTTGTTAAAATGCTTTCTTACAACACGGATATATATTTTCTATGGTTAATATATAATAGTGAAGAGAGCGTAGTGTATCATTTTAATAAATCTTTCTGATAATTTTGTACTTTTGCCATTTTCAGGTGTTTCCGTAATGCACCCAGATTCAATAAAGCAATGATTGTTTTGTAATTCCTCTACTATTTGTCATATAGGTAAATGATAAATTTGTCTTTAATCACACATATTATGGATTACCATTGTATTATATTAATGCGACATTATTTGTGATTCTTCCAATACTATTTTATTTTCATGTTAACTTATTTTAAATGAAACTCTGAAGTGTATTACCCACTTACCATGTGCTTTAAAAATAGTTTTTAATAAATTGCTTCAGAGTTCAAGAAGTTTCTTTTTTCACTTTTACTATTATTATATAATTTTAAAGAATGCATAACCTTCTTTTTTATTTTTAGAAATAATTTGATCTTGTAAGTGTAGTTAGTGAAAAAGAATGAAATATTCATGGACTATAATAAAATTGGGACTTTTTCTTTTCTATCCAGTCTCTAAGATCACTTTTCAACATCCATCATCTTAAACAAAGTTATCATTAGCTACTCGAAGGCAATTAAGAAATATCCACTTTCTTCCAATTCTCATACTTATTTATATTTAACAAATGATTTTTAGGGTAATTTTGTAGGCAAGAAGTTTGTATTCTATCCATCTGCAGGTCTTTATGGGGTGGGGAAGGTCAGATCTGGAAAGGAGGGCGTATAGAGTGGAATCTATGATTTCAAATGCTTTTTTATATTCATCAGTGTCATTAGTATAGTCATTTATATAAGTCAGTTCCAATTTGTATTTACCACTGCCCAACCCATTACCACAAGAGAAAATAAGATTTTGCATTTGGTCACAAAATATTAATGGGGAGTTGCACAAGTGACAGTATGGTCTGTTTTGATTATTCTACAAGGCAAGTCTGTTTTACATAAATGGCTTTTTTACAAATTTGAAATGTGAATATATTTTATTTTTTCCCAGTGAGTACACAATACACAATTCTTTGACAATACTATTAACCAATTTTATGCCAATTTCTTTTCTGGTCTAACAACATCAAATGAAACACATTAAGATTTTGGACGCTGTTTGGTGACTTAAACAAACTAGTTAAAAAAAAGTCAATCTATAAAACAAAGTATAAAAAGTCTACCCACGGCCACAAAATCCCTTATCTTGCAACACTTTAAAGTCACAATAAATGATTTTGAAGATGATGAGATAAGAAAAATCAGTAAACTGAAATTCATTTAAAAAAGGTATGGGGTTCCATTTGAAGTACACATTGTAGAGAAGCAAAATAAAAGTAACTTCATCTCTAAGATAATGTGGAAAGACATGTTGCTTTACACCAATTCTTGGCATGTAACTTGATAAATACAATGTACAGAAGCAGATGTACAAATTGAATGTCATGGATCTGCATATCTTTAATACTGATACACAATCACTTTCCAGTGGCGAAGATAAACCACAGTTTAGAGCTCATCGGCATTGTCATAATTATGTTGTCAATGGACAATTACCTAAATTTGTTGAACAGAAATTGGAGGTGTTCTATCAAAGCTCATATAAACTTTCAACTTGAATCCCATTGAAGATATATTTAAATTCCCAGAGCATTAAACTATGACAAAGAACACCATTTTATCTGTTTTGTTAGAGCGAGTATACGTGCAACATTTTTACTTCCCTTTGGTTATATGATATCTTAAGTGTTGGTCTTGATTTTCCTATATGCTCCCTTGTACTGAGTTCGAATCCTATGAAGGAATCCATTGTTGTCAAGTCCCTGGACTATCCCACTTTAAATACATCATGGAAAAGATCTGGGGAGGGGTGGGGCGACTCTCTCTGCACACACTGAGGCATTCCTGAGCTGGGACACTGATGGGTGTTTCCCCAATGGAGACTTTGCACGTTGAGAATGGAGCTGTATTGTTCAGGGCCTGGCTGCACCGTGGCATTGCCTGTGAGTGTGAGATAAGTTTACATTCTCTCCCATCCAGATTTCCCTCTCACAACTTATACAGGCCTTGTTTAGACCTGAAGAAGAGTGAGCTCAGTGATTTCTAATGACATTCATTGGACTGCAACATGAAAAAAATGACGTTCTCATACATGTTTGTATTTCTTTAACATTCTCACTTACGCTGATTAGCTTTTTTACATATACCAAGTTGTCAAAAGCTTTTGATTTTTTTCCCAGGATTCCTGAAGTCATTTGGATTGCCACAGCATTTGATCTTGTTCTAAATCTGTGAGGATGATATACTGGGTGCAAGATTTTACTGACCAATTTATTTAAAATTAGATTTAAAAGGGTATGTGGAATATTCTAAAAGAACATTCTAGGTAACCAACCATAAGGTCTCTGTTGCCAAAAGCTAACCAGAACAGTTAATTTATATACACTGAAAATAAGAAGGTTTAAGGCTATGTCCTACGTTATTCCCGAAGTCACTTGCGTACACGTAATCTAATTTTGAAGTCTTGGTTTATTAGTCACATACACCTTTTACCAGGGTACAAAGTCTATGTGTAATAAATGTAATGAGCTAAAGCTTTAATCTAAAGTGGGTTATAGAATAGCATAAGGAGGGGACACGAACAAAACTTTCTTTTTAAACGGAAAGAGGTGAAGTAGGGAAACGCATAAGTAGAAATTAAATTCCTCACATCCTACTGTTGTGAATGTTACGTACTCATTCTTCACAGAAACTTTTCACCTTCCGTGGACAATCTGACCCAGAGAAACCAAACTGCATTCAAATCAGGCACTGATTATAGAAAGTTGCTACAGCATTTAATAAGTATGTTTCAGAATAGTTTTTCTCTTCAGTGAAGAAATTAACCACATGGCACCAAAAACATTGGGGCCCATAAAGAACATTAGTTTCCTCCACTCTTGCCTGTCGTGATGCAGTCTCAGGAAACAAAAAAGGGAAAAATCAAATTATGTTATCCCTTTGCTATTACAAATATGACATAGAATTGGTGACTGAGCCAATAATGCATGGAGTATGAATCATCACTCAAGCGGGTCCCATATTTTATGATTGATTCTAATCGTTACATCGAATATTTTTCAGAGTACAACTACTGAGCACATCATAGGGAAAACATGAGAAAGTATAACTAGAAGTCGAATTTACAGCTGTTGTAGGCAGCACATGGAAAAATGTCACAAGTGGGAATTTCAGGGAAGTTTTCTTCTACTGGACTGCTTCACTATTCACGTACAGTGGCTACATATATTTCAAAGCCGTATTCATTTTGACCATACATGACTGATGTTCAGGAATTTCTTGTTCTCAAAGTCGTGAAAACAAATGAGGCAGGACACTGTGATTAATGTCCACTTAACGAGGTTTGGTTTTATTTAAAAAGCGTATAAACATGCATTGTTTCTCCTTTAAAATTTTTCTTTTCAATTTACTCATTCAAAATGGGTCAAACATATTTTAGTCGGTAGCCAATTTCTGAGACTGTACCATAAAATGTTTCTTTCGATAAATCTACTTACTGTGAACTGAACATACTCTGAGCACTGCTTTTTAAGCACTTACAATTTGGCTATACATCTGGTGGCATGAACTTCACCTCTTAATCAAACAAAACACAGAATTGTCTATAGACTGCATGATTTTTTTCAAAGTCATAAATTTAAGCGATGCAGCTCTATCCTCTAGTGTGTACTGAACATGTATTAGAAAGATGAAACAAGATATTGCTATAGAGTTTTTGCATTTGGAAGCAGCCCGAGTATGTCCTAATAATAAATTGCCTCTTTAACTATTTGCTAGATATTCTAGAGTTCATTTTGTTTGTTTCCTTGGGGAACTTCATATTAGATCCTGACTTAATGAGTTGGAGAGATTAATTATGGTAATTCAGAAAATGCTTCTTGAAAACACTGTAATACAAACACAGCTCTTGGAAACACCTTCATTTCCTTTTGCTTGTTATAATTCTCAGATGGGTCAATTACAATGACAGGTAAAGTTGATGCTACATATAACTTTCATTTTCATTTTCTTTTTCTTTCTCTTTTTAGCGAGTTTAGTACATCTTTGCTACCTGTGTATTTTAATACCTATTTAGCCTTAAGACTTAGATTTCCTTCTTTGACCCCTGCGTTTTGTCAATAGTAAAAGCCACCTTTCTGCTTTTCTTTTTATTGACTCAGTCCCTGGTACTCAAGGAAGACTTTGCCAACACCACTGTTCCTTTGCATCTTCCTGTTTCTACACCCCAACTGCAAACCATCTCACATGATTGGTTCCAACCAGCATATCCAGCCTAGCTTACAGTACAGAAACTCCCTTCACATTCAGTCTTGTTCTTCATGTCACGAGGAGTAGAGATTTGTGCTTATCACCAAATAAAATTGCAGTGCAAAATTTAAACATAAAAGTTACACAATTAAAAGTTAATATATGGCACCACAGCCTATTAATTCACATATAGTACAACAGACCAATAAAAACAGACAATAGTATGAACAGAGCTAAAAAGAGTGAGCTTGCATAGCAACGCACAAAAGAAATTATATACAGAGGAAAATCCTTTTCTTCCTGGAGGGCGAGTTTTGTTTTCTTTCTTTTGTATATACTCCTGACAAGAAAGAGTTAAGGTGGGTGGTGTACTTAAGAGAAGAACACAAGTAAAATATCTGTGGGATATGTGTGGCTGTGTGTCTTTACATTGCATTTACAGTCTTTTAATAGTACATAAATAAAGAAATTGTTCATTGCACTGTTTAGTGTCATCACTTCCATGAGTTCAGACCTGGTGGTCCTTCAGAGCAGCTTTGCATGTCTCCTCTCAGTTACTCTACAAAGAGATTAAGAAAATCAGAAATAAGTTTGTATTGAACGTAAGTAGTCTTTCATCCCGACCAGTATAACAAAAAGTGAAACAAACAGATAATCAACGAAGATAACATCATCGGATAGCCTTGGTGAGTGTGTAAAGTTAAGAAAATGGACTTAGGGAAAGGGAAAGAAAAAGAAGCTGCAAAACTTGGAGATTTAAAATCCAGGTAGAGCTATTTCTACACTTCTTGCGAATCTCTAACTATTCTAAAAGTCAAAGAAAAATCCAAGTAGTCATGAATCAAATTAAAAATTATAAACATATCTTACTAATAATCAGATTACTAATAGAAAACAATAATGTTAACTCTAGTCAAGAAATAATTTACAGTCTGAAAGTACTTTTACTTTCCATTATTTTAAGACATCCCCCAGTCTGTGATGTAAGCATAATAGTAATGCGATTTTTAAGATAAGGGGGTGGAGATTAGGAAGGTACTTTACTTGTTCTGGGCTAAGACTGGAACCCAACGCTATTCCTTCAGCATTGCTTTTAAGCTGAATTCAAATAAGCAGCTGAAAATACTCAGCAAGTATAATTTGGACATTGGATAGCAGAAGTAGTCAATTTCAAGAAAAAAAATTAACACCAAGAGTTCAGTGATTCTTACTGTGACATATTGTGACATCCTATCTTTCTCTGTCAGCTGATATTATATTTTTATAGATTAGTTATACTAACTATCAATGCTGGCTCTTTATTCAAAAAGAAAATTGTGTATATATATATATATATATATATAATATGTTATTATAATCAAAGTACTTCAAATGAACTGAAATCAAAAATCAACTTTAAAAAGTTGACTCTTAAGGGGCGCCTGGGTGGCGCAGTCAGTTAAGCGTCCGACTTCAGCCAGGTCACGATCTCGCGGTCCGTGAGTTCGAGCCCCGCGTCAGGCTCTGGGCTGATGGCTCGGAGCCTGGAGCCTGTTTCCGATTCTGTGTCTCCCTCTCTCTCTGCCCCTCCCCCGTTCATGCTCTGTCTCTCTCTGTCCCAAAAATAAATAAAAAATGTTAAAAAAAAAAAAAAAAAAAAGTTGACTCTTAAAATAAATAAATAAAGAAACAAATAAATAGGGGTACCTAGATGGTTCAGTCAGTTAAGCATTAACTCTTGGATTTGGCTCAGGTATGATCTCAGGGTCATGAGATCGAGCCCCGCATGTGGCTCCATGTGGAGCGTGGGTCCTACTCAAGATTCTCTCTCACCCTCTCTCTCTACCCCTCCCCCAACCCTCTCTATCTCCCTCACTTGCACAGGTTCTCTATGAATACATACATACATACATACATACATAAATACATAAATGAATAAATGAATAAAGAGACATCAACTAGGGAATGAAAAATTCTTGAGGTTCTTTAAAAACTAACAAAGGGCCAATATGTTTCCCTTTCTTTATATGCTCAGTTAAAAAGGTAAACAAAACTACAAATAATTAACTTATAAATATTAAAATTAATTGCCTAAAGATAGGCAATTTTTGTATAGTATAAGTCAGACTTGAAATAGAAGAAATGTTTATTTAATAGACAGCTGGAAATAGCAAAGGTCTACATTATGACCAAAACTGCTCAAAGTCATAAACATTTTTTTTTCTCATAGCACAGCAAGATTTCTACTATTCTGAAATTTGTTTATTGTGCCAATATTATTGTTGAGGTTCAGGACATACTACTGCCAAATATGACACCTTGGCACACTGAATATCTGAAGCTGAAAGAGTTTGAGAAACCAACAGAAGCAGGAAGGTCACTCTGACCTCCCTCCCTCAACCCAAGTTTTTTTCTCTGAAACAGGTCCTAAAACTCCTATGTGAAAGATACCCTCCTTGTACCAGGAAGAAGGAAGATATTCTTATTCCCAGAGACAGGGAGTTTGGGGGCTGAGAAACTGTGCAAACAAACCTTTTTAAACTAACCCTTTTCTTCTGAGTTACTTCTTTACCATTGACTGCTCCTACCCAAACCCTTCTGTCTCCTAAAACCTTCACAAATTTATTGCTTCTTTGTCTAAAAGATATAATAGGTTTCTGCTCTGGTCACTACTTTGGGTCATGGCTCATTCTCTTGTGAAGGCACCCATGTACGCTTTTCTCCTGTGCATCCTTTTTTTTTTTTTTTTAAGTTTTTATTTATTTATCTTGAGAGAGAGTGTGTGAGCAAGGTAGGAGCATAGAGAGAGGGAGAGAGAGAATCCCAAGTAGACTCAGCACTGTCAGTGCAGAGCCCGATGAGGGGATGGAACTCATGAACTGCAACATCGTGACCTGAGCCAAAATCAAGAGTCAGATGCTTAACTGACTGAGCCACCCAGGTGCCCCTCTCCTGTTTATCTTTATCAGTTAATTTTCAGACCCAACCAGGGACCCTAAGAGGATCAAGGAAAACTTTTACCTCCCCTGCATTATTAACCCAATGTTAGTTCTGAATCACCAGAGCCTTTCAAATGTCCTAAAGCACTTACATAATTCACCTGTAAACTGTCCTTGACTATTTGAGCCCATGTATCCTATGTCAAGAAGGTCGCTGGCATTGCGCTGGTGACTTCCCCTCAAAGCCTCGGCTTTCCTAGGTCCAGTGGATCCTTTAGAAGAAGCTGTTCCTGATGAGCTGTGACCTCCTGGAGATGGGAAACTGGGCTTGCTGTAGGGCACCAATGTCTCCTCTGAAAAAGAAATACAGAGTGCTAAGCTAAACAACAACATGGAGACAAAAGAAACTTAACTTTAAATATTAAGACGGGCTATTCTACCATTTCACTCTTTATTAAAATTAACAATAAGAGGTTTAAGAAGGCCCGGATATTAAAAGAATTTCCATGTGCCAATATTTCCTATAATAGGAACTAAAACAGGATTGAATCAAAGGAAATTTGGGGATAAAAATATAATATTACATATCACTTTGAACATTTAAATTCTTTACAAAAGAGAGCTGCAGACAACGAAACTTATTGTTTAACTAAAGCATCTCTGAGCATAATTTCTGGAGTTCAGTGAGGCTCCAATTAAATTTTTCCATGAAGACTGAATAAACATGGTGTTTTTCCGCTTTAAATTATAGCGACATTCTCTCAGTCAATTAATATGAAGAACCATGTATTAGTTAAAATAAGCTCCTTAAATTTTTGCTGTTTCTTGGGATATAAACACATTATTTTAAAGATTGTGTATTTACTTAAAAGAAAAAGAGAGATACACATTTTAACAAATGATAAATAGTAAATAAAAAGGTTTTTTTAAATGCAGCAACTCTCTACAAATAACTCGTTATGTGTATTATTAAATACCTAATATTTTGAAACATTTTTTTCTTTCCTTCTTTCTTCCTGCCTCCTTCTCTACCTCCTCTTTTTTTTTCTTTCTTTCTAGATATGAGCTACAATTACTGTGATGACTGCCACTCTATTTAGATGGTCTTTATGGAATCACAATAATAATTTGTTTTTCTCTCACAGCCTGCATGATGTAACTTCCTAAATATTTCACTAAATCTCGACATTCAAATTGACATGTTTTGGTTCTTCCATATATTAAATTTTCTCAAACTTTGAGCACCCAGTTGTGATATCATATAATTATTAAAAATGCATGGGTAGAGGATATATCTAGAAAAGATGGAGTCCAGGTTCAAAAATCAATGTATAAAGAAACTCTCAAATGTCATTTGTGTTTGTGTGTACATTTTAATACTCAATGAAACCTGATACGAGAAGAAATGTTCCAAAAAATGTATTTCTATAATAGGCCCAACCAACCACCACTCCTCCAAAAAAAAAAAAACCCAACCACAAATAATGAAATTTATTTTGTGACAATTCCAGGAAGTTTGATTCATAAATAAGAATATTTCCCAGTGAAATGTTAACAACCCACTAAATTTAACCAGCTGAAGAAACTGTAGGCCCTGTTTAAGCTCTTTTTTTCCTGAGAATACTGTGACTGGGCATTTCAGTACAACTTTTGTTATTTCAATGAATTCAACGAATTGACAGAAAGGAGCTCTCCTTTCAAAATGACTAGTTACTTCAGTCAAAATGAAACTGGTTGAAGGCAGAGATTATAGTGACATTAAGACAAAATTTGGAGGTCTTAAAAGCATTCAGCATAAACATTACAAGGCAAAAAATCAAATTGTCTCCTGAACAATCCAGGTAAAAAAAAGCTTGGAGGTCTCTTGAGCTCAGACCTCTATGCAGAGGGTAAGGAACAATCCCCATGGGAATGAGACTTAAGATGTGTCAGTGAGCTCTGCCGAGGAATCCCAACTTTTTAGCGATTCAAGGCAAACATATTTCAGATGCTCTTAAACAACTGCCATTTCTAAGTACCTGGTAGGGGGGGAAAAACAGGTAAAAGTCCACACTTTCTTAGGACTGTGCAGAACACACCTGGTCCAACACTTTGTTTGTGTAGGGCTTTCCGTATATCTTCTTGGCGCTCTGTGGAGTTTATCCATTCTTGGGTTTGTCGCTGCCACTCTAGGGATGCTCTAGCTGGACAATCCAATGAGCTCTTTGTGTCTTCTAAGGTGGATGCTTGTGGTGTCTCCAGAGAGCTTCCTTTTCTCTCTGTTGAGGTTTCCACGTTACCAGCATGCTGGCTCGGGCCTATTTGCTGCCTTAAACCCTGACCTGGAGGGGGATCTGGTGGTGGTGGAAGATCTAAAAATTGTGAATAATGTTTAGAATGGACTACAATGTAATGAAAAATACAGGTTCTGATTCAAGATGAAGAAAAAAACCCGTGCCCTCGTAAAGGTCTCACTCACGCAAAAGAAATTTGGTGGGGGGAGGCAAAGGTCAGTTATTTCTTCCTAAAATGCATATTATTGATCTCTTTTCTACCTTTTGATCACACTGTATTTGAAACAAAATTGACTAATTTCAACTATTATATGTGGAGAGTGTTTTCAATTGCACACGGAGGCTAATGTTCAAGGTATAAAAGGCATTTTATATTTTCTCCATAGTTTATCCAATGTTCACCCCCAACTCCCCAAAGTAGAAATATCATGACACAAAATGACTAGACATTCTAGCAGCTGTGTTAATAAAAGGCCCCTGGAAGAATAAAAGCTGTCCTGCCAATCTCCATAGGAAATGTTGCCCTCGGGAAATTAAGAACTATATGCCGTATCATATGCAACATATGACTGCCTTTACCCATGTATGTGGTACATTTAGCAACAGTCAAAGGGTTAAGCTAACATTTATTAAATGCAATTAACATTCTGCCTGACAACCAATTCTGGCTGTTCGTTTCATGAGTTAGCTAATGAGTTACAACTAATACATTATAATCTTCCAATGTATTAATTTTAATAAGTAATAACCACTGTTCAGAGTACAGATAGAATATGCCTCATGGTGCTAGAGTAGACAATGCATCATAAAAATTTGAGATGTAGTAGAATAGATAACTTTGCCAAAAAGCTCTTTAAATTAAATATAAGATGTGAAAAAACTAAAAAGTTCAAATGCTTAGCCAATTTTTCATTTTCCTTTTATTAGTTAGCTGTTTGGATCATGACACCTTTATACTTTGATTTGTCTTCAACTGTGATATCATAGTCTCTTCTTTCATATTTCTTTAAGTATTATATTAGTTCTATTATATGATTTATGCCATTATACTAGTTCTAGAATTACTTTGTTGAAGATTTTGAAATCTCCTGAACATTCTAAACATTTTTTTGGATTATTATCTTGTAATTTTTCTGGTATACTACGGCAAACTTCTCTGTTCATCCTCAAAATATCAGTGATTACATAATGTCAATTATTATTGATATAATATTGATACAATATATATTGATATATTAATTATATATATCAGTGATATATAATTGGTTCATAAAATCAAATACCATATATAATACACATATTTATATTATTAATAGGCGATATTGCATATAGATAGTCCATTATTTCCCACGCCATTGTTGTATTTGTGCTCTTATTTCTAAGAGTACTGTTTGTGACACTTAAAAGGAAGAAGTATAAATTTCTTGTGTACAAAAGACAGGCTTCCTCCAGAAAGGCTAAGTTGCTCTCTTTAAAGACTTTATTAAGAAGCCTTATACCTTCTTTCTTAACGAGCAAAATGATATTGTCCTCCACTGAATTGACAATAACACTCTCCTCTGCATCTGCTTTGGGAGTTCCCATATTGAAGCAGCATTCCCAATTCATACATATGTCCTCTTGGTAGATTATTAATTACTAATTATTGAAGGGAACAAGATTTCCATCTGGGAGAATACAGTTGCATTTGGAAAATTTCTTCCAAAATGAAGAGCTAATCCAATATCGTGATATCTGTTTGTAGAACAGTCCACCAAGGGGTGTAGTGTTTCCTTTATATTCAATCCGACTTCCTTCAGTATGTATTATTATAAATGTAAAGCAATCATTTCATTGGAGTGTTTGGCCTTAAGACTGCCGGCAGGGGGGAAATTATTACATTTGCTTTCAAAATAACATATCTTGTCATTGATTTTTATTCTCCATCAAAGGAGCTTCATTTTTAAAATGGACAAAATGGCATCTGCTTATGCTAGCTGAAATTCTGATTACTATTTAATTTAACCTGAAATTATATGGCTACATAATTAAGTCATATACTTGGAATTTGTATACTCTAAGAAGAAAGTACATGGCGTGCACATTGAAATAAACGAATTGGAAAAAGATGGGATTAAGAACGACTGTGGAAAAAATAAAAATACGTAATCAAATATGTTTACTTAAATTTATTATTAATTTCCATGTTGATTCATTTTGACTAAATTAATTCACTAACGAGTCTCTTACTGGCTTACTCAGGATCTGCTGTTATCAGGCACACAACAATCCAATGAAATATGTGCCATTATTATCCACTTTTTAGAAAAAAAAAAGGCAAAAAGAAATCAAATACCTCCAGCTTGGATCTCTCCTTCCATCAACTTCAGACTCACGTGACTAAATCCACACTTAGGTGTTCTACTTATTTAGAAAGCATCTACTTTCACATATCAAAACTGAGCCTTCCTTGACAAAACATGCTTCTTCTCTAGTGTTCATCATCTCAAATAGTAGCAATTGCATTCTACAAGATGACCAAAACTTTGGCATAATCGTTGACATCTCTGCTTTACAACCTGTATTTAATTTCAGTAACAAATCCTGTGGCACCAATCCCAAGCTATAGCCAGAATTCAACCTTTCTCATTGCTTCCACTGATCCTACCTGGGTAGAAACCTCTGACATCAATTCCCTATATTACTTCTACAACCTGCTATGTGGTTTTTGTATTTCCACATAGAAGTGCATTTAATCTGTCTCAACATAAAAACGGGGCGCCTGGGTGGATCGGTCGGTTAAGCATCCTACTCTTGGTTATAGCTTAGGTCATGATCTCATGATTTGATTTGTGAGTTTAAGCCCTGCATCCAGATTGGGATCCTGCTTGGAATTCTCTCCCTCCCTCTCTCTGCCCCTCCCGTGCATCCCTCCTTTGGGAGCACATGGACTCTCTCTCTCAAAATAAATAAACTTTAAAAAAAATAAAAATAAAACAAAAATATAAGTAAGATCATGTTACTCCTCTGCCTTAAACACACACACACACACACCCCTTCAGTGGTTTCCTGTTCAAAGTAAGAGCCTTGCCCTTATAGAAGTCTAAGGTCTTTTGGTGCCTGGGTGGTTCAGTTGCTTAAGCATCTGACTTCAGCTCAGATCATTATCTTGTGGTTTTTGGGTTCAAACCCCATGTTGGGCTCTGTGCTGACAGTTCAGAGCCTGCAGCCTGCTTCAGATTCTGTGTCTCCCTCTCTCTCTGCCCCTCCCCTGCTTGTGCTCTGTCTCTCATTGTCTCTCTAAAATAACATTAAAAAAGTTTAAAGCCCTAAAAACACTGGTCCTTGCTTATTTGTCTAACCTTACATTTTATTCTGTGGCTGTCTCTGCTTCAGTCACACTGCTTCTCTTACTTTTTATCAAACAGGCTTCAGGCTTCCAGTTGCTGTTCTCAGTTTCTGGAATGACTTTTCCTCGATATCAGCATTGTTTTTTCCCTTTTAATCTTTTAGTCTTCTCTAATGTCATCTTCTTGGTCAAGCCTTCCTTGAGACTCTACTTAAAAAAGACCTCGCCTAACCTTTGTATTTCTTAACTTCCTATGTTTTTTCTCCATGACACTTATGACCATCTTACCTACTTTTATTTTGTTTGTTTGTCTCTATCTTCTCAACAGAATGTAAACTCCAGGAAGATAAGGAATTTTGTCTGTTTGGTTTCCATTGCCTATCATTTGTTATGTGCTTAGTAAATATTTGAATGAACAAATTAATAAATACAGAAATTCACTCAACGGTCCAAGCCAGTCTGTGGCAGAACTAGGAAAGTTCTCCAACCAGGACATTAGGAATGAGGGGAGAACAGGCTAGAAGCAGCTGATCTAGGGAAAAAAAGGTTGATGGATAGAAAAATACTTCCTCTGCCTTCTTCCTTCAGTATTGGTTAATATATTGGCTTGAAAAGGTATTCTTTGACTTATGCATGTAGAAGAGAAGATTTGGATGGAGCAATGGCTGCTTCGAAGAGAATTCAAAGGAGCAGAATGTTCCTTGACATGTGTGTGGGTTTTTTCATAGTCTTTAAGACAGAGCCTTATGTTTACCACCATTCCCAATTCCTCTTCCTAGGCACAAGAGAATATCACTTTCCCAGTAGTTAGTCTGATGTCATGTGACAGTGTACTTGTCAGTGAGATGATAAGGGATATGCACCACTTGCAGGCCTGGCCAGAGAACATCTCAAGTGATCACTCTGTTTTTGTCTTCCCCTCACTCAGAAGCCATAAATGTCGCACTGTAAAAATAATGGTATCCCAATACTGAAAAAGCGTATTTTCTTACATTAGTATTTAGAGGAGAGACACCTGACCTTGATAAATTATTATGTTCATGGGAAACAAACTTTTGCGGTGCTGAGCCACTGAGGGATAGAAGTTCTTTGGTATAGCAGCTGGCGGTAATTATTCTGATTAATTTGCTCACAAAACACAATTTTAAAATGTATAAAGCAAAAGTTTTTGTGTAAAAATGTCTAGGCACTAAGTGCTGCTAAACGGCAACCTGCCCCAAAAGAACGGTTTGATTTCACATACAAATAATAAAAAAATTATTACCAATGCCTGGATTGATACCATATAAATGCTATGACACATACATTTGCTATAAAATAGCAACATCCTTAAGGATAATCTGTAGACTGTCATCTGCAATAAATGCCCTCATATCATAAATAAAACATCATTGGATCATACACTTGGGAAGACATGGGAGCCAAAATTCCCTTTGCAATATCACTACTTCCAAAATATTTCTACTAACAACACATAATCCATAACCTGGCTTTGCAATGCTGGCAAGTTTAAAAGTTAGGAACCTATTAGTTGTTGAGAAAGATAAGCAATGTATTGATCATGCTTTAAACTAGGTGGAAGCTTGCTTTAACCCGACATTCTGCTAAAAATTGCAAGAAAAGAATTTTAGGAAGAAAAGGAGAGCTCTCTATTTTGTTGATTTATATTTTATGCCTTCCACATATTCTGGATATAATCTTCAAACATTTCAGAAAAAACGTTTTTCTTTTCTTTTTCCACAACATTCGTAGCAGAAAAACTATACAAAATTATTAATTCTGAGATTTATAAGTAGCATACCAGTGGGAGTGGTCCTTTTTATTTAGAGAGTATAAGATCAACACTATTGACTGCTTTAAGTGCTCAACTAATCTTCAGACCATCTGAGGCAGGGAGGCAGCGGTGAGCATTTTTGTTCAGCACAGGATATTCGCTTATAAAGCACCAAAATCTCAAGTTTACCTTTGCCCTCATATTCCATAAAACACTTCCCAATGAAAACAAAGTAACAGGAAAGATAAGGAAACCTAAAAGCTTTTAGAACAAGTTATGTTTGACTTTTAAAATCTTCCTTGCCTTAAAAAATGACAAAAGAAATCACAAAGATGGCTGCCAGATACAGACCTCCCCCACCCACCCAAACTAATAAAGAACAGATGTTTCTTTCCCAACTAGGCCTCATTCTGTCCTATAATGGTAAGTCCAAGAGAGTAAAATGAATGCTAAGGACTCACTCACAGCATCTCAGTGCTCGCTGCACGTTAGATTCACTTGTGGAGCTTTAAAAACACTCATAATTGGTTTTCACCCAGAACAATTAAATCCCAATCTCCAGAGTACAATTTAAGAGTTCCCTAGATTGTTCTAATGCGCAGATTGGCTAGGTTCACTCTTGTGGTATTTAGTAGAACTACCTCAAGACAAACTCTGTGTGTTTACAAAGGATAGTGCTGAGAAGAGGGAACAAATTTACCTTTGGCTCAGACATCAAACTAGGCTCTTTACATATATCATCTTAAATATTCCTTAGATAAAACTTCATGATAAATAGTTGTATTCCTACATTTAAATGTATGAGAATTAAATTGAACATATGGGAGATAAATCCTGCTCTGTAAAGCTACTGAACTCTTCTTTATTGAACAAGGACATGTCCCAGGAATATTGTGCTTCCTGAAACCAACAGTGTTTGCTGTGCAAAGACTGAATGCTATACATAAATAAAGGGATTGGAATAGATCAACAAATGGGCCATGGGCCAAATTCAGCCACTGCCTGTTTTATCAATAAAGTTTTATTGGAAGTCAGTCACACCCATTCATTTATTTTTTTCTGTAGCGACATTCAGACTACAATGGCAGTGAATAGTTGTGACACAGACTGTATGGCCAGCTAAAGTCAAAAATATTTACTATCCGGACTTTTATAGAAAAGTTTGCTGACCCATCCATTCGCTGATCTGTAGCTAGCTTTTAGGCCTGGAATTCATGAAACTAAAAAAAGTTACTAAGTTACAAATCATTTCATGGTCTTTTTCAAAAGTGAAATACCACTGAAGTTACCTTAATTTGATATCAGAAATGTTCCAAATTTAATATCAGAAATGCATGCCAAGTGCCCATGCTATCTATGTTTTTTTTTTTTTCCCCTAATCTCAAAAGGGAATGTTCACTAAAAGCATTGATGGAAAACTCCAGAATGGTAGCAAAATCAACATTGAAAAGTGGTATGGCATACATTTCTTGGGGCTTGGTAATATAGAAATAACTCCAGATTGTTAAAAAGAAAAAAAAGAGGGTGTTTTATTTAAACAAGACCATATTGCTAGATTTTCTGCCTTGTTACGTAATGAGGCAATGCCTAATCTACCATAGCTACTTTAATGTAGGTTAATGACTTGCACAGAGCACACCTCTTCAGTGAGGAGACAAGAGACAAGGAAACAAACCTACCGTCTGTCATTCCTTCCCTTCGATGAGGCAATGCTGGTTGTTGGTCCATTCTCCCTCCCTTGTGTTTTTTAGTGGGCCGAGGCCTCTGACTCTGACTCAGGGCTGCACTGGTATTACTGTCAGTAGAAAATGGGCTGGTTGGTCGAGGTCTTTGAGAGGAGGTAAAAGCTTTGCCTAAAAAGAAAACAAAGGGAATGTGGTACAGAGGATGTTACAAGGCAGTGATTGTGCGTGTCTTGTATTTCTGCTCTTACTTAGACTAACCTATAAACTTGCCTAGAGATGCCATTTGAAGATACCAAATACTGGTGCATCTCCATAAAAAAATGTCCTGTTGCATTCATTTTATCCAATTTTTAGTAACCAACACACTGCCCGCTGAAAAAAATTTAATAAATGAATAAAAAAACAAATCCACCAACCAAAAGCTTGAGATTACTTGGTTTATTATTTAACCTTGATGATCTCAGTGATATTTTCATGGATATATGCAAATTAATGCTGCTTTTACTTCTTAAAATTAAGGAAGTTATTTCTGAAATGAATTATGTACTGTCTTATTTGCTTCATCAAATTTTATCCTTGGAATCTTATAAACTCACTTTCAGCACAGGAGAAATGTGTTGAAGTAAATGCATTTGAAAATTTACATGAAAGGTCTGCTCAAAGACATATATTAAACTGACCTTATCACCCATATAAATACACGATGAATTTTACTTCTTTTACAGAAACTCAATTGTATTAGTGTATAATATAGGATAGATAGCAGGTTAAAACCACCTTGCATATCCAAAGTGCAATAGGTATTTTCTGATGAATATTATTGTATCTGAGCAGACTCCAAATTCTCATTGCAAAATGAAATTGTGTTATGTCCTTTTTTTGAGCTTTAGTACATACCCAGGGAAATTTATTTTGTGAAAAGGGTAGCTAATAAATTTTCAACATCTTATGATTTCAATACAGTGTTTATTATGGTGAGAGAGGGTCGGTTTATGTGCATGTATTTATTCTCTTGTGCATGTTTTCATTTCACACAAAATTATTGTATGTAGTTACATTTTCTTAAGTCAATGTGACATGATATTGCTTAATGCTTTATTAGATATTACCATACATGCAAGAAATGCACTTATGCCTTCTAATTTATTAGTTTCCTTGCACTGTCTCACTGCTGTGCTTACAACTATCCACAAAAAAACACTCAGGCAACATAAAGTTTCTGACTTATGCCTTATAAAGCAAGAAAATTCAAATAACCATTATATTACAACATACTTTAGTTCGGATGCTATATGAAAAATAAACCTCTGCAATGCTTGGAGAAAATTTTTTATACCATTTGACGATTCCTAATGCATACTCAAAAGAAATACTGATGTTATAATTCAAAGAAAATGTCCAAGACTGATTTTTATAACCTGAGAGTTTAGTGAAGGGTCAAAATCGTTTTTCTTCACTTTACTATTTGAATACTATTAAGATTTCAAAAATGCATTTAAAGTTTCATTAGTTTGTTTTGTAAGGTAGTTCAATTTAATTCATATAGTAGAACCTTCTTATATGTGCATTTAAGAATTACAGTCATATAAAAGCATGGATCATGCCAAAGTTATTTTTTTTTTCAGTAAAACAAACACTTACAAATTACTGATCTATTATTAGAATGACTCTCATATTCATTTTGGGGAAAATAATCAGATATATGAAAAATTATACAATTGGTACTCGATTATTCTCAGAAACCCAAAGTAGATTATGCTACAGAGCAATACGCATGCAGTCATCATTTTATTCAAGTTGCAAATGCAGTGGGTGTATCTTTAATTAGCATCCTTTAAAACAAATAATACATTATTGGGTTAAAATTTTAACAGCCAAACAATTAATAAGACCATCAGCCATTTGAACTGTTAGACTGACAGCCTTAGACCCAGTCACCCCATGCTGAGGAAGCCTTCCCAGAAAACGCATTTGCAGAAAGAAATGGGGCAAAGGAAAGTAATGGAGATAAAAGCTGAATAATTTTAATCACTGGGCACATTATTGATTGTGTGAGAATTTTGCAAAGTGTGAGTTATTGAAAATTTAATGGCAATCTCAGTTGCAGCTTGGCTGTAATATAGAAAGGAAGCATATTCCAATTAATCAGCAGAGCCATGAAGGGAAAGGGAAATAAAGGATAGAAGGTGGTGAGTAGGAGCCCATTCTCGGCTCTGCAAAAGTAGCATCAGAAGAGAGTTCTGGTAATTGAGGATCCCAACCGTGGTCATGCATATTAAAGAAAGCCCTGCCGTCAGACTCACTGAAGAGAAAGAACAGGAGAAATATAGCTCGGTGTCTAAAGGACGAGAATCTCTCATGCAAAGAGTGTTGACTCGGAGTCTACCAACCTGTTCTTGTAAGGCTGGTTCCATCCAGCCTAAAACCAGCTTTATCTGCTGCTGCCACCAGTGCTTGTGCAAAGCTGCCGCTGGCAAAGATGGAGCCATCTGAGGAGCTACCTACACTAGATCTATGACTAGAAAAGTTACGATCCTCATCAGATGCAGAGCCCCATCCATTTACCATTGAACCTAAAAACAAATGTAGTTGTCTAGTGAGTGGGATATAGTGGATAGCCCATCTGCTTGCACACACTCTGCTAAGGAACAAATAAGCTGCCTCAATTCCTCACTCCTCCTTGAGGCAAGTCTGGTTTCATCACCACTTCTCTAGCCACATGCAAGCATCATCCATGTTTTACACATTCCCAGCGCGGAAGAATGAGTGTTATTTAAAACCTGTGTCTGTTTGCAACACGTGAACAAAACATGTTTCACAGGGTTCCACTCTTACATTGATTGAATCATTACATAATCATTTTCCAAAAGAGAATTACTATGTATATCTTGTGTCCTACAATTCAGGGAGGAACGCTTTTGTGGAAGTAAATTATAGTGCGTAAACTTATCAAAGACTCAGATGAAGAAACAGTGTGAATATATCGTGAATTTAGTGTTGGCTTTAATGATAATTTCCATTAAATATACGCTTGTATACTGGGGAAGTGCTAGAATTATTCCAAGGATTTGAAATACAAATTTAAATAATCAGGAAATATAACAACAAACATTATAAACCAAAAAAAAAAATGTATAAATGATATCAGAGCAAATAGACTTAGAACAAAAGGAAAAAAAATGTATCTTTGAAAATTTCTATGAATTTCAAAGCTCAGGATACTTTGTTGGTATTTTAATTGTTTTAAGAATTCTAGTTTTCTCTTTGTTGCTAGTCTTCGTCTTAGAAAATTAACCATTATGAAGAATACAATTGGCATTATTATAGATTTTTCTGCAAAATACAACATGGTGATAGAGGAAAAGAATCACCCTTTGATGTGCAAAATATGAACATACTGAGAAATAACTTTCATTCTTAATTTTTTGGCAAGTTATTTACAATTTTGTATTTTTTCCTCGACCAAGTAATACTGAAACTGTAATCTATTACGTAATATAATTAACATTACAATATTTATTTAAGTTGTATACCATTACTTCATGACACAGTAAAGTGCCAAGTGTGGCTTAGCCTAAGTTTTATAAAGAGAGAGCAAAAAGAAGTATTTATAAGAAGTTAATTTTAGCTTTTCTAAATAAACCAATCACATATTCACATAAAGAGATTAAATTCAAGTGCCAGCGATTCCCTCCCCGGCCCCCGCTTTTTCTCCAATGTTTAAGAGACAACAGTATAGTTAGGAGTGTTGCTGTGATGAAGTATTTGTATGTGTAGTCTGGGTCCCGGGATACAGTAACACGGGTTCATGCACTTGCAAGAGAGAGAGAAAATAGAAACCAAAGGGGTTAGAAGAATCTGAGAAGCTAAAAGGGTGTTAAGTGTAGCAGAGAAAGATAAGAGCTTTGATTCTATTTGCCAAAAGCACAGGGATACACTTCTTATTTTCCAAACAAATTCCCCTGACACAGGCCACTGCAAGGAAGCGCAGATAACACCAGCAACCGAGCCTCCTCTGAGAGAACCATTTCTGAGTTAATAATCGCAAGTCAAGGACCAACAGCCCAAAACGAAGGAAGAAATGATGTCATGGGCTTTGCAGTATAATGCTACAGTAGATAAGAAAAAAGAAAATCAAAGTGATTCAGTCCATGATCACCAGAGAATATGAAACCCTAGAACTGAGGATAGTTTTGAAATACATGAAAGCTCATTCCTGTCCCTGCTATGTATTGTTTTCTGTATTTCTAAAGGTCTGCTGAACATCTGCAAATAAATCTGTGCTATCTGAAACTCACTCTCCAAACAAGCATCTCCTTTCCTACATCTCCAATTTCATTCCTAAGCTCCTCCTGATTTCCTTCTGGTCCCTTTTATCTTCAGCGTCATCTGAACTACTTTTCTCATCTATCACATAACTTGGTTCCTTCACTCAAAACCTTACCTAGTTTGCCAGCGCCACATTCAGCTAACGAGTTAAGCATCTGAGATCCTTCAATATGTAGTCCAGCCTCCCTTTCCAGCCCCAGACCCTCTTAATAGCCTGTGTACTCCCACTGCCTGCCCTACGTAGCCTTACCTCTCATTCCTTAACGCATCTCTGGATTGTCACTAACTCTATGGACCACTGTCAAACTTTAAAGTCCAAATCAATATCCCTTCTATCACCTTGATTCCATCTCACCTCGAACTCTGTCTTAAGAAGAATCAATTTCTCTGCTTCCTGTGTTTTTCAAACACTATGCATACAATAGCGTATCAGGTCTCTACAAACTATAGTTTGTTTCATATAAAGGTTTCTTCTTAGACAGTGGAACTCTAGAAATTGGGGACTCTTACTTATTTTCATATTTTTTCTATAGGTGCTTTTCTATAGGTGTTTTGTTTTCTATAGGTGCTTTCTATAGGTGTTTCAACAAACATTAGGCATACTGGATTAAATGTCTTCAACATTCTCATTACTCAGCATAATTTCTGTGTGATTCTATCCCTTGTGCCATTTCCCAGCAATGAACTTATGATACTTATAGAAAAAATGTGCTCAAAAGAACTTCTAAAAAATATAGTAAACAAGGAATATAATGTCAGTCAACTTTTGTTGATAACTTGGAAAACAGGAAAAGAAGTGAGTTATTACCCAAAAGGGAAAATTTTAAAAATGATTAATATACATATCTTGGCTATGCTTTGATACAGTTGAATATAGATATTTGTCAATATCTTGATCAAAGTAAGATAATAATGTTATATTAAATGGCAATTTACTTTTTTTCTCCTGAACTATCTATCTACACTCAACCATCTATCTTAATGTATTTAGTCCATTTTTGAAATAACTGAGTCTTTTTGTTTTTTCTCATTAATGTTGGCTTGCTGTGTGGTTCCAGCTTGAGGATTTGACATTTTGACAAATAGTCTCTGAACCTGAAAATGTAGGAAAAATCCTATACCACAGCAGTGCCACTACAGAAATGCCACTTAGGGACATCTCTTAACAGAGTTAGCTTGACTTTTTCAAAAACACTCTGTTCATCTCCTGTGATAGTGAGTCCTTCATATCAGGATTTCAATGTACAAGTTTGCCAGTCCCTAAACATACCAACTACTTTCCTGCCTTTGTGTTTTTGCTCTGAGTTTATCTCGATTGTTAATGCAACTTTCCATTCCCTCAGAAATCCCAGTTATTCATGAAGTTTTCTTTGGTGCTTTCTTTTTTCTTTCTCTGGGAAAAGAGAGTAGCATGGAAGACATGACTTCAAGTAGGTTTTGGTCAATATAGAAAGAACACCACTTCTGTTTTCTTTACTACTCTATGTAAGAGCTAAGAAATTAGATAGATGACTTCAGAGTTGAAGACACATGTGTCATATAGATTTGGCCATGGTGGACCACAGGAATCCTCATCACTAAAGAGAGGCAAGTGCCCTCAGGTTCCTATAGTTGAGTTCACCTTCAAATGGAGAGCAAGAAGGAAACACATCAAAAGAAGGCAATAAATTTTCTTTTTTCTTTGTCCCTTGGACTTTACCTTTGATAGCCCCTCTTCTGTAGTTAAATGTGATATATGGAATGGGTGCGTTTGTGCAGATCATTTTTATAGAAAATTGACAATACATCATGAATTAAAAACGTATAACATATATTAAATTTCATCCATGTTGTAAAATTGTTTTTTAAATATATTTTTTCATGTTATTTATTTTAGAGAGAGAGCATGAATGGGGAAGAAGGGCAGAGGGAGATAGAGAATCCCAATCAGGTTCCATGCTCATGACCTGAGCCAAAATCAAGAGACAGATGCCCAACTAACTGAGTCACCTAGGCACCATATACAATTGTTAAAGTTTATTTAGCAATCACTGATTTACCCTATCTGTGGCTACCATGCTTGTTCTTTCTTTAGATTTAAGCATCAAGAGTGATCTGAACATATATGTAAACCATTACAAGAAAGAAGACAATGATAGGAGGAAAAGAAAAACATTGATTCATGAATTAGAAAGTAAGCAAGTTTGGGGATAACTGGTTTACTTTCATAAAGGTAAATATAAAAATTAAAATAAAAATAAGATAAAAACAGAAAGGAAGGCAAACCATAAGAGACTCTTAAATTTAGGGAACAAACTGAGGGTTGCTGGAGGGTGGGTGGGGGAATGGGCTAAATGGGTGATGGACATTAAGGAAGGTACTTGTTGGGATGAGCACTGGGTGTTATATGTAAGTGATGAATCACTGGGTTCTACTCCTGTAACTAACTTGCATGTAAATAAATAAATTTTAAAAAATTAAAATGAACATGAAGTGAAAGAGTTCAGGTAGAGATTCTTTACAAATTATACACAATCCATCCAATTTGACATGTTATAGCCCCAAACATAATCAATACATATTTAAACATTTAATGAAAAATGAATTTATGCCACATAGCCAAATTTATTTGTGTTTACATTTTCAATCTTCTGAAATTTCTCAGGCTTAAAGTTGCTGAAAGGCCAAAAAAATCTCAAATTTATTCAAGCTATTAAAGAAGAACTGCATATAGGACATTAAGTTGTTGCTCAAATGTTACTGAGCAGTAAAATACCATGATAAAGTGGCATCTTTCTGTGTCTCTATTACATCTTCAGCACTAAAATTAATTTATGATCAGTCATCAATTCATTTACATGTCGTTTTATGCTAAATCCTTCCTTGCTGATAAATGCTTATCCTTAGATCCATTAAGCTAGAGTAAAGTCTGTGCTTTATAATATGACCCTGCTAATTGTTGCATTACCATTTTTATGAGATACAAAAACTGGCTGTCCCCCATTTTTTCAGCCAATATTTAATCGAGGAACTCTTCCTATTAAGTGCAATCAGTCTAACTATGTGTTAAGTAAAATCTTCAGCTATACTTGTCTTTGGATAAATCAATCCAAATATTGACCTCTGCTTAAATGGAGAAAAACATGTCTAATATTTAGAAATTTTTCTCTCCCTCAAACATATTGAATATGCAACAATTCCACCTGCATTCCTCAGAGAGAGAAAGAATGTGTAATATACATGAAAGCAAAATAAGCGATTAAAAAATGTCTTCCTTGGGACATAGGACACCTGTTAGCTTGCTCCACTCAGGTGAATAAATGATGTTCTCCTTTTATCTGTTAAATCTGAAATAAATATTTAATTTCTTTTTAAATACATCACAGTCTAAGATAATGATTTCATTATTTTTGGCATCATCTCTGAAATTCTCCTAGTACTACAATATTTTCCTTAAGTTTTTGCAACAAAAACAAGGCATCAGGTCACACTTTTAAGTGGCCAATTCTCTAAAAGCTGTGTGGTCGAGTAAGGTGGTGAGGCTGCCAGGTTTTACTGTGTTCAGAATGATCTGGTTTGGGAGTTCCAGTAAAACCTCCAAAGACATAAAATACAGAAAATATAGAGCCGCGATTTCCTTTCAGCCGTGGTATTTATGTGGGGTCCAGCAGTTAAGGAAACTTTTATTCATTTCACTTCATGGCTTTCCCTCTTGGTTGTACTTTTGGTGATCAGTGAAGCAGTTAGAATCTTGGCTTCATGCTCAGGACATTTTCCTTCTGTCCTCTCTCACACTGCCTTCTGTTTCTTTTTTCCTGTGGTGGAGTCATTAAATGCAGGAAACACTTACCCTTGACTCCCGTCATGGAAGATATAGAAAGAAGTATTAACTCCTCTCCCTACCCTGTTGCCCAAAAATGGTGGATTTGGCATTTAGGAAGACATATAGCAAGCATATTCCTAAAGACTGAAATAATTCTATACGTTTACTTTCTAGCCCAAATCAGTGTGATGTGCTATAATCAAGATAGTTTCAGACTTTATTACTACCAAAGAGATTTAAATTATGCTATAAATAAATTAAAAATGAGATTCCCCACAAAAAGTGCTGATACAGATGATTCTTGTTAGCAAGAGTCACCATAACTGAATATAGAACTAAATGTAAGATGATAAGTAATAAAGGTTACAGCTAAAAATTAGTATTTTTTACTCTTGATTAAGTGCATGGGGGAAGGATTAATGTTTCCAGAGATAAAATTATATGTTGTATTTGTATGAATATATATTCATATATGTACACACATACACGCATGCATGCGGAAAGGAAGAGAGACACAGAAAGACAGAGATAGAGATCTGTATGTTAGGTAATAGACCGAGAGATCATTTTCCTTTTAAATATGTTAAATTCAGAGATTAAAAAAAAAGTTGGTCATATCCAGAGCAAGGATCATGGTCATTTATCTTGAAAGTAAGATACTTATTTTGAAAATTCTTTTGCCACCTATCAGGTGGGTATAACCTTAAAAGATGTCAAACCCCTCTGTGACCCAATTTTCGTATCTGTAAAATATGAACTAAAATAGGTTTGTGATAGGTAAGGGATTTAATATACGTTAAAACTTTAGGACAGGGATCAGCAAACTTTTCGATAAACTGCCATATACCAAATATTTGAATCTTTGCTGTCTCTTTTCGTTTGTTTCATGTTCTCTTACAATTGTTTAAATATGTAGGCAACATTCTTAGCTCATGGAGTCACAACAAAAAATCAGGTCACTGCTTGAAGAGTGCCTTGCACTTACTAAGGGCTATATATGCACAAGATAGTATTCTTCTTGTTGATGGCATTATTATTATTATCATTATCATTATTATCATATTTAAATTCCTAGCCAACAGTTTGGAAGGAAGAGACATTTGGTAAATGTTTGTTGTAGGAATAAATAAATAATATAGTAGACTTGCAAATACATTTTCCACATTACTGTTTTAGAAACTGAATGTTTATTTCTCCCTAAAATTCATGTGTTAAAAGCCCTAACCCCTAATGTTATAGTATTTGGAGGTCGGATCTTTGGGAGGTAATTAGGTTTAGATGAAGTCGTGAAGGTGGGTTCATCAGACAGAATTAGCAAACTTTTAAAAAGAGACCAGAGAGCTTGCTGTCTCTCTTTGCCTTTTGAGAACACGTGTGGAGATACCTGGTTGTAAGCCAGGAGGAGAAATTCACCAGGAACCAAATCTCCTGGCACCTTGATCTTGGACTTCCCAGCCTCCAGAACTGTGAGAAATAAATGTTTGTTAAGTCACCCAGTCAATGGCATTTTGTTAGAGCAGCCTAACAAGACTAAGACATTGAGATTATGGAATAGGAAACTGCTGATATTTTCCTTTCTTCTTGCTTTTCCATTCATGGACCATTATTTCAAAATTTAAGATGTCTATCACAAATTACTTAGTTGTTTTGAAAATATCTGGAATTTATATAATTATTTCTTTATAAAGATGGGCTCTGCACTTATTCCTTAATATGATTAAGTGTGGGAATGTTATATATACAAGTAAAATACACAACGGCTTTTTAGCCCATCTCTGTGTTACCAGTGGACTCTCATTCTGGTTGGATTTAGAGTTTCAGGGAATGGAATATAACTTTTTGTCGCATTTAATAAAAATGGTTCTTAGTTTCATGAAAATGAAAATCTCTACCAAAGAATTTAGGTGAAAGTAATGACTGAATTCCTCATATCACGTACGAATTTAGAACCCTGAGTAAATTACAGTAAAATCAGAATCCTCTCTGTGGGCACTTACCATCTTAGAAACATAAAAAGCCAATGGCAACAGTGTCTGTTTTTACTGCCCACCTCAATTAAGGCCATTAAACTAGGTTTAAGGGTCTGAAGAAAACATAAACACATTAGAACAATATTCATCAGCATGTTGATTTCTGTAACATTTGGTCCATACATACATTCATCTTAGGGCCATCCCCATGTATGCTTACATGTGCATATGTGCACACACACACACTTACACACTCACATATGCTTACAATCCTATTTACACCCACACACACCTACACATACTCACACAGAGCCGTAAATACACTCACACATGCAGTTATAATCACAAACCCTATCAATATTCTTTCACACACACATCCCACCCTCACTCACACTTCCTACACACACACTTTTTAAAGAAAATATATTTACTTTTGATTTATATTTACTTACATTACACTTATACACTAGAAAACAAAACAAATTACATCTTTGGTCATACCTTCCCCACAAAGTTACTGCAGAGCCAAAAAAAAAAAAAAAAAAGGAAAAAAGAGGAGAAGAAAAAAAGGAGAAGAAAAAAAAGAAAAGAAAAAAGGAAAAAAGAAAAAAAAGAGTTTCCTTTGGCTACTTCCTGTAAACCACAACTTCTTTCACTGAGAAGATGCATTATTCATAGGGCAAATTCATCATGTAATACACACCTAAACACCCTGAGGTTTTTATATACAGCAGTAATTAAGCAGTGAATTCAAGTAGGAAAACAGACTGTTTTCTTAGCAATAAAAGCTTCATTTGGAATGAACAGTATACTAGCTACAAGGAGAAAGGCAGATTGGTTTTAACCATGTTCACATTAGACAGCCTAACAGGTAAGCATGTAAAAGTGCAAAATGGCAATCTTCTGATTTATAGATATATTTATCATCTTTGACATTATAATATTTAATAAAAGGACTACATAGGCTATAGCTGCCCTTTTTTGTGTGCTATTATTGCAATTCTTACTGCATTCCTAATGGAGAGGAGTTCAGTATCATTAGTGAGATATGCAAAAATATGCAGAATTTTACCCTGAAGGAGATTATGTTGGAAATTCAGGCAAGAGGGCTTAACATAATAGTGCACTAATAAGTTAGCTCTCTGCATTCAAAGACTCAAACTTTTGCTTTGCCACCTTCAGTTGGATCTCGATTTCAAATCGTAGCAGTATATCTGGAGTTCTTAAATCTTAATTAGCCTGGCAAGCAGACAGCCCCCAGGTAAGAAGCAAAACAAAAAATGTGGGCTGCTGCATCACACATTGTATTATTCAGGAAGGCATAGAGAGGAAACATATAGGGCCTCATCCTTTTCCATCACTGTCCTAAAGAAGTTTCCATCAGTGTTGGCTCAAGTCAGAGTGACAAACCTTTGCAAGCTGGGAGCATACACATGAATTAAATGGGACCACGGTACACGCCTCCTAGGAAGAAGATGATATTATCAAGGTAAATAGAGACATGGGTGATTTTTCTGAGAAGACCCAATGCCTGCAAAAGCAAGATCTACATTTGGGGTAGTTGCGTCTTTACAGTCACATAAGAGACATTTATATATGTGTGTCAAAGAATGGATATCTACTGGAATAGAAAGACTACATTTTTACATTTTCCCAGATTCATTGTGTACACATTAGGATTCAAGTTTTTTCAACAAAATTGGATAAACTTAAATCCTTTCAAATAGGTTGCAGTCCTGGGATCATCTTAGGAGTGTAGCAACTGCAACATTTCACTTAGTGAACAAAGCCAGAGGACGCCAGAGGACTAAACTGCAAAAATAACTGTATTACTTGGGAGAGGAGCAATTACTGAATCCAACGATATGAAATGCGTCAATGTATGGCTTATCTCGCTATACATTTTCTCCACACAATACCTTGTGCAACCTTAGAGAGGCTCATTCTGAAGACTTGCTTATTTTGCTTATTTTCATCAGTGAACGATTGTACAGAGTGAAATATCAAGAAGTGTTTTGAGATTGCGTTCACTTTGTATGTTGCTCCTGATATACAAAATATATCATTTCGAAAAGTCAAGGTTTTTTTTTTTTTATGTAATAGACTTGGTTCCCCAGTAGAGTGAACTTTTCTTGAAAGCCCTGGATATAATTGAGTTTTCTTTCATGTCTTTAAGGCTTTTTAAAATTCATGAATTTTCTTATCATTTTTGCAGCAAAGCAAAAGTATTTCCAAATCCTTTTTGAATTTTGTGTTTAATATTAACATATTTAAAATGTTATAGAAATAGCTGGAGTGGAATAAATCTTACATAAGAAAGTGCTTGATTTTTGATGCATTTGAGTGTAATAAATAGGTCAGTTATTCCTATTAAATCAGTTACGTTACCTGTCACAGAGCTGTCTAGATTGTCCATACTGGATCCAGGTGTCTGCTCTAGTGCCCTCAGGGGCCTGGGGATTTCTAAAGCTTCTTCCTCATCATCAGCATCATCATCTGGAACATCTGTTTCCAAATCGGAAATCAAGGCTCCGGACATGTAACCTAATGGTGGAACCGGGGGCTGTGGAGGTTGATTATTGCTTTGAATGTGCCTAGAATTCAAATGGGAGGAAAAAAAGAGGGAATTCATTAACAACCCACAAAATTATAATTACAATTAAACAGCATGTTACAGCGACTAATTTTTTCTTCTTGCTTTCTATTAACTAATTTTGGAGCTTATGATGGTTTCTCAGAAGAGACAATGGGCTATGTATACATGACTAGTCAAAACCATAACCATATAAACTATTACACTCTTCTATTGGTATTCATGGGGTAATATACAGAGAAAAAATATACAGACCTAGTATTTTTGTGTAAATAAATCATCAAAGGAGAATAGGAATGTTTGCACAAATATTTAAAGTTGTTTTTGTTTTTGTACCATAAGAGTATAATAATTTTGTTTCCAGCTTAGTGTGGAAGTTGCATTCAGCCTGTGTGGAGGCCATATGAAGAAAAGATGTCACATGAAGAGTTAAATCCAATAACCCTTCTCCCAACCATGAGCACACTGCCTGACCTACAAGGCTTTCTTCCTGCAGGCTCCCCCATGAATCAGGCCACTGGTTGTTTCCACTTTAACACAGGTTAAAGTAGGAATGACTACTTTGTGTTCAGGTTACTTATTTGTGCCTCTGTTTTACCTACTGAAGTCTAAAACACTTAAAATACATAAAAGGTTCATCTCAGCATTTTCTGTGTTTAGAATATCAGGTGTGCTAAACATACCCTTTGCAATGCATGTGTATCTTTAATCTCAGCCTTGTGAAGTAGACAGAATTCATATTTTCAGCTCTTAGAACCTACCCAAGGGATGTTCAAACTTAAGTGACTTGTTTCAAATGGTATGGTTAGCAATATGTAGAGTTGGACCCTAGGTTCAGTTGATTCGCTTTGTGACTACTTAAGAATTTCTTCTAGGTGCACCTGGGTGGCTCAGTTGGTTAAGCTTCCGACTTCAGCTCAGGACACGATCTCATGGTTCGTGAGTTCGAGCCCCGCATTGGGTTCTGTGCTGACAGCTTGGAGTCTGGAGCTTGCTTCGGATTCTGTGTCTCCCTCTCTCTCTCTCTACCCCTCCCCTGCTTGTGCTCTGTTTCTCAAAAATAAACACTAAGAAAAAAATATTTTCTTCTGAATTATAAAATGTCATTATATATATGTATAACAAATAAAAATGGCATATATATAACATATATATATAACAAATAAAAATGACATATATATGTATCACATATATATATAAAAAAGAATGACATATATACATATGACATACATATGACATATGTATATATGTCATTCTTATTTGTTACTTGTTAGTTGTTATTTGTTCCTGTCATTAGGGAGTGAATATACCGCATATCTTAATACAGTAAATCTTTTTTTTTTTTGCCTTAATACAAAGTATTTAAAAGACGTTGGCTATTTAAGGCAGATGTATAAGTGTTATGCATTTTCACCCAAAGATTTTGAATTAGAAATACAAGGTTATTTTTAATACCTGCATTTTGGGGGCAATTATTTCATTCGTCCAGAATTTATTTAACATCCCTCTCCCAAATGCATTCTTGAACTGGCAACCAACTCCAATGTTAGAAACATTATAAATTTTTCAATGGAAAAAAACCCTTAAGATATTAGTTCCAGAAGCCACCTCAATATCATCAAGTCCACATCTTTAACTTAATGGGTCAGGGATATGAGGTCCCAAGTCATCATCTGACATTCATTATAGCTCATTTATGTAAAAATCAGAAAGTTTCTTAACTACCAATGCAGAATATCTTGAGTGTTGATGATGACATCCTGTAAATGTTGCCTCAAATTCTGTTTGTGAATCAAGAATGGACTGAGTCAAGTCATGAGCAAGAGAATACAAGGTGATATTTACATATATGATTCCTTCTCTAATGGTGTGCACTTTGGTCCTGGAAGGTACCAAATAAACTGACATTCTAGTCTTACATCATTGCTGACACCTCTTGAATGGAACAAATATACATTAATGTAAAAAAAAAAACCATATTTCTTGAATTCAGCAGAATTAGGAGATAAACTAAAATAGGAAGAGGGTGCAAAACATTTACAAATATCTTCTAGTGACAAGCACTGTGCTATGCACTACATGGGTCAATATATACAGAGTCCCTGGAGGTGGATCCTAGGAATTATTATTTCTTAAATATTTCTCCTGTGATGTTGATGTACAGCTCAGATGAGGAGCATATTCCATTCCTGAAGGGTGAGATCCTGTGTGAGTACATAGAGGTTCATAACTTTTACATAGGAAGTCAGCAATGACACTCTGAAGGATTGTTGGACTGAACAGAAACATACTCAGAAAAGAAACAGTGTTTTCCCTATGGGTACTTGGAGCAGGTAAAGAAGAACTAGTTTGTTCACTCATTTAGCATATATCTGTGCAACACTCACTAAGGGTAGTGCTCTTCTAAGGGTGGAAATACAGCAGTGAACAATTTAAGTGAAAACCCAAGCTCTTCTGAATAGCAGCTATATTACAGCTAGATACTGTACTTAGTCTTGTATATGAGGAAACTCATTAAATTCTTTTTTTTAAAGATGTTATTTTTAGTAATCTCTAACATCCAATGTGGGGCTCGAACTCATAACCTCGAGATCAAGAGTCACATGCTCTACTGACTAAGCCAGGAAGAACTCATTTAATTCTCACACAATATGATGTGTAATAAAGAATTTGACCTTGCCCAAAGAAAAGCTAGGCTTTTGTCGTGTGTTCCAGGGAGATAATCTCTAAGTTCTAGAATATCCTACCTGATAGAAGTGTCTTGTTCACCTGGTAATCTTAGGCTTTTCCAGAGAGTCCAATAATGTGATTTATGGTAGGGGCTTTTAGTCACATGGTATCAGTTTGCCTTCTGGAGGAGCTAGAGACTGAAGTCAGCCATGCAGATAGCTAACAATGTCTATGACAAAGGTGCAAGAAAGACCATGAAGCTCAAGGTTCACGTGAGTTTCCTTGGTTGGTAATACTCCATGCATATTGTCACACGTTGTTGGTGGGAAAGTAATGCTTTCCACAACTCCTTTGGGAGAGGGCGACTGGAAGCTCTACCTTTGGAACCTTCCCAGACTCTGTCCTGTGCATCTCTTCTCTTGGCTGATTTTAACCTGTATCTTTTCAATATAATAGACCGTAACTTTCAGTATAATGGCATTCAGTGAGTTTTATAGTTCTTTCTAGTGAATTACTGAAACCAAGTGGTCTTAGAGACTATGCTCTTACATTGTATATGAGCTAATTGGTATTATCATCATCATTTTACAAATGGGAGACTGAAGCACAGAAATGTTAAGTTGCTCAGTGTCATATAGCTTGTAAGTAGTGACAGTGCTACTTGTCCCAACCTCAACTGCCCTCAGTCAAATCCCCGATCAGGCAATCTGGAATATCTGAGAGTGGGGACTACATATCAATATATTTTAAGGTTATCCAGGTGAAATGCAGATGAATTTGGGAACACCTAAGCTATAATCTGTGTCTTAAATTACTGAAGTACATGGCCACATTAAACTGAAGGAAATCCTCTGGCTCTTAAAGCAGTCGGCTTCAACTTAAATAGTGGTATTTTATGAAGCAGCCTGATGCAAAATAATACTGTTTAACAGATTTGCTTTGACCTTTGAAAACATATCTGATGATTGAGAAAAAAATGTTTAAAAACCTCTGGTTCTAAGAAAAGATCCTATGCTCATAAGAAGCTTTAAATAATACTCTTGGTTTTAGTATCTCTTTGTACATTTTGCTGTATTTTTTAAAATAAATAGTTCAACACTGAGAATGAGATATATCTCATTATCAACTATCCCAGTAACTAAGACTGTCAAAAAAAGCAAATACTATTTCATAAAAAATTAACTTCAAGTACATCGTGGAAATCAACAGAAGATAATCAGAGGTATGTCACTGAGATTTCATTTTCAAGAGTCAGACTTATATGTCACTATTTGAGAGAAGAGAGCACACATAAAAAACAAAACAGAACAAACAAACAAAAAAAAACACGATTGTACAAAATTGTGAGAGCCGGTCCCACTCGTATTTTTTCCATGCTTGCACAGGATATCTAAGTAGATTGCCATCAATACCTAAGGAAAGGTTATGGGTTGATTAGAAAAAAGGAATTTGGTTATTCTAGGTTTTATTTTTTAATGCACTTACTGTTACTAATATTGCTGTTTTTTCTTCCTGTCTCATTTTATTCAGCCCAAGGATCTTTGAAAAACTGACCATATGTGATTTGTAGAAGCTTACATTTACATATTCATGACCACATACAGAATTAATCACAGGCACTTTGAACAATCCAAAAGGAGCCTTATATTGTAGCACTGGAAGTGAGTTCAAGGATAAGCTAATCGAAGCTAAACTGTAAATCAGAAAAGATTCTGGTGTAGCCAAAAGCACTTTAGCATGCAATTCAGCAGATCTGAATTCTTGCTCCGGGTCACTCCTTAACCAGTTATATGACTTTGATCCAGTTATTTAACATTTTCTTGGTCAATTTCTTTACGCAGATGATAGAGGAAATGCAAAGAAGAATTTCTAACCTCAGCTGTATAGTTATATGAGAACTCCTTATGAATTTCTTGCAAAAGAACACCTCCTCTGTCCCTGTGCTGAAGGCATGGGTCTCCTGACCTAACAAGAATACATACCATGTTTGCTTTGCTATATCAAACTGATAGGCTCTGGTCAGCTCGTCCAGGTGAGCCTGCAGCATGGGCTGCATCTCTTCCCGTGGGGATGGAGTGAGGGTTGCAGTGGACTGCTGTCCAAAGGAAATAGCAGGCGAAGAAGCCACGCCTCGGACTGGAGGTGTCGGGACACGATCATCATCTTCTTCCAGTTCATCTTCCATACCCTGGTGTAAGTATGTTTGCACGGGTAATGGCGGACACCAGCTATCGCTGTCATAACTGAAATCAAGTGAGAAAATATAAACTCTATCAACACATACATCCATATACACATACACACAATCATACTGGCAATAAATAACAACCACCATGGGAACAACAGCACCTAAAACGTTCTCTCGGTTTATTTTGTCCTGATTTCAGTTTGTTGGTGGGACCATGGTAAATGACCTGGCTGTTATCTTAATTTCTACTCCCAATTACTACTGCTATCTCAATATCTCAATCTATTCTTACAAGATCTTATTAGCTAATTGTTACCCCACAGTTACAAAAGGCAATAACTTCCTAACAAACTTACTCATGTGGAAAAGCCAAATTGCTAATTACAGACAATTAATGAATTAATTTAGTGCCTTAGTGCTTGTAGATTTAACTACTTTCTTCTCCTGTTCATCCCTGTGTACGCCAATATTGATCATCAAAGAAGTGTCTGAGAATTTTACTTTTATTCTAGATCTATGCTAACCTTTCACTCCACATGACATGTCAGTCTTTAAGACTTTGTGCTACGAAATGGATTCAATGGCCCTTTGATGCTCCTGATTTTCTAACTTCCTCAGTAAAAACTCATGCTTGCCTGTATCTATAAAACAGACGTTCAAAAGCTAGCCTGCAAAAATACATATTAAAAAGAAAAATAACAACTTCTAAAGAGAGTATTTTTTTAGGGACTCTGGTAAGGGAATATAGAAAATTAGCCCAAAAAGTTTTCATTGTGACACAACATCAGTGGCATTTCTATTTGTCCCTTCTCCATATACTATCATTTTCATAAATCAGAAAGATCCCAGTATGCTTTAAAAAGGAGACTTAAGAATGGGATAAATAATATTATTGAATAAAATATGTATTGAATGTAATATTATTGAATGTCCTATAAATTCCACTTCTACTGAATCTTTCTCCAATACTTCACCTCTACTTTCATAATCACAGATCAGAATCCTTCTGATGTGAACTAGCTCATTAACTTGCTTTCCTAGTCTCCTGGGATTTCATCTCCGTCTCTTCTATCCTATCTTCCATGCAGACAATGGGATTATATTTCTAAAATCTTCATTCACATTATACCTAGGCTTTGAATTATTGAGTGATTATCACTATTATAAAAAAAGTTCAAATTCAATAGGAGGGACAAAAAAAAAAAAAACACCCTTTCCCATCTGATCAACCTATCTTTCTACCTATTTCCCCAACATCAGCCTACTGTATATTTTTTTCTAAACTCTGGGCCTGTATATGACTATTCTCAAATCATCTGCCTGTGAGTTCCAGTTCTTCCTTCAGGTTCAGTTCAAATGTTGTCACTTTTATGAGGTATTCTCTGCCTCTGCCATATGTAATTGATTGCAACTCCAAAATACTTACATTGTGGTACTCCCCATATTATATTGGGATTACTTGTTTCATGTCTATTTTCTCCTACTATTCTACGAGCTCTTTAAACTTAGAGCTCCATCATTTTCAACTTTGGATTTCTAGCACCTGATACAGTATCTACCATATAGAAGTTTCATTAAAGAAACTAAAAATAGATGACTATTACAAGTGTATATATGTAGTCTTGACCTCCCTAACAAATCCTGACTTGTAAATGTCTAGATGATTCTCGAATATTTTTACTCAAGTGTCTTCATGTACCTTTTAAAGCTGAATTTATTAAAAAAAAAAAAAAACTACACATGGATGTTTCTAGCAGCTTTATTCATAATTGCCAAAACTTAGAAGCAATCAAAATCTCCTTCAGTAGGTGAATGGATAAACTGTGACAAAACTCATCCATAGGCAGGGCGCCTGGGTGGCGCAGTCGGTTAAGCGTCCGACTTCAGCCAGGTCACGATCTCGCGGTCCGTGAGTTCGAGCCCCGCGTCAGGCTCTGGGCTGATGGCTCGGAGCCTGGAGCCTGTTTCCGATTCTGTGTCTCCCTCTCTCTCTGCCCCTCCCCCATTCATGCTCTGTCTCTCTCTGTCCCAAAAATAAATAAAAAAACGTTGAAAAAAAATTAAAAAAAAAAACTCATCCATAGGCAAAATTTGAAAATTTTCCAAATAACGGAATATTATTCAGTGTCAAAAAGACATGAACTATCAAGCCATGAAAAGAATTAATGGAAAATTATATACACATTACTAAGTGAAGGAAGCCAATCAGCAAAGGCTATGTACTGTATAATTCCAAGTATATGACATTTTGGAAAAGGCAAGACTATGGAGACGGTGAAAAGATCAGAGGTTGCCAGAAGTTAAGGGAAGGGAGGGATGAATAGGTGGAGAATGAAGGATTTTTTGACAATGAAACTGCTCTCTATGATATGATAACGGTAGATGCATCTCAGTGTACATTTGTCCAAGCACACAGAATATACAACTCTAAGAATGAATCCTAATGCAAACCATGGACATTGGGTGATACTGATATATCAATGTAGGTTCATCAATTTAACAGTGTATCACTTTAGAGGGAAACATGGATAGTGACTGAGGTTATGCATCTCTGGGGGTAGGGGGTATAGGGGAAATCTCTGTACTTTTTGCTCAGTTTTGTAGTTAACCTAAATCTGATCTGACAAATAAAGTCTATTTAAAAAATCCTTGAATCGATAATCCATGTACTTGATAACCATGTGCTAGGTAACTGCATCTACTTACAGAGCATGCAATCCGGTGGGGCAGACTGATACTAAGCAAATAATCAACAGTGCCAAGTACTATAGAAACAGGGAGGAGGGAGAGTGAAACTAGTTTTGGGGTAGGACAAGGCTATGCAGACCACAGGAAAAGGGGATATTCTAAGTAACACATTTGGTGGCCCAGAGAAAGAGAAAAGATAACAATATTTGAAGAACTCACATAGTTCCCTAACTGGTAAGAGCTGGAAAATAAAGGGAGTTGCCCAGAGATGCGGCAGGAGAGGTGAGGATGTGCCAGATCATGCAGGGCCTCATCAGTCCTGAGAAGGACTGTAGGTGATGGATAGTTATCCTGAGAGGTTTTTTTACCGGGAATAATATCAGCTTTAGCTGCCAATTTACCTCTTTTGTTGAGGTTACCTCAATAATCTACCTCAGTGAGTTGTAAACTGAAGACCTTGTTTGGACGCCCTGTTACACTCTGATAGGAATATCCCTTCAAAATATTGTTTATATTGTAGTATAAACAGGCACACTTAAATATGTTACAGACAACAATTTTTGTTTTGTATTAGGAAATTCCATTGGTTAAATTTGTATTCCCATCTATTGACTAGGTAAGTACTTCTCTGACCTGAAAAAAATACACTGCTCCAAAACGATGCCATTTTGATCTGTTTTATATGTTGGAGATCAGAGTTAGATTTCATTAAAAAAAAAAAAAGGTTCTTTTGTGTACAAAGTTTGCAACCCAAGGCCCCAGCTGGATTCAGTGCTTCCGGTTTTTCCCATCCACTAATCAATCCTTCACACCACTTACAAATTGGTCTATGAAATCATGAGAATTGTTTGAATAAAATATTCATTTCTGTTTATTCTGTTCTGTCCATTATATACATCTAAGCCTCAATCTTTTTAGATGGGTTTTCCAGTTTCTCAACGAGAATCTCCTACTAAAAATAAACTGGTTTCTTTCTTCTCCTATTCCTTCTACCGCTCTTTCTCCTCCTCCTCCTTATTATTATTTTTTTAAATATACTTTTCCATTCTGGTCTATTAGTTTAAAGAATTCAACTTATTTTGAATAAGCTGAACTCCTCCAATTTCATCTACCTTAATCTTACGGATCCTTCAAGCCACAGGCTATATCCCATATTTTTATAAAGATTGCCCTGATAAGGCCAACTAGCACTGATATATTACTCTTCTGAACTTGAACTGACATTTTTGCACATTTACTTGGAAATTGATTATGCACAATGTTATGCCATTTCCAACATTGGTTTATTTAACTATTGTCTAATTTATTTTAGAATTTAACCTTGCACATGTTGATAGTGTCTTTTCCTCAAGTGGATTTATGCTATATTAAAATTATGGCATTGAATTACTTCTGTTTGGCCACACCTGCCATAATACTTTAAAAATAGTAGATGATAAGCCTATTTACTGATTTGAAATGAAAACACATAAATTGATTCATTAATAAAAATACTCATGATGTTCAATGACATGGATAGAGGTACACAGCATAATGCAAGTATAATGAAGTAAGTCAGTCAGAGAAAGATAAATGCCATATGATTTCACTCATATGTGGAATTCAAGAAACAAAACAAATGAGCAAAGGGAAGAAAGAAAGGAGAGAAAGAGACGAACCAAGAAACACTCTTAGTTGTAGAGAACAAACTGATGGTTACCAGAGGGGAGGTGCATGGGGATATGGGTGAAATTGGTGATGTAGATTAAGGCGTGCACTTGTGATGAGCACTAGGTGTTGAATGGAATTGTTGAGTCAGTATATTGTACATCTGAAACTAAAATTACATTATATGTTAATTATATTGAAATTTAAAAAACAGGATGTTTAGGTTTCTTTTATTAACTTAATATTTGACTTTAAATGGTATATTATAAAGTCAAACAAAAATATATATAAGAATCCTAAAAAAAAAAAAAAAAAGGACAAAAATGAAACACCTGCCCATTTTCAAGTATGAAAGGTGAGTGCTATTATACTTCATCCATAGTTATAATTAAATTTACTTCAGGGGTGCCTGGGTGGCTCAGTTGGTTGAGTTACAACTTCAGCTCAGGTCATGATCTCACAGTCTGTGAGTTCAAGCCCCGAGATGGGCTCTGTGCTGACAGCTCAGAGCTTAGAGCCTGCTTCAGATTCTGTGTCTCCCTCTCTCTCTGCCCCTCCCCTGCTCATGCTCTGTCTCTGTCTCTCTCTCTCTCTCTCAAAAATAAATAAACATTAAAAAAAATTTACTCCATAAAATATCACATTTTTTTTGTTCTGTAAGTTAGGGCATGTATTTCCTTTGTTTACGTTGGCTTATTGCAAGGGATTTCCTACATTTGAATAAATAAAGATCATGTTTATATATTCAATCTTTAATTATTCTCTAAAATTACCCTACTTCATAAGTAGTAAACTATCCTTGCTGCTAATAATCTAAAGAGAACAAACATAGGGGCACTTGTACCCCAATGTTTATAGCAGCGCTCTCAACAATAGCCAAATTATGGAAAGAGCCTAAGTGTCCATCAACTGATGAATGGATAAAGAAATTGTGGTTTATATACACAATGGAATACTACGTGGCAATGAGAAAGAATGAAATATGGCCTTTTGTAGCAACGTGGATGGAACTGGAGAGTGTGATGCTAAGTGAAATAAGCCATACAGAGAAAGACAGATACCATATGGTTTCACTCTTATGTGGATCCTGAGAAACGTAACAGAAACCCATGGGGGAGGGGAAGGAAAAAAAAAAAAAGAGGTTAGAGTGGGAGAGAGCCAAAGCATAAGAGACTGTTAAAAACTGAGAACAAACTGAGGGTTGATGGGGGGTGGGAGGGAGGGGAGGGTGGGTGATGGGTATTGAGGAGGGCACCTTTTGGGATGAGCACTGGGTGTTGTATGGAAACCAATTTGACCATAAATTTCATATATTAAAAAAAAAATAAAGAGAACATACATGAGGAATGAAAATATGTAGACAGCATAAGAGAAACAAGAAATAATGTTATATGTATCATATGTTAAGTTTACATAGAAAAAAATTGTAATTAGTTGCACTCAACTCATTTTTTTGTTATTCAAATACCATCAGGCAAAAGAGAGCCTAACCAAAAATTATACAAACACATTGCATAATGTATTAAATGACTAAAATATTTTCCAGTAGCTCTTAAATAGAATGGGTGCTTATCATCACTTTCAGTCTTTTCTACAAAGGTAATCTAGAACGGGTGAGAGCAAACTCCACCAATGCAAAACATAGGCAAAACTGAATATGGGATTCATCTCAGAGGTTTGAGCAAGAAGACAAAAATAGAGAGATGAGGATAAAAGAAAGACTGGGAGAAGGATGTGGCAGAAGAGATGAAAGAAATTTGGGACACAGAGCACATGATGTAGCAGGGAGGGCTTTTCACCATCTCTGAGGTATCCATATCTTAATCCATTCCAGAGCAACAAATGCTAGGTGTCAGGCCATTTCTGAAGGGCAAGGAAGTAACAAATGATTCTATAAAGGTTATCAAAAGTGTAGCTTTGTTTTTAGTATTTTCTTCACATTTACAGATATATATCTTATTTGAGTGATGGAATTTCAACTTTTCCTAGCAGTAGCATAAAGAAGATTGTGAAAATGCTCCTGATGCCAAACTAATGGTCTTTTGGGCCAACCATTCCTAGAAAAGATTTGTTTTGTTTTGTTTTGTTTTTTGTTTGTATGTTTGGTTTTTTACTTATTTATTGTCAGTGAAGTAAGAGGCATCAAATTATCTGTCTTGCCTGGGAAATAATGAGAAAGATGACAACAAATCAATGTTGCATGTGAACTAACTAGTTAAAGGCCAGATACAAATACCGAATTACTAATAAAAATACAATACAGTTCAACACCCGCAAAAGCTTGCCAATCTCTAATTGTAGCTACAAAGAGAAGCATCAGATTTCTATTGAATTCTTACTGAATTCTTCCTGGCATCATATGAATGCATTAAAAATACATTATATTTATAGCTAAGGGTGAATATATCGTGATACATTTTTATCAAGCCGAGAGGGGTATATCGATGACAGAACATTTACCAGTTTTGTTATCAGACTCCCTATATGACATACAACTCTCCACAATTGGCCTTAGGACACCTCTTCAGATTATCTCCTACTATGAATATTTCAAACTCAACAAATCTCATACCAGTTGCTGAAGGATACACACAAGCAATTAGAACGCAATGTGATGTAGTACTGACTACAATAGAGGAGGAAGCTTAAGGAATAAGAAAATTAAGGAAAGGCAAGTAACCTTAACTAGAGTAGGATGGGGTTTTGAAGGAAGAGTGGGAAGTACTGAAGGAAAACTAATGGGGCTATTCATTTTCATTCTCATCTTTTATTTCTATTTTTTCCCCTTTGGCTACAGAAAATTCTCTCCATCTGCACAGCAAATGGTGACATTAATAACATTTAGTTGTAATCGTTTGTTAACAGTTTATTCTGGAATCTAGGCTACTTTAGGTTAGGGACCACTTCTTGTTATCTTTGCTCCTTTTGCTTCAGAAAGCTCAGAGCTGGCATCCAGCAACCACCTAACTTGGGTACAATTATTTGTGAATAAATGATTCAAGATTCACCTCAACACTGAACTATCAGATTGCTCCAACTTTACCTGGTATACTTGGTTATCCTTTCCTGAATGCAAATTATTATTTTGTATACATTGCTCATCTAGGGCTTATCATGCAAAATAGTGTGTGTGTGTGTGTGTGTGTGTGTGTGTGTGTTCTGTTATCTACCTACCACTCCTGTGACTCCCTGGATCAGAGATGAGATCTTCCTGAATAACTGTGTGTTTGTTTCTTTCATTTCTGTTGCGTTTCTTCCTGACACTGGCTTTAGCACTTGTTATGTACTTGAAAAAAAATGTGTGTTGAATAAGTTCTCAATTATGATATATTAAAAACAACAAAAATAAAAACTATGTATCTCCATAAGAAATAGAGTTGCAGAATTCTTTTTTTTTTAATTTTTTTAACATTTATTTATTTTTGAGACAGAGACAGAGCATGAACAGGGGAGGGGCAGAGAAAGAGGGAGACACAGAATCCGAAACAGGCTCCAGGCTCCGAGCTGTCAGCACAGAGCCTGACGCGGGGCTCGAAGCCACGGACCGTGAGATCATGACCTGAGCCGAAGTCGGACGCTTAACCGACTGAGCCACCCAGGCGCCCCAAGAATTCTTGATTGTTAAAATAAAAATTATTAAAAACCAAGAGGTGACATCTACACTTTTTGTTGTTTGTGTTTCAAGAAAACCTTGGGGCACCTGGATGGCTTAATCTGTTAAACATCTGACTTTGATCTCAACTCAGCTCATGATCTTACAGTTGGTGCAATCATGCCCCACATCAGTCTCTGTGCTGATAGCACAAAGCCGGCTTGGGATTCTTTCTCTCTCTGCCCTTCCACCACTGGTTCTCTCTCTGTCTCAATCTCTCTCAAAATAAATAAAAACACCTAAGAAAATAAAAACTCTTAAACCTATATGAATTTCAAAATAAGCCATAAAAAATTCTATAGAAGAACTCACTATAAAATGTTCAATGTTAATATCACGAATAGCAGATTATAAAATAATCTAGGAAGTCTTTAAAAATCTTTCCTTTTCAATATTAGAAAACAAAAAAGTATAAATAGTATATCAAGAAATGGGCAAAGTCATCACTAATCTACTAATTTTAATTTACTCTTGTCATATTGATTTTAAATGTGTTGTCATCACCAACAATTGAAAGAAGAACTTTGAAATATTAACCTTTGAAAAATTAAGTCCAGGAATAAGAAAATTGAATTCTTCTGTCAGTTTATTGACAGATTAGACTTTATTATTTTTGTTAAGAGTGATAATTTTTATTTTAGGAAATACTAGGTACTTAACACAAATAACTCAAAGGTTCTTGAAAACCAAACTATAAGCTACAAAGACTTTTGAGTAGATATAATCAAAATATATATTTCTTTACCTATCTAAAGTATCCAGTGGATTTTTATAAATCTTTTACAAAAATGGGATGCCTGGGTGGCTTAGTCGGTTAAGTGTCCGACTTCAGCTCAGGTCACGACCTCACGTTCGAGAGTTTGAGCCCCGCGTCGGGACCTGTGCTGACAGTTCAGAGGCTGGAGCCTGCCTCGGATTCTGTGTCTCCCTCTCTCTCTGCCCCTTCCCTGATTGCACTATTTCTCTCGCGCGCTCTCAAAAATATATAAACATTTAAAAAAACTTTTTTAAGAATTTTTACAAAAAAAAGATTTTATAATATCATACACCCTGACTAAATATTAAAATAATTTGGGTAGGAATGCCTCTATATTTTATAGCTTGATATTCAGAAAATAATTTATGTCAAAAAATAAAAGTCTTCGGCAATATGTAATAATTCATTCATCAAATGAATATTTCTAATTCTACTGCTGGGCAGTAAAATCAAGTGAGACATTTAGCATTTATTTGGAACAAATAGTTTTATTTCAATGGGTAATAGCTATCATAGTCTATTTTTAAGTGGACTTAGTGGGAAAAGAAAAAAAAAGATTTCAAATTACCTACAATATTCATGTGATCTGAGTTCAAAATTTTATGTTTATGCATGTTTGTCAGTACTATTTACTCTTCCCAATTCACAAATTCTATTTTCCCATTTCCTGAATACAGCCTTAAAATGAAGATTCTTGAGTCCTGGATAATCTCCTCTTGTGGAAAGTACATCTTTTTTTTTTTTTTTCTTTGACAGGCTCCTGTGACCTGGGCACATTTACATTATTGATATGTATTGCATAAGATCGTGTGCAAAAGTTAACTTTTTAAAAAGTCAGAGAAAATTTATTTCCTATTTTGAATGTGAACTTTTTAAAAATGTAAAATAATAATGATATGTATATAAATGGGAATTATAATCCTACAGAAGCAAGTAAAGCCCTTTTTGAGGAAGAGAAAGATGTAGAGAATGAAATATAGAGAAGTATGTATATGAATACATAAGTGTGTGTGTGTGTGTGTGTGTGTGTGTGTGTGTGTACATGCGTATCTACCTACATCTCTGTGTATAATGTATATATATTTATATATATGTAGTATATATGTATTATGCAATCAAGAAAAGGTAAATGAGGTATTTTGAAGGAAGCAAATGCTGTGACATAGAATGTTCCAATTAAGAAAATTAATTTGGAGATATCTAAGATAGCAATCTGGAGTTACCTAAGATAGCACTTATTTAAAAAAAAAAGGACAGGGCACCTGGATGGCTTAGTCAGTTACGTGTCTGACTCTGGATTTTTGCTCAGGTCATGATCTTATGGTTCCTGAGTCAAGCCCCACATCAGTCTCTGTGCCTGCAGTCTCAGAGCCTGCTTGGGATTCTCTTTCTCTCTCTCTCTCTCTCTCTTTCTCTCTCTTTGTAGCTCACCCCCCACTTGTGTGCTCTTTCTCTAGCTCTCTCAAAATGAATACATAAACTTAAAAAAAAAATTAGAAAAGAAAGAAAAGGAGGGCATCTAAGGTGTCTCAATCAGTTTAGCATCCAACTCTTGATTTGAGCTTGATTTCAACTCTTGATCTCATGATTCATTAGATCGAGCCCCACCTCAAGCTCTGCTAAAGATTCTCTCTCTCTCTCTTTCTTTCTGGAGGAAGTGTATGAGAAGACTAGGAATTGTGAAACTAAAGCATCTGTTTCAAAGGCATATGAAGGGGCACCTGAGTGGCTTATTCAGGTGAGTGTCCGACCCTTGATTTCAGCTCAGGTCATGATCTCATGGTTTGTGGGATTGAGCCCTGTTTGGGATCCTGTGCTGACAAGCATGGAGCCTTCCTGGGATTCTCTCCCTCACTGTCTGCCCCACCCCTGCTCTCTCTTTCTCTCTCTTTCATGCATGTGAGCACATGCACTCTCTTAAAATAAATAAACTTTTAAAAAATAAAAAGAAAAGGAAATGAAGCAAAAAAAAAATTGTGCTGTGATCTTTACAAAAAACAAGACAGGGAATAAAACATTATTCAAATAAACCGAGGTGTCTTAATATCTAAATATGTTTAAATTAAAAAAAACAACTTGGAAAAAGAAAAGCTGCCTTATTCTGCATTTTTCAGTTTCAGTCAAAAGCAGTAGTAACCTGGGAATTGTGAGGAAGACGGAGCAGTTAGAATTATTAAAATAGAAAAAAAAAAAGACTGAGTATATTTCTCCTCACTTGCTCTTTTATTAGAGAATAAAAAGTATCAATGTCTTTCTGCTTTAAACTCAATTAACACTTAACAGAGGCGAACTAACTCTTGAGACATATTTGGGAAAGAATAAGGAAACTGGTCACATTTAAAGGCCCTTGAAGGAAATTTTCTAACTTAAGAGAGGTTTTGTTACAGAATGTGCAGTGGCTTGAACCTCTTTCATGTTCCAGCCCTTAAATTCCCATCAAAGCCGATGATTAAATTCTCTACAATTACACCATGTGATGGAGCTCAACAGTAGGTGCTCTGCTATGGCCAGACGAGTCATTAGAAAGCTGTGAGAGATGATGAAGCAGGTTATTTTAATTCCCTTTTCAACCCTGCTCAGGAGTGGCTCTTTAGTTCACAGAGCTGTGGACATTTGCTTTCAAACTAACAAGCAATATTATAAATGGAGGCTGCATTATCATGATTGCAGACAATCTAAGGCACTTGACGGCCAAGGATTCTAGGTTCTCAATATGTGCTGTGTTGTATTTATCAGCTAAAATACAGAGATGGTGCAAACAACAGAAGTGCGGTTGTGGGGAGGGCAATGAACAGGGTGGGAAGGGGGCAGGGAAAAAAGTAAGAGAATCCCAGATAAAGACAAAGAAAACACAATACGGAGAAGAGGAATGCCCTGGGCATTCTGTTGGTATAGAAGACAATTTTACCCATTTTCTTGCTGTTCCACTGCGTAGTGTTCCAGCTCTGTGCCAGGAAGGGGCTGGACCGGGGGAGGAGGTAGAGGAACATTGGCCCAGGTCGATCCATTGTTTTTCTGAGGTTTAGAAGAGTTTTTAGTTTTCTTCTTTTTTCCACCTTTCCCACCTGCAAGTAATAATGCATTTATTCAGATATACCAAATATCAGAAGAAACACAGTCATTGGGTGGGAAGATGGATTTATGTTTTTGAAACACCACAATGAGTATATTACATTTGTTAAACGCCATAAACAATGAATTGATCTAATCAGAAAATGTTTTTATAAATCGCTCAACATTATATTGTGTCTTTCCCAATGCATGAACTACAGTGCTGAATAAACCAAAAACATGGGTCCTGTAGCAAAAGCACACTTATTGATTTATTCATGTCTGCTGCCTCTATGTTTTCATTGTTAGACAAAATAACGGGCCATAACAAATTCTTCCAAATGTCAGATTTTAGTGCGTTCATAATGCTCTTTTGCATAATCTCTCTCAGTGGAAAATGCAGTGTCTAAGGATACAGGCTAAACTTTTCCATTAGAATTTACTTAATTAATCCAAGAGAGTACAGTTTTCTCTCAAAAGTGACTGATAAAAATCAATCAAATATAATCTGGGTACTTATAAATCTTTCACAATGAGAAGTTTTATAGAATTTTAAACTAACGAATGGCGTACTTATTTTTGCTTATAGTGAGAGTAGTTCCCAGATGTTTTAAGCATAGCATTTTCTAAAATTCCAAAAAGAGGGGAAAAATTAATGAAAATGCAGTGATCAGTTTCACTACTATTGTTAATACAAATTAGTTCATGCACAAAACACGAGCAAAAAATGACTTGGCAGCGTGTGAACCAAATCTGGAATTACTGGAGCTGAATGAAATATAAAAATCAAATTCATCATCTGTATAGTGTCATAGTTTTCACTCTTCCAAAATTGAAGTAAATCAAATTTCTTCCTAGATGTGTCATGGTTGATTGTAAGAATAAGTACTTCTGCAGCAGCATAACAAAGGATATTGTTCAATAGAATGCAAGTAGCTTTCTTCACTCCTACTATGGCTATAGTTATATTTCCAAAAATAATGGTATTGACCCCTTGGGCTTCATCTTTCTGGACCTGAAAGCTGTGAGCATCAAATACTTGCAGCAGGGCTCTCAATAGACAGACATAGTACCAGAAGTTCCATCTCCTTTCTTCAACCAACTGTTAATCTGCATCAGCAACTGGCATCAGCTAGTTGATGATCAGCTAGTGGCATCAGCCAACTCAGAAAATTATGTCATTCAGTAATGACTTATCGGAGTGCCAGAAGGTAATGTAGCTGGTAAGCTGGGCAGAGACACTGTTGCCAATGATGGAAGGATGTCTGTTTCCTATGTCATGAGCACAGATTTAAAAGCTCATCCCTACAGACAGAATGCTTTCTTCCTTCCTTTCACTTCCTGTCCTGGGCAAAAGGAGAGGTATTTAAGAGAAAGAACAGCAGGTATCTTCTGTTTTGAGTATAACAGCTTAATCTGGGGTTGAAGACTAATTTTTCATGTATCTGTATAAATTACTCAATAGATATCACTTTGATTTATATCTGTAAAACAGATACAAATTTCCTATTTCTTTGGGGTATTTTGAGGGTTGAAAGAGACACAGCATGTAAAGGGCTCAGATTGTACAGAAAGCTCAATAAATGCCACTTATTATTACTCTATTTCATTTCCTCTGTCTTAGAGCAAACATGGTTCTACCCATTCCTACAGCCTTTGTCAAGCCCGACTTCTCCAACCCCAATGAGTATCCCATAAATAGTCCGACTCTCAGAATAAAAATAATGAAGTTGCTTAAATATGTCTATACTTGATCTAAGTCTATAATTTTTGTGTTTAAGATGGATGAGCCTTGACCCTTTGTTTCCTGATCGTGCACCAAAATCACAAACCAGGATCATATCTTTTGTGTAGTCTCAGAATTATATTTTAATAATTAAAAGAGGAATGGGTCGGGCTATGTGTTTTTAGTGGCTTTTCCCCTAGTTGGGCACCCTTTATTCCTTATATATTTATATGTGTACATTCGTTCCTTCACTCTTCACTTCACGGCACTTTAGAAAACGTTATATGATCACCACCAGAACTGAATGACACAAATAGGGAAGTTCTTACATCTCCAGAAGCAAATTCTATAACAGTAAACTTAATTCGACTAAACTGAAAGGGAATAATCACTTTACTCTTCACCTCCAAAAGAATGCTTTCTATCACCAATTTAAATAATTTTGTATTCAAATGTAGATGAAATAGTTAATAGATGATGAAACAGAGTTCTTTCTGAGTGTTATTTGGTCCATATTGACACAGTAGGACAAAAAAAAAAAAAAAAGAATGCAGCAGCTTTACTAGAAATTACTATTTCTGGAGTCTGAACCCAACTCTGCTGAGTTCTTTTCCAAGTTCAAAAAAAGGCATTATCAGTTATTCCAAATATCAGACTTAAAAATGTTTGGGGAGAGGCACCTGGGTGGGTCAGTTGGATACATGACTGGCTCTTGACTTGAGCTCAGGTCACGATCTCATGGTTCCTGAGATGGAGTCCCAGGTGGTCCGGCTCTGCACTGACAGTGCAGATCCTGCTTGGGATTTTCTCTCTCTCGCTCTCTCTCTCTCTCTCTGTCTCTGTCTCTGTCTCTCCCCGCCCCCCTTTTCCTGCTTGCACTCTCTCTGTCTCTCACTCAAAATAAATAAATAAATAAACATTAAAACAAATGGGGAAACAAAGCTGATGCAAAGAGGGAATTTGTGAGGGCTTTCAATCCAATGTCCACTTTCTCCTCTTAGGGGAAATTTCTGCTCTGTCATTGTGTGGAGTCTTGATGGGACTATGAATCAATATGTTTTGTCCTCTCGGGGAGGCTGGGTGGCTCAGTCCGTTGAGCATCCGACTTCAGCTCAGGTTATGATCTCGCAGTTTATGAGTTCAAGCCCCATATGGGGCTCTTTGCTAACAGTTCAGAGCCTGGAGCCTGCTTCGGATTCTGTGTCTCCCTCTCTCTGCACCAACCATCCCTGTCCCCAGCCTCACTCATACTCTGTCTCTCTCTCTCTCTCTCAAAAATAAATAAACATAAAACAAATTTAAAAGAATATATGTTTTTCCCTCCTTTATCAATGAGCTAAGAGGTGGGCTCTTCGCTTGGTGGTGGGCATATGATGTAGGCTAAGGATATTGTGTTTATCTAAGATCTAAACCTTGAGCTAAGCGAGCCACCACAGCTCGTTGTTGTTTCTTGCAACCGAAGATCCCCAAACATTTTAAAGTGAGAACTGTCTGCAGTATGTTTTATGGGAACATATTTTGAAGATCGTCAACTATATTTGACCCATTTCTCTTCAACTCAAAATGTAAGTATTTAAACTGACATTTATGCTGAACAAGTAACTTCTTTGTATAGAAAATTATAAAAGTAGCTCATTTTCAAGTTAGTAAAACACATAATTAAAAAAATACTGGTGTATAAAAATATTTCATTACCACTACTGATATTGTGCGCTATATATATGTGTATATATAATTATGATTTCATATAGGTTTTGAGAAATCTGAGTTTTCTTTTATATTTTTTTAATGGTTAGATTTTTAACCCAAGTGCTCAAAACTTATGTATGGAAAAAATTATAAAAGTATTTCAAAGAGGATGAGAAATTCACTGAAATAATTCAGAAATGTCCAATTTTCTTTATTATTGTGATTATTTTAAATTGATTTCACTGCTGTGTACAAATTAAGAAAATCATATAATATGATATGATTAGATATTCACAGGGCAGTTTGATCTTAAATTTGAGCCTTAGAAAACATATCTATGATTATAAGAATAAATCAAATTCTGTAAGATTAAACTCAATTGGACTAAACTAGAAAGGAATAATCACTTCACTCTTACCTCCTAAAGAATGCTTTCTATCACCAATTTAAGTAATTTTGTATTCAAATGTAGATGAAGTAGTTAATATAATTCATAGATATATATAAATGTCACTCAGGAGATTAATGGATTAAAAAAAGCAGTAAGCACTATTGTGAATCATGTTCTGCTTACAATTACTCAAAAGGTAACTTTTAAAACTCAGTGTCAATCAACATATACAGAATATTTAATAAGAGATTCACAAAAGGTCTTATGTAATTCATGGCTTAATATATATAGATTTTTAAAATATGTATACTGCTTGGGACTTTACATATCTAGAATGAAATAGGCCTAGGATACATTACTTTTTAATTATTCAGTACAATTGTGGGACGCGTTATAAATAGATGACAGTATAAATGACATATAAGGTTATTCAAAACAGCCTTCGATATTACTAAGCCAGTTTAAATTCATAACAGATGTTGAAAATTTTCTGGATTCTATAATGTATCTAATTCTACCAAGAGCAAATGCCTCATTGTGGAGGGAAGAGAGAGCATTAACATTTCAGACTGAAAGGGTTCTATCTCCTGAGGAAAAGTCATTTAGTAAATGTTACCCTAATGATGTAAAAGAGTTAACTCTTTACGGCTTGGTAGCTTGTGACATATCATAATACATTATAATCCTTTACTAAGAACTTGTAGATTAAAAAAAATTCATAAAAACAAATGGCATACCACTAATATGAAAAAATAAGCAAACGTAGTGGTGCGCACAATAGAAATGTGCAGATAAAGCCATCAGTCGTACAGTGTACATGATATGCTTGGAAGTTAGAGGGTGTCGACCACAACCTCCTTATTTTAGATGTGAGGATCCTTGAGCCTGAAGGATATCAGTGCTATTCACTACAATAGACATATATTTCTATCCAGTGAAAATTGGCCCTGACGTGTGCTACACAATGCCTACATTGTAGATTGTTAGTTTGTCTGTTATATCTCTGATAGATATTGACATTTACTATATAAAAGAATTATCGATATGAAAGATCATATCTTTAGGGGAAATCAATTGTGAAGAATAACGTCTGATACTAACATTCTTGGTTAGCACGGTAGAAGCACCTTACTCTAAATACTAACATTCGATAGATAATAAATCCTAATATTTGGGAAAAAATTGTCCAAAAATAAAAAGGCCCATCCCTGGAATCTTAGTATTATGAAAAATGTCCCAAACAATTTGCATTTTAGCTGAATTTATCGTTGCTGACCATGTCATGGAACTGACTTTCCTGTATGATCTTTTTTTTGTTTTAAAGTTCTCTTGGCTTTTAGGTAGGGTTTACGGCAGATCAAACTCAACTGCTCTTTCCTAAATAATGGTAAAATGATACACTATTTTTGAGTAAATATGGTGTTGTACCCTTAGTACATAGTGACAGTGATTTTTATTCCCCCGTCCCTTCCCAAAGCATGATTTCATTAGGATACACTGCGATTGTCATTTGAAAGATAAATGCCTGACAGTGAGTTGTGATTCAGTATTTCTTCACGGTTGTTAGGAACACAGGTCATATGCTGGTGACAAACAAATATTTCTCCTTACTGTGATGAGACCAACCTGAGAGACTGCCACTCCTCTCTGAGCTGTTGTGAGAGCTGGTGGTGCTGAAATCCTGTGACTGGTTGTGTGGCATTCTATTAGACAATCCCTCAGCCAATCGGTAGTCAGGGATGTAAAGTAAGGCTAAGGGTTAAAGGGCAGAGGTCATAGTGGCATCATGTGATTAGTTCACAGCACAAGCCCATGCAGAACATGCAGTTAGCAATTCAGAAGCAGATGTCGTGGGACAGTGGAGGAATGTTTCCTCTATCCTGCCTAATGGAAGTTGAGATGGATTACTGATCACTCTATTGAAAAAGAGCTAAACGGATGAAACCGATTGGTGTTGGAGTGTGGTGGCAGTGACGGTGGCGGTGGTGGTGGTAGGGATTGTGCAAGGTACTGAATACATGCCGATAATATTTTTTTAGTTTAGGTGGTGAACCTGGTAATGAGCCACTAAACTGAACAACAAATACTAATTTCTATCTCATGCACAAATGATGTGAAGATAACTCCTCGGGTAATAGGAACCTGACTCACCATTGTTACCTTTGTTCTGATCAGGTAGAGAATAACCAAATCCCATCAGATCTGTTTTTTGCTGAATCGAGCTTTTCCATTGTGGGTCAGGCAGATCGACGGCCAATTCATGTATGCTATTGGAATGCAAGATCTGTGTTGTGGCATATGGGGTAGCCTGTGTTATCTGGCTGGAACTGTTGTAAGTGGTTTTGGTCGTGAAGTCAATGCTGCTATAAATGGCTCCATCTGAGAGCATTGTTGCTGTTTTATCCCCTTGGCCTGGAACTGGTGGCAGCACATCTGTGGTGAACATAGGGAAATGAAACAATTTAATGATGCGCAGGAAGCCCCAAACTATCAGGATTGAGGATGAAAAATAAATGTGTCACGCCGCACGTTTGCATTTCAGCTGAGATGGGCTTTATGAGCCAATGAAGGGGAGATGATGTACAACCGTCGCCAAGCTATCAGCCTCAGTGACAGGCAGGCCTAGTGCTCGCCCTTCACGTCTCACTGCTTAACACATCCCTTCCCCCATCTTCTTCAACCATGAATGAGATGTTTGGGATATTTCACTACAGAAAAATGCTTTCGGTTGTGCTTAGGGCTTTTAGAACCAATGGAGTCGTCAGCTCTTTACGGAAGTGATGATAAAAGTGATTCTACAAATTGTGGATGAAAACATCTTTTTCCACTTTACCCCAAAAGATATAGAATATAAGTGCTGAATAGACGCAAAATTTCCCAAAATTATACTAGAAAAGCAACGATGGGATGCATTTTTCTAAAATCCCAACTTGCTGTTTATCTGATTTGGTTTCACATTTCTAGTATGGAGTGGAACTGATGGCAGCCTTTTTTTTTTTTTATGACAAAGGAAAATTTTCATGAATTAATCATTTTCACAATACAGCAGGATTGAACTATAGGAAAAGCAATCTGAGTGATCAGTGAGTTTAATTTATGCTACTAACTCTCAGTGAGTTTAATTTATACTACTAACTCTTAGAAGTGGAGAATTACAGTTTCAAGTTTTAATACAGCAGGAATAAAATTAAATTTTAGTAACAACACTGAATATCAATCAGTCCATTTATCTTTTGGTGTGCTGAATTATCTTTACACGATGCTTTCTGGTTCAGAAGTGCCATCTCTCTCCTGAGCTCTAATTTTTCCTTTTTTTAAGAAGAAAGATACTAAAATTAAAACAACAACAACAACAATAATACTAAATGGCAGATTTTCAATCATGTAGAGTTAAAAGTGAATCTAGTTATAGTATGTTCCTTAATAATCTATGTTCTGAAAGCCACACTTCATAGGGCTTTGGGTCATCAACCCACTTGATTTCTTCAATTATAGGAAATTTTCAACTAGTTATAGTAGTGTAATATTAAGTAATAAATCTAACTATTGTTGCACCAAAACTAAAATATCATCACAAGAAAAAGTGGAAGTAGAAATTTAGTCAAAATATCCTAAAATTTTTAGATTTGATGATACCTAATAGTACTTGAAACAAAGATTCTTATAAAAATAATAATTTGGGGGCATCTGAGTGGCTCAGTCAGTTGAGTGTCTGACTCTTGATTTTGGTCACGATCTCACAGTTCATGAGATCGAGCTCTGCAACGGGCTCTGCATCTGTCACCACAGAGCCTGCTTGGGATTCTTTCTCCCCCCTTCTCTATGCCCCTCTCCTGCTTGGACACTCTCTGTCTCTCTCTCAAAATAATAAAAATAAACATTTAAAAAATAATAATGATAATTTTTAAAGCTAAAAATTATCTTCTTTAGCAATGGCAACAAGACATGTATGTATGTATGTATGTATGTATTTTAAGTTTATTTTTGAGAGAGCATGAGCAGGGGAGGGGCATAAAGAGAGGAGACAGAGAATCCCAAGCAGGCTCTGAGTTTCCAGAGCAGAGCCCCATGTGGGTCCTGAACCATGAACTGTGAAATCATGACCTGAGCTGAAACTGAGAGTTGGATGATTAACCAACTGAGCCACCCAGTCACCCCAGGAATAAGACATTTATAATGCATTTTGTGCACTGTATAATTTAGGTCTTTCAGAAGTCTCGAATTCCAACTTGCTTTACAATGATGTGGATATATACTTTATTGAAGTAAATATTTTAAATGCATATCAGTGGATTTATTAAAGATATTCAATATATAATATTTCACAAAGTTGTACAAGCAAGTAAAATTGTTTTTTGATTTCCAGATCCCTTAACTATTTTTTCCCTTCTTGCTTTCACTTATAACTAGGAAATTTGATAATGAAAAAGTGTACTTCATTCTCAAATGTCAATATCATTTTCATTCTCAAAGACATTTCATATTTAGTAATATATCAAAATTATGAAAATAGATCCTTCACTCTGCAGACATTTTCAGAGTGTTGTTTCTGCCACCTCTCACACTGTTCATTGATAATATTAACTGGATAGCCAGGTTTCTCCAGCATGGACCCCAATTCCCCAAAACCTTGAACTTGAGACCTTCCAAAACTTTGTACTTAGACTGTGAGCCAGGTTAACTACAAGTTTTTGAAATGGTTGCATGCTCAAATGTTTAAACATGGAAAAAAAAGTTGTCTGAGGATCTAAACCTATAGAATGTTATTCTGCAACAACTAAAGCTGAAGTGCTAGAAATAGAATCTTTCTCCCCACTGGATGAAGTTAGCCAGCCTTCGAGTCTAAGTGCTTCTCTATTGATTTGGGGGCTGCAGATTTCCTTCAAATATTATTTGATCACTCTTACATTTTCAAAAAATCATCAAATTATATTCAAACGTTGAAATATTGGAAGACTATAGATGAATATCTGGATGTAGGGAAGCATCCTATAATATCAGCTGGTTTGGAACTCTGGACCACCCTTCCTCTAAAAGATAGGACATGAATCCGTGCTTCCATCATTAGACAGGACCTTCCATTTTCCATTTCTTACAGCCGACATCTACCTTTCCTGAGTGCTTTAGGCTGACTTGCACTTGTTAAAGGTGGAGTTTGAAACCTATGAATTACAGAAACCCTTTCCTCCAGGTGGAATCAGTCATGATTCATTTCTCAGCTTTTAGCACCTTAGTGATCCATGCATTTTTTCCTTTTGGCCTGGCACACTTGCATACATGACTATCTCCTTCCTGGTATTGTAAGATACTTAGGAACAGGAACATATGGGATTTATGTCTGAATTTCCATAAATTCCTCACCTAGTGTTTTGCAGAGAGTAAGCACTCCCTAAATGATTAAATTAATATTTTATAGTTTGTATTGACAAAATGCAGACTTATGCAATAATTAGTAACTTTATTTTTCAAAATACTATTTTCATTACATTTCATCATGTATTAGTATTCCATTCTTAAAAGGGAAATGTCAGTATCCACAATAATTCTTTTAAGTGAACATAGTTGTACAATCATACATGTGAATCCCACCTTGAGAATTGCAGAACAGTGCATACAAAAGAACGTAGACTTTAAAATGTGTTAGACCTATATTCTATACCTAGATCTGAAGTTATTCATTTTGATAAACCTTAGTTTCTTGGCCTTTAAAATGTAAATATGATTATCTATTGTCTATGCCACACATTTATTATGCAAAGAAAATGAAATAAAATGTACAAAAAATCCTACCTACTCCTGGTACACAGTAAATGCTTAAAATACCTATCACACTGAAAGGAAACACAGTAAACCTTACAAAAACTTCGTCTTGGCCTTGATGTTCACCTGTGAAATATTTCATAAAAATGAGGTGGATATGGAAGATAAACCTTGAAAATCTATAAATGTATCCTTTGACTAAATTAGACTGAGACATTTTAGATGTTAGTGTAGCCTGCTACAAACTGAAAAAACAAAACCAAAACAAAACATATTTTCCATCTTTAGGCATTCATTTGTTGATGTAAAGAGAGAATGGTGCACTAATCACCTACAAATATAGCAAGTAAAAGAGGCATCTAATCCTTGATAGATAAAAACTTTCAGAACAGAATTTTTTTTTTTTTTTTTACAAAATCATTCTGGGTAAGGTAGACAGGAGTCATCTGCTCTCCTGGTGAGGAGATGCTCAGACATAGAACCCACTCATGGAAAAGTCATAGCCTGTAATTGCAGGGTTCAGAGTTTGGTCACTAGGGGAGACAGCCATTTTCAGAGGCTTTGGCGAGTAAGAATCCTAAATGGGGTGGTTACAGAAGCTGAGAAGTCATACAACAATATCTTTTTTTAATTTTCTTATTTACTACACTGATGGTGGGCACTGCTTGTATGTCACGCTTTGTGCTAAACCTGTATATGTAATCACCCATTTAATCCTTATTATATACCTATGACACGGGGATTGTTATTGTCTGTATTTTATTTGAAGAATGAGAAAAGGCTCCCTTTCTTAAAGTTGGTATTGACAGAATACCGACTTATGCAATAATTAGTAGCTTTATTATTTGAAATACTATTTTAATTATATTCAAGCATGCATTGGCATTCCATCTGTGAAGAGAAAATGCCAGTACCCATAATTATTCTTCTAAGTCAGTATGTTTATGCACTCATGTCTGTGAAGTCCCCCTCTGAAGCCTATAATAGTTTAGCCTAGCCCTGGGTCCAGCATTAATTCCACCTAGACGTGTAGAAATCCTCTAGCAGATTGAGCCACACTTTCTTGGCTCATAGCACCCCTTTCCTAATTAATCACTCCATTTTCTACCCTAACTCCACTCATCACTCAGCAGAAGGCTGGATGACTTAACACTGTACTTGGATCCTAGCATTCTCCTCTTACAAATTCATTGATGCCTTCTGACTACCTTTTGGACAAAGTTTAAAGTCTCTCTGTGACTTAGAAGGCCCTCTGTTATCTGTCCCTCTGTATTTTTGTTGTTGTTGTTGTTTGTTTGTTTGTTTGTTTGTTTTTACCACTTCTGCTGCCTACTACTTTATATTCACTAGGAAATTCATTCCTTTGTCAACTAAGTCTATGTCTTTCTTATTTATAAACCTCAAATGGTTGTTTCCTCTCTACACATTTTTCCCACAATTCTGACTAATCTCTACCCCTCCTTCAGATGTCAACTTAAACAACACTCCATTCATAGAACTTTCTTACTCCCAGTGGGCAGCTTTCTCATGCTGGGTACTGGCAAGGCAGCTCCAGTGCATTTCCTATCTACAGAACTTTCCACCAATGGAAAAGTCAATTATTTCTGCCAAACTAAACACTGAGACCACAGACTTCTCTTGTCTCATCTTTCTCTAAACCCACCACTCTCCTTTTGAATGGATGAAAAGGTAGCAGTAGGGAGGCTGGAATTATTTATAGTAGGTCAAATTCTGCCTCCTTATAAAGACCTACAGAGAGGATCGTGGCAACAAATTTTGAAGACCTTAGCATATGAGCTACTTAGCACCTTTTTGTCTTTTATTTGGGCCACTCGTTAACAATGATAGAACTAGATTTAAGTTATCTCTCAACATGTCAACTCTCAAGAACTGTCTACTCTATAAGATATATCGTGTGAGGATAAGGACCATCTCTCTTTATATTGGTATTTTATTTTTAATATCTGCCATAGTGGCAGGAACACAGGACATACTTAATAAATCTATGTTGAATGACATGTAGAGAACTGAAATGACTAGTTCAAAATCCTAATTTCCAGTTAGCAGCATAGTTCCTGATTTCACCAATTGTGTACGAATAGTCCTAAAAACAAAATGTATTATGAATATTGTCATTGTGGTTAGTAATGACTTCCTTAAAGCTTAGTTTTATTCAATATTCTCTAGTACATGCTTTTAAAAACACTTAGGAGGAGTGCCTTAGTGGCTCAGTCGGTTGAGCATCCGACTTCAGCTAGGGTCATGATCTCACGGTCCGTGAGTTCGAGCCCCGTGTCAGGCTCTGTGCCGACAGCTCAGAGCCTGGAGCCTATTTTGGATTCTGTGTCTCCCTCTCTCTCTGCCCCTCCCCCGTTCATGCTCTGTCTCTCTCTGTCTTAAAAAAATAAATAAATGTTAAATTTTTTTTTTTTTTAATTTGTTAACGTTTATTTTTGAGACAGAGCATGAACGGGGGAGGGGCAGAGAGAGAGGGAGACACAGAATCCAAAATAGGCTCCAGGCTCTGAGCTGTCGGCACAGAGCCTGACACGGGGCTCAAACTCACGGACCGTGAGATCATGACCCTAGCTGAAGTCGGATGCTCAACCGACTGAGCCACCCAGGTGCCCCCCAAAATTTTTTTTTAAAAACACTTAGGAAAGCCAAGAAAACAAATGACAACATTTTGAATAGCACAACTTACCTCCACGTCCAAAATTCCCAATCTCATTCGGGCCACTATTGCTATTGTTTACTGGTAAACTCGTGGCTGGCCACGAATCTGCAAGCCATGGATAACTGGGATCACCAGCATTTAGAAGACCAGGACGGCTAAAACAGAAATTAAAGGGAAATCAACCCATGGAGCTCAATGAAAGATTTGGACACTTGTCTCATGCACAAGATTAAAGAATTGAGGAAGCTTTTAATTCACTTCAAATGAAAATGTGTAGGTTCTCGAGAATTAAGGAAATTCAGTGGTTAAGACTATATATAGCCTGTCAGTAGAAGCAGAAGCATTCTGCCTGGGATTCTGCTGACATCCAAATGAATTTAGTTGTCTGCCCTGAAACTGGTGGGAATTGGCAACATAGCAGGATCCTGAAACAAGGTTTGATGATAAATTGGCACCTCCAGGGAACAATTGCTCAGAGTGACTGCTCAGTATCAGCCATTTCCAGGACTTTGGGCTATTGCTTTCTCGATTCCTGCAGTCCCCATATTTATCTGTCCCCTGTAGGCTGTAATCCCTGTTATGAGCCCTCATGCTTGATTTAGAGGCAAAGAACTTGAAGAAAATTAATGAACAGTATTTATAGTGTTCCATCAATAGCACATTTCCAAATTCTCCAAATTGCAAAATATTAGGGGTATATGAAAGATCTTTAAGGTAATTAAAGATTCACTGTGATCTCATCCAGCATGTGAGTAGAGACTACGAGAAAAACTTCCCTCACATCGTATTTAATAAAGAATTCCTATTTTTGATATAAAAGATGGGAATCCGATTCCTTTCCAGATTATTAGCATATTTACAAAGAAACAGCAACATCTATAATCATTGTACTTTATTTTTGATAGACCATTTCTGTGCAGTCCCTAAGAGAAACATGTGTTTCTATGGAAACCACAATAAGAAGATCCCACTGCTTACTTGCTACATGCACTAGCTCTCATTAGACCTAATCTCTTTTTGCTAAAATATTGATTAAATGGGAGATTGGAAGTTATTACCAGAGCCTAATTACAATCTCCATATTGGCAAAGGGAAAATAGATGAGGATATATGGGTTTGTTATCAGCTTTTATCAATTTCAATTGAGTATCCAAAGTTGTGGAATCCAGTCCTATCAATCTACAGCCTATTCATCATCCATGAATCATTTACTTTGTGATCGATTATGTGTAATTGTTCACTCACAGCAATTTAGTGAGAGCCAATAAGGAGTCTTAAACAACAGCAACTTCATTTGCTAATGTCTAATTAATGCAATAAACATCCTGCTAACAAATGAACACATTCCTTGTGATATTTACTACTAATTTCTTCAGGGGCATCTGGGAGATATGAAACATCTGGACTTGATTCCTCTAAAGTGCACAACAGATAGATCATTAAACCTTGTGGTAAGCCATTTAATTCCTCCTAGAATTCTCAGACTTGTAAGTGATCGTTTATTACAATAATAGCCTTTACTATAGCGTTCTCAGTCCTGATTAAACTAAGAAGAAGAAAGAATCTTCTTAGCATACCTCCCATTGCTCATTAGTCCTCCATCTCCTCTTTGAAATGTAACTGTTAACAAAAGAAAGACACACACAAGTAGTCAATATTAATTACGATTAATAACAGCTACATACTGGTCCTTACTTTAGGGCTGAGGCCTCTGGGATTGTAACAAAATATAAGTAACATAATCATACAGAGAATAAGAAGCAGTGGTTTGGCCCAGGGCAAAGCCATCGTTTAATAAGACATCTAAAAATACTTCAAGCCAATTGTATGGTTAAGTCAAAAGGGCAATTTGTACTTAGAGGTCAAAAACTGTTACAACTGGAATATATAGTGGCAGTGGAAGATTACATGCATTAATGGGGGATTATCAAACCATGACTTTTAATCTTAATATGTGGGTGTCCTAATTAGAAGGCACAACATAAAATGCACATAATAGAAATTGAAACAAAATCATTCATGGGGCGCCTGGGTGGCTTAGTTGGTTGTGTCCTACTTCAGCTTAGGTCATGATCTCATGGTCTGTGAGTTCGAGCCCTGCGTTGGGGTCTGTGCTGACAGCTCAGAGCCTGGAGCCTGCTTCAGATTCAGTGTCTCCCTCTTTCTCTGCCCCTCCCCGCCTCACACTCTGTCTCTCTCTGTTCCTGAAAAATGAATAAAACTTAAAAAATTTTTAGAAAGAAACAAAATAGTTCAAACAGGCAATAATATTCTGCCAGTGAAAAAGATAAACAGGTATTGATTGACGACATATTCCTCATCATCACAGATCCTTTGAAGGACACCATTAATCACTATGAGTTGAACAACTACAGTTACAATAGACATAAACTATAATTAATAGAGAATAATGCGCTGAGTGCTTTGTTTTATCATCCAACCTTCACAAAAAATAAAATCTTCAAATATTTGAGACTGAGTCTATTTAAATTGTATGTAATAATTGTAAAAACTTAAGTCCTTTATAAAACTCTTGAACTTATTAGTCACACCAACAAGCATCCCATAGAATTAAAGCTGGAGAATCTACTCCCTCCAGACACTAGATTCCATTCCACAAAGCTATCAACATAAAAATGGGTTTCAAGGATTGGCCAAAGAATGTAAATATCAGTTAGGATCCATCATTTCTTTTCCAAAACCTTTGAAAAGCCAAACATATTTGGTATTCAAAATGTTTCAGATTTCAGAAAGGTAATATAATGCATTCTACAGAGAGGATCTAAGACAAAAACTCTATTCAAAGGTTTTTTTAAAATATGTTTGCAATAAAATACAAATATTCATGATTAGTGGGATAAAATCTATAAATAGTTTCACATTGGCATGGATCAAATTTTGCCTCTCAAAGAGTTAACTCTAAGATCATGGAAAAATTTTGCTGTTTAGTTTATGGATTGCAAAATGGCAATTCTGACTAAAATGAACATAGATCAGCTAAACCCATTCCTGGGGATGAAGAAAAAAACTGATGGCTACCAGAAGGGAGGTGGGTGGGAGGAAGGGGGAAATAGGTTATGGGGATTAAAGAGGGCACTTGCTCTGCTGAGCACCAGGTATCATATGGAAGTATTGGATCACTATATTGTACAACTGAAACTAATATTACATTGCATGTTAAATAACTGGAATTTAAATAAACACTAGAAACTTTAAAAAAAAAACTAAGAAAAAAAAACATTGCATAGATGTGAATCCAGTATATCCCATATTTGGAATCTATAAATTATATTTACCATGATTTCCTAATGAGTAAATGTAAAAATAAAAGTTTATGAATTGATTCATATATATGTGTATACATACATATATATATACACGTGTATATATACGTATATATATACGTATATATACACGTGTATATACACGTATATATATACGTATATATATATATATATATATATATATATATATATTTTAATTTGGTAGACAGAGAGAGCACTAGTAGGGGACAGGGACAGAGGGAGAAAAAGAAGAAACTTAAGCAGGCTCCATGCTCAGTGTGGAGCCCAGTGTGGGGCTTGATCCCTAGACCCTGGGATCATGACCTGAGCTGAAATCAAGAGTCAAATGCTCAACTGACTGAGTCATAATGTTAGGGGACATTATTCCCCCCAAGAATTGGTTCATATCTTAAATACATAGAGCCTATATTATCACTTAAAATATACAGACAGTAAATCATTTTAATTTGAATAATCTCTCCATAATTCATTTTTCCTCAAGTTTTTGCTATGAAATATGATTGCTCTTTAAATTTTGTCAGTTTTCAAATGCAGTTCCCCAGTCCCTTCCTTAAGGTCATCCAAGGACATATCTCTCACAACATCATAATTAGGTGACATGATCATGATCATGATTCCCAGGGTCTGTCAGGACTTCAGAAACATCTTGCTGGCACCTGAACTACATTGCCTCCTCAATTTTTCAGGTAACATCTCAAGTTCATTACAAAACAGTCCTGACATATCCTTTGCATCTGCCCAGAACTGGCTTTGGACATCTCCTCAGAGAAGATGAAAGGACACTGATCGCCCCTCTACTTCCTGACAAGCTCGCTTAAGTCATGGGAGACAAGAATCAGCAGTGGCCCATACCACATTGGGTCCCATTAATAATTGCCTTTAACAAAAACAAAAAAAGGATTAATTTGAAACAATTGATAAAAAAATATTGAGCACTGGAGCTATTAAATAAAGTCCTGATTAAGGAAAAAAATGTGCACACAAAATGTGAAAACAGTACAGCTAATTAGCTTTTTTCCATGTGATGTGACTTTCTAGTTATGTGTTTTTTTTTTTAATGGGCTATCAAGTGAATGTTTTACTCTACTAAAAGAGAGTTAAGATAATGTTGTGAATATCATTGTGAATATGCAAATAAGCAGGCACTGATAGGCTACACCTCAAAATGTGCTAGTTCAAAGATCTGTGGAAACAAGCTAAGTATTTTTCCTAATTTAGATGCTCCTTCGTCCCCATCCAAACTTTCCGTTATTGTTAGAGCAATAAGTGATATTAGAGGGAAAAAAAAGGCAACTGAAGCAGAGGCCCAAAAATTAAATTGTACTTTTATATACTACTGGTAAATTCTTCATAAAATATGAATTTTAAAGTTATAAGGCCACACTCAAAATTTTACTGAACAGAGAGCATTCAAATGGCCACTAAGCCCTGAAAGGATGCTCAGCATCACTGAATATCAGGGAAATAAAAATCAAAATTACAATGAGACACTACTTCACATCCATCAGGATAGCTACTATGCAAGACACAATAAATACCGAGTCTCGGCAAGGAGAGAAATTGGAACTGTAGTGAAATTGGAACGGGTGGCTCCTCAAAATTTAAAAATATAAAATTACCATATGATCCAACAATTCCATTTCTGACTATATATCCAAAATAACTGAAAGCAAGGTCTCAAAAGATATTTGTAGACCCATGTCCATAGTACTGTTATTCACAATAGGTAAAACTTGGAAGCAATCAAAATGTCCACAGATGGATGAATAGATAAGAAAAGTGGTTTTATATACATACAATTCAGCTATAAGAAAGGAGAGAATTCTGACATGCTAAAACCTGGGTGAACTTGAGGACATTATGCTAAGTGATATAAATCAGTCACAAAAAGGCAAGTACTATATGATTCCACTAATAGGAGGAAGTTGGAGCAGCCAAAATCATAGACAGGAAGTAGAAAGGTGATTTCCAGGGATTAGAGCAGTGGAGGGGGAATGGGGTGTTATTATTTACAGGGTATAAAGTTTCAATTTGAAGATGAAAAAAATTTTGGAGGTGGATGGTGGTGATGATCGCACATCATGAGTGTTTTTAATGATACCACTCTGTATACTTAAATATAGTCAAAATAGTATCTTTTATGTTATATGTATTTTAACACATAGAATACTGGGGAAATATCATCAAGGTTAAATTAAAGACGTGTTAGAGAATGGAGTCTATGCTAAGGACTCTATGCTAAATGTTGTGAGTAAAATATATTTAAATTTCAAAGCATTTAGGACATATCCATTTTCAATTTGTGTTCCAGTCATTATTAAAATACATTTTCAAATGTTTCTAGACCTCTTTTGGCAAAATATTCCATACAGACTCTTATCTTTGCACCTCTGCATACGAACTGTACAAAGGCAAAAATAAACAGGACATTATATAAATGCATGACCAACTTAAAACGGTCCAGAAGCAGAATTTGGTATATATGAAAATTCTCTATTTTGTATGCTCCCATGACAAAAGAAACCCAAAAAACAAACCAAAAAAAAAAGAAAAAAAAAAAGAAACTCTAACTATAAAATGTTTGATTAGTTATCTTTGTAAAGAAAGAAAAAAAATATGACAAATATTCAAGTTTCCTTTTACCACATACTCCAAACTTCTGGATTTGTTCCATCTTGAAAAGTAGACCAAAAGTAACTTTGTTGCATTAGACCATGAAATGAAAAGTAGACTAGAAATAAGGACAAGCAATTAGAACTCACAAATAGAAGTCATATATGGTGTTTTGATTAGCATTTTTCTCCTTGTCTTTTTTCGTTTTGTTTCTTTCTTCCTTCTTTCCTCCCCCCATCCTCCTTCTTTCTTTTCTCCTTTCCTCCCTCCCTTTCTCTCTTTCTTCCTTCCTTCCTCCCCTGCTCCCTCCCTTCCTCCCTTCCTTCCTTCTTTCCTCTTTTTCTTTCTTTCTTTCTTTCTTTCTTTCTTTCTTTCTTTCTTTCTTTCTTTCTTTTTCTTTCTTTCTTATTTTCTTTCTTTCCAGAGGGGGGAAAAATAAATGCCACAGAAAATTGCAAGCTATTTCTTCTGATTTGATTTGGCTTTCATTTCAAAAAGATGTTGAACTTCCTTGAATTTAAAAGCAAGAGGGAGGGAAAGAGAGGTCGTTGGAAAATTTGGCTCTAGTCATGATTTTGATAATCACAGTGTAATAACTTTGTGCTTACCAGAGATAAATTTGAAATAAGTGTGAATCTTTACCAGGAACGGGTCCCTGCTAGTATATAAAGTTAAGAACTTTCAGGGAACAACATATAGAAGTTTTTTTTTTTTTTTTTTTTTTTTTTTTTTTTTTTAATCTAAGGCTAACTGGATCATGCTAAGATGTCCAAAAAGTTCTACAGACACCACAATCTGAAACGTTTTAAAATTGCATTAAATATTTTGAATTTATTGCAATATTTCTAAAGGAAATAAGGTAAAGAGATTTTGCAAGTTTATGTCATACAGAAAGTACCTCTATTATTATCTGACAGGATTAATCCTAATCTCATGCCTGCTAGAATTGAGGGGGAAGGGAAATGTAACTATGTGGTAAATTGACATTTTGAGGTAAGGAAGCTTTCAGAGTGCCTATCTCTAGTAGGCCACATTTTCCTACTCCAAATGGAAACTTTAATGTTGCCAGCCAAGCCTCATTCCCTCTCCTGATAAGCTAGTTCTCAAATATGAATGTAGATTAATCCTCTTTTAATAAGCATTAACTCAGCCCAGATAATCAGAGTATAAAAATTCCATCAAATCTTTTAGCTCTCTTTGGATAGTTTTGTCAAATAATTTATATTTTACCAACAGTTTTAAAGCTATGTAAGAAGTGTTTAGCATTTCATAATTTGCTTACTCAATAATATATTGTTTATATTTACTGAGTTTCATAAAGCCTGTTATTTTCAGAGGTAACATAATACTTATAAAGTATCATTCACCCCTTTAAAGGTGCAAAATATATACTTTCATTAAAAAGTTGATGACTTAAAAATTGTGAATAAGAAAAGTGAACAATGTAAGTTTGAAAAGAGTCATTAGCCTTCATGAGGATTATAAAATGGATATATATGAGTATGTATATTATATATACATATAGCAACATAGACCTCTCCTGTGAGCTACATGGTTTTTATTCAAACTTATGTTGTTTATTTATCTATTCACAAATACTGTTATACCTGTGATCAAACATTTACTCCAGATTCAAAAATCACCTCATATGCTGTTTTTTCTGCCCAAATCTTTTTACAATTCATTTGATGTTACAATTCAAGTGGTGAATTAGTCGAGCAGTCATGAACCTCACAAGCAGTGACAAGTAGACTTTTAGTGCTCAATGGAGCGTAAGATAAATAACATTGTATGATGCTGTATGAAAGTATAAAATGATTTCACATAGAATATAAGGATTCCCTTTTTTGTTGTTGTTCAAGCTGCCTTTCTTTGCACCATATGCAAAGAGGTGACATGTGATTGTATCTGAAGAATTAAAGAAAGGATAAATAGGAAACAATTGAATAAGAAGTTAGCATGTAACATTGCCCTGGGGGAAATCTCCACTATCTGCTATGTAAAGAAACAAAGTATCTTCAGGCCAAATTCTCCTCTCAGATCATTTAAATATATAAATTTGCATTTAATTCATTATTTTAAGGTTATTTATTTATTTTGAGACAGCGGGAGTGTCAGAGAGAGAGAGAGAGGAGGAGAGAAAAGCCCAAGCAGGCTCTGTGCTGCCATTGGGCTTGAACCCAGAAATCGTGAGATCATGACCCGAGCTGAAGAGTAGGACACTTAACCAACTAAGCCACCCAAGCGCCCCTGCATTTGATACTTGATATTCATTTTTACAATGTAAGGTGTCATTCACTAGTGTTCTATGATAAATATGTTAAATCCTCCCATATATGAAAAATATCAATACTGAGTAGCATGTTTTTATTTTATTTCCTTCTAAACATTCAAATATAATTTTCCACATAACAGATACACAAAGATTAGCTTTAAAAAAAGTCAGTAAGTTTTTGCCTGCACAGGGTGAGTAGAAGGCTGCCTGCTGAGAGTTAGAATTTCCAACCCGAAAGATATTGAAATGTCTTCCCACTAGTTAAAATCTTCCCTGTTCTACTTCTAGTGGTAAGAGATTTGGAATGAAGCAGAGAAAAGGGAGTGCCGAAATCAAATTTTACCTGCTTTACAATTCTACTTAGAGTCAGTCAAGCTTTATTAAAATGCATGTATAGGGGCAGCTGGGTGATTCAGTTGGTCAAGCATCTGACTTCGGCTCAGGTCATGATCTCAAGGTTCCTGAGTTTGAGCCCCGCATCAGGTGAGCTTGAGCCTCCCCCCCCCCCCCAACATAGGGTGAGTTCAAGTCTCCCTTTGGGTGAGCATGAGCCCCGCTTTGGGTGAGCACGGGTGCCCCACTGGGTGAGATCGAGCCCCGCGTCAGGAGCCTCACTTTGGGCTCCATGCTGATGGTGCAGAGCCTGTGTGAGATTCTCTCTCTCTTGCCTTCTCTCTGCCCCTTACTCAGTTGCACCCTCTCTCTCTCTCTCAAAAAAAAAAAAAAAAAGTAAATAAAACAAAATAAAATAAAATCTGTGTATATATGCAAATTTCACGAAATATATATTATATCTTAATATATATATATAAATTGCACCAGATGTTTAAGTATAATCCAAGATCACAACTGAGGTTGGAAAGAAAGGAAATATCTTATGTTGCAAAATTAATCTAAATACTTATCCCAAAATAGACTTTTTGTTTATTTAGGGAAAACAAATTACCAATGCTCTCATGAATTAACAATAAAGTTTGGACACTATATAGACATTACCATGCAGTAAAAATGTGAAAACAGTAGGCTTTCCATTTTGTGAGGAAAATGACATTGCTTTCATACTGGTAAAATTTAAAACATTCCCAGAGAAGTTTTATGAAAACCAAAATATAAATAGAACCAGTACAAATCAAGTATATTCCCTATAAGTTTTATAACACACTTCAAAGAAAGAAAAAAATAGCCTTGTATGAAATCTTTGTGCTCCTACAACATCAGAAATTTAAAACTTTGATACATATTCCACTAATCATTCCTATTTAAAATCCCCATTTTTAAAGTTGTAGAAGGACAAGAATATGAAAATTTTAACAGGTGAAGGGTAAGATGTATACGGACAGAGATTATAAAAAAGATCATAAAGTCAGATATACATTGCTAGGTACCTGTGGTTTGGATTTTCATTTGCTTCTCAGCAGAGAACATCAGTTGCTAGAAGGCAAATTATTAGTTGAAGGTAAATCCATTCTGGGAGTCAGCCATCTATCAATTAAGTATAAAGGTTTTGGAAGGCTGCTCTCTGGCTTGGCCTTATACCAAAATATTTGAAGGGCATAGCACCTTCTGAGTTACCAGTTCCTCTACAAGCAGATGGATATCAATCACAATGAGAAATGATAATAGGAACTGTACTATTCTTGTCAAGCTCAAAAACCAACAGATATTTTCAAATTAAATGCATAGGTTTTAAAAAGAACTGATGTTAAAAAAAAATAAAAGGGAGAAGAAAAAGAAGAACAAGGAAGTCTGATATAATTTTACTAAAAGCACAAACCTAAAAGTTAAGAGAGCTATGTTATTTGTAAGGAGTGAGGGAATGAATGTGGGGGATAAAAATGCAATGCCTCGAATGTGGATATCCTAGAACTTTGCAGTGAAACTAGCACGGTCAATCTTTTATTATTTTCACTTAGGTCAAGCAAAGGGATAAACATAAACTAGTCCATGAATTAAGTCAGTTCTTCCCTATGATTTAGATGATTTGTACGTGCATCACAGGGATGAACTGTAACTGTACATCTGGGTTGATGGACAATACCTACAAGGAGTGAAAGTAGAGGACTGGACTCCAGGACAAGAAGTACATTAAATATCACGAATGTTCAAGACTGACACTTGGCAGTTATTACCTAGTATTCCTTGCTGGGAAGAATGCCTCCCTGATGTGGTGAGATAGCACTCAGAATGATAAAACACAAGGGAGAAACCATCAGCGACCAATGGAATATGAGAATGGGAGAATGATTGCAAGTCACAAAGTTTGGAATCCCCTTTTCAATGGATACACTATACTGCTTTCTCTAGTCTTTGAAACATATTCTAACCAGTAAATAATAAGCTTTATTTTCATAAGATACAGATATGAGCCATAACGTTAGAATCAAATCATCATATTTAAATACTGTGAAATAACCAGTAAGACAACCAAGTGGGTGCTATCCCTTCCATTTTGCAGTATTTAGACATTATCAGTGGCTTAGAAGCCTACAAGCTACAGCAGCATATAAGCTTAATAAACTATGAAGTTTCTGTCAAAATCAGTTATTAAGACATTTATAAACATTTAAACTTAAAATTGAAACTAGAAATAGAAGACTGAATAAAATGTGTCAAAAAATTCTAAAATGTTTGTAGGATGATGTTAAATGAAAATTATTCCCTTCTAAATTCTAGAAAGTGTGAAATATTGTGACACAACTTATTTTTATGATTGTTGTTAGAGGAAATACTTAAAATGAATTGCAATTAAAATGATTATTAACTATAGCTTCATTACTGAGTTCACTCTTCTAATCACTGACTTGATAATTCCACCCACTCCCCTATCTCCTCTGCCTCAGAAATGTTTTGAAGGTCACAATTTTTGACTCCTTGAAATTCTGTTTCAGACTCTAAAAAGAAAACATTTTTGGGGCGCCTGGGTGGCGCAGTCGGTTAAGCGGCCGACTTCAGCCAGGTCACGATCTCGCGGTCCGTGAGTTCGAGCCCCGCGTCGGGCTCTGTGCTGACAGCTCGGAGCCTGGAGCCTGTTTCCGATTCTGTGTCTCCCTCTCTCTCTGCCCCTCCCCCGTTCATGCTCTGTCTCTCTCTGTCCCAAAAATAAATAAAAAACGTTGAAAAAAAAATTAAAAAAAAAAATAAATAAAAAGAAAACATTTTTGCAAATAGAATATCTAGGATCTTCTTTTTCTTCTGCTGCTTCTTTTCCTTCTCCTTTTTCTTCCTTCAAAAATGATGATTGGTTACCTTGAAATACACACCCTCTTTAAGTGATTATTAAGTCATTTAATTCATGCCTCATCAGTCTTATTAATTGTGATGAGATTTTTTTTTGCTTATTTTTATTTGCCGTCCGGGACATGTCCTATTGTAATCTGCATCTTGAAATACTAAAAGCTATATTTTAAATATTTTTGTTCTTACTGAGCATGTTAGTAACGCTCTTGCCTAAATCCACTTCTCAAATAATGGCTGCAAAGCATGCAGTCTGTGTGTGTGTGTGTGTGTGTGTGTGTGTGTGTGTGTGTGCTGTGCTTGTGCGTGACTCTTTTGAAGAACTACTTGAGAAAAAAATGGTTACACATATCCATGTGCATTCTTGTTGCACTTCATCAGAGATACAAGCAAAAAGCTTGCCTTATGTTTATAACGTAATATGGTGAAAAGAGATGCATTAAAGCATGTTGTTTATAATTGCATTTTACAGAGCAGGTGTTTAAAACAAGCCCAAAACATCTATTCATTCATTCGTTCATTCACTCATTCGTTATTCAATTCCATTCCTTCTCTTTCATTTCCTTACATTCCTAAAGATAAGAGCTTTTCTTAGCTAGAAAGTCTCTTACCAGCATAATTACTGAGTCCCTTTCTCTTCTTTCTTCGCCAATACAACCAGATGCTAAAACCCATCAAGATTACCCAGCAGGCACCACCAATACCAGCTATAAAGGCTGGTTGCTTCACAACATCAGTGATTTGTTCAGTTATGCTGTTATTGTTTTCAGTAATGACAACTTCATTACGTCCCCCTGTGGAAGAAATAATAGTTTTAGTAAACATTATTATGAAAGTAAACACAGGAATACATACATGGTGTACCAAAGGCAGAGAAAATTAGAAAATTCCTATGAAGGCAGGTAATAATTGTGCTCTGGGCCTGTCAAAATTATTGATAAGCGTATATTATACGTCTCAGAAGAAGAGTCAAGTTATGAGTTTAAAATGTGATTAAGAACATTGCTCCCTTATGCTTGGGGTTACTATGAATAGATTCAGAACTGCTTCTTGATTTATTGCCTTATAAATAAGTACTAATGCAAGTGCTAGTGGGCAAAATAACAGCAACTTTTCTTCAGCCAAATAAAGCATATTTTAATATAGTCTTGCTAAAATAAAATTTTAAAAAGCAACTACAACATTCACAGGGTATTTATAAATTGTCTTTCCTCTATAGCACTGCCTAAGTTGAAGTGTTCAAGATTTAAAAATAGGTAACTTAATATTATCCTTAATATTCTAACAGGGAATTTATTTTGATCAAACAGCCTTTAATTTTTTTGGAATGTATTAAAACTACTATATAAAACAATGGCAATTATAGAAGTATATTTTCATAGAGATTAGTGTCTATAATTAAAATGTCACAAAAAGATAAGTCTCACATATTCCTTTAAAACTAAACTAATTTGAAAATCCACTTGTAGGTTTAATTAAAAAGACAACTTTAAAATTAATTCTAAGGTCTATGTTACTAAAGTAAACATTTACTTTTTAAAATTAATTTATTTATTTTGAGAGAGAGATAGAGAGCAAGCAAGAGATGGCCAGAGAGAGAGGGAGGGAGAGAGAGAATCCCAAGCAGGCTCTGTGCTGTCAGCATACAGCCCAACATGGGGATTGATCTCAGGAACTATAAGATTCGGAACCTGATCTGAAATCAAATCAGACGCTTAACCAACTGAGTCACCCAGATGACCCACTAAAATAAACATTTAAATCTGGACTATTATTCTAGAAATACTCATGTTTTTCGAGAATTTAGACCTCTCAGAGATAATTAAAATCTTAATCCACATTTTAAAATAGTTAAAGACTCATGGAATCATAGTATCACTTAAGAGCAAAGATTTAGGTTAGGTGTTTATATAAGAGATTAAGAAATTTACACACTGATGTGAAATTATTTGTAATGTCAACATCATATCTTGTTAATTACTAATCAAAGGCTTTTTAAAAGAAATTGAAACTGAAATATAAGTGGCTAATTTCAACATATTACATCCAAAGATGTTCATTGTTTTAGTTATCATGGCACTACAATATATTAGAAAGAACACAGTCTTTGAAGTTTTCTGTTTGAATATCATCCCTGCCACTTACTAGCTTAAGTAAGCAATAACCTCATGTAGGTCACTTAATCTTTTCAAGTACCTGTTTCTGCTAGTTGGCAACAGTCCTGTTTCAAATATTTGGGAGTGTTATTTAAGATAATGTATGTAAAGAGGCTGATAGGAACACAGTAGTTTGTTGATTCAAAATTAGGACCCAGGTATAGGTACAGGTTACTTTAAGAACCACTCACATAACTTCAGGGATGTAAGTTGTAAATTGTCCAGATGTGAGATCTGGAAAACCACAGATGACTTGTTTACTAGTTTCTTCTTTCTTTCAGGTCAGAAATTAACCTACATTTCCCAGACTCACTTGTAGTTGAAGTGAAACAAAGCGACTGAGTTATTGGCCAATACAGCAGGGGCACAAGTTATGCATACTACTTCCAGATCTGACCCAGACACTGCTGTAACAATACTTGACATTCTCTTTCCTTCCTAATGTTAAATAGAAAGAGGGGATCTTTGGAGGATTCTGACCCCGCTCAAAGATGGCACAGCTCGTGACTGGAAGGATTGAAATTCCCTGAATAACTGTGGAGTAGAAGCCCCACCCATTCTGCTACTCCATACTAGACAGGGCTATGAATAAGAAAAAACAAACAACCTTTATTTTTTTAAGCCAATCAGTACATAGGCTTGTTTCTTACAGCTGCTAGTATTTTTGTTATGCATACTTATATTCTATTTCTGAAATGTCTTTTGTGTTAAATTCTAGATGTGAAAACCAGATTCACTTATGTAATAAACCTGGTTAATTTTTCCAACCTATTTGCCCTTTATTATTATACATATAAACTTAGTTTAAAATGTATTTAAAGGGGCACCTGGGTGGCTCAATTGGTTAAGCATCTGACTTCAGCTCAGGTCATAATCTCATGGTTCATGAGTTCAAGCCCTGCATTAGGCTCTCTGCCTCTCCCCTGCTCACTTGCCCTCTTTCAATTATAAACATTTTAAAAAATGTATTTAAACTGAGCTCATATTTTCAATATGAGACATACACATATCTGGCGATTTTTCTAACTACTAATAGTTACTAAAAAGAAAACAAACACCTTATAGAACAAAGAGAAAAGAAAATGTGTCCTTCATTTGTGTAAAAGGTCCATAAAATATCATATTTGGTATAGTGTGATATATATGTTACCCAAGGTTTATTACTATTTCTTATGGTTCTGGTATTTTTGAAAAATGTTGTCAGTTGGACTAATTAAAGTATAGACAAGGGATGCATGTGACCTGTAACGCTCCATTGTTCTTGCAGACGAAAAATATAATGAAATGTAATGTCTTTCTCCCATTGGAGAGTAATGAAGAACAAAACTAATTTGTTGGACTAAAAATTAATTAGACACATCAGATTCGATTGTACCTATTACTGTGAAAGTTTGCAGCTGTTCCACATATTATTACCAACTATATAAGGTAAGCATTAAATGGCCAAATGATTAAAGAAACAATAGATATATTATTAAACAAGATTGCTTGAAAATTTTAAGTCAAAATAAATTTGTTACATGACATACTCTTTGATGCTTACATATGTAAATATATGTGGTTGCATTTCTGTATCTGTAAATGCAACAGTACAGAACTATGGACACTTTGAGGTAAAAGTCATCTTACCAGTGGAAAATACAGACAAAAGAACAATATTGCCTTTAAACTTGTGTAAGGCTATTTATTATCTTTATACAATATTTTAATATTCCCTTAATGGAACTTTCTGGAATGAAAACTAAACTGAGAAGAAATAGATGAAACTGTGCATAGTCTGGTATGAGACAAATCTAAAGTTATCAGCCATAAATTACATCAAATGCCAACACATGATTTAATTAAAGCAAAGTGGAAGTGCGGTAGAGCTTGAGTCCCTTTGAGTGCTGTTTCTAGTACTGACTAGAAAATAGAGAAAGCACAGATTGAAACAGAAAAAGAGATTAGCCATCCTAAATCACTTTTCAACTAAGGAATAACAGTTGTGTAGATAAGGTTATCAGACAAGATGTTAAGGTAGATGTGCTGGAGTAATTAAAGAAACAATTAAAGGCTTCTTCTGTACAACAGTAGATATTAAAAAGAAATAAATCTCTTGAGGACACATAGCCTTTTCTGCATTGAATTGTGCGTGTGTGTGCATGCATGTGTTTTTATGTGTGAGTGCATGTATTTATTTTCAATTCTATTTGATTATAGCTTGAATATTGCATATTCTAGCTGCTTGAACAGAAGATAGAAATAGTGTTTATTACATGTTTTTATTCATAGAAAATTTGGAAGTAGTTATATGATACACTAAAATAACCCAAAAGGTACTAGCTATACATTTGAACACAGTCCTTTTAAAATGATAGAAATTTAAGAAAACTTTATTTTTGATTTAAAATACTCTAAATTAGCTTTCTTTTTTAAAAATTACTATACAAATTGGATCCTGAGAAATTTAACAGAAACCCATGGGGGAGGGGAAGGAAAAAAAAAAAAGAGGTTAGGGTGGGAGACAGCCAAGGCATAAGAGACTCTTAAAAACTGAGAACAAACTGAGGGTTGATGGGGGGTGGGAGGGAGTGGAGGGTAGGTGATGAGCATTGAAGAGGGCATCTTTTTGGGATGAGCACTGGGTGTTTTATGGAAACCAATTTGACAATAAATTTCATATATTAAAAATAAAATAAAATAAAACAAAATAAAATTACTATACAATTGTTAAAATTCTTAATTGACATCACATGAGCTTGATTAAATGGTATTCTTGTAATGTTGTACTTGCTTCCAAGTATAATAAATCCCCCAAATATGGGGAACAACACAAGTAGTCCTACAAAAAAGAAAAAAAAAAAAAAACCTTCCCTTGCTTGAGAATTTTACTTATTAATAAAGGTAATAGAAAAAACAAGAAATAAAAATATAGATACTTGATAATCTTTGAATTAGACATATTAGGGGTGCCTGGGTGGCTCGGTCAGTTAAGTGTCCGACTTCGGCTCAGGTCATGATCTCACAGTCCGTGAGTTCGAGCCCCACGTCAGGCTCTGTGCTGACAGCTCAGAGCCTGGAGCCTGTTTCAGATTCTGTGTCTCCCTCTCTCTCTGCCCCTCCCCTGTTCATGCTCTGCCTCTCTCTGTCTCAAAAATAAATAAAGGTTAAAAAAAATTAAAAAAAAAAGACATATTACATTTCATATATGCATGAGAGAGGAGAAAAACCTTAAAGCTTTGTTTACTTATCTGGAAGTTATCATAGAAAACAATGCTTTTTAAAGATATTTCATAAACATTTTTCAGGGAAAAATTAATTGCATATATATATATATATATATATATACACATACACACATACACACATTATATATATGTATACACACACACACACACATATGTCAGTTAAATCCTTTTGGGTGTACCTGTATTTTTCTCTTATTCCAATTTATTTTAGAAAATCTCAGAAGGGCAAGACTGTAGGTTCCCCTCAGGTTAAGAAATTAATTCAGTCTGTATGACTAATTAAGAAAGGGAAGGCAATTTAAAGGAAAGTTAATACTATAACTTTTCTCTTTAATTCTTTTAATATATAAAAGAACAAAAACTTGGAGGATATAAAAAATCAACAATATGACTGAATGTTAAATCTCTTCATATTCAACAAATACTTTGTAATAAGAAACAGTTTTCCAGAAATTGGCAGTGTGCTCTGTGTGTATCATTTCAAAAATAAAACAAACAGAAATCAATGGAACTGGCATATTCTTTTTTTTAATGTTATTTTTCAAACAGGGAGAGAGAGAGAGAGCAAGGGAGGGACAGAGAGAGGAAGGACAGAGGATTTGAAGTGGGCTTTATGCTGACAGCAGAGAGCCCAATGAAGAGCTTGAACTCACAGCCTATGAGATCATAACCTCAGCTAAAGTCAGGCACTTAACCAACTGAACCACTCTGGTGCCCCCTGAGACATTCCATTGTACCAAACTCTCAGCAAATATTCTTAAAATATGTAAACTCTAGGAAGAGTATTTTTTTAAGAATTAAAGATACTAATAACCAAATGAAAGCAGAAAGAACTAAATAGGATTTGTCTCTTGAAAGCAGAGAACTCTAGGGGAAATCTGTACTTTTGAGGCTTTCTTTTCCCCTAGAAGATTTCAATCCCTACAGTGCTGGGCAGCTAGGACCCAAGTTGCAATCCTCAATTGTACTGGTCTGAGGTGTCAGAGGATAGTGTTCTGAAATGACAGAATGACTGAAAAATTTCACTGGGAAGCCATGTGAAAGAGCCACAGGAAAATGATGTTCCCAAATCCCCAATCGACACTCTTCCCCTCTCCCCACCCCCGCAGAATCCTAAGGTTAACCCTTAGTTGCATGAAAAATGAAGATTCCAAACATCTCATGAAAATCAAAATCTAGAAAGCTGAAAAGGCTAAACAGACTTTCAACAGATGTCCACTGCAAAGATTGTGTTCAAACCTCAAATTTCATCAAGTTGGGAAAACAGATAAACATATTAGGTTTTTCACTGAACCCTCTTGAGAGCCATGATTTAGAAGAAAAGATCATGTTGAGATTTTTCTTGAGAATAAGGTCAAATATAAACAGCCCTATACTAACAAATGTAAAATCCAAACCACCACAAGATCAAGATGATCAGCCAGTAACATAACTTACTTTAGAACAAAACCCAACTTTCTTTAGAAGATCACAGAATTTTACGGTATGCATCTGCAATATCTAGTATACAGTAAAAAAAAATACTAAACATGCAAAAACAAGCAAAATAACAGCAAAAGAAAGAAAGAAAGAAAGAAAGAAAGAAAGAAAGAAAGAAAAAGGCACAAACAACAGGAAAAAAATGACCAAAGGTCAAGAGAAAAGGTAATCAATAGAAACAGACCATAAGATGATACACATGTTGAAATTAGGAGACAAGGACATTAAAATGGCTATTACAATATGTTCATGGACTTAAATTAATAGAGTCATTATGAACGAATATATGAGGGATGAAAATGTAAAAGAAAACCAATGGAAATAGTAGAACACAAAAGTGTATTATATAAAATTAATAATTCACTGGATATTTTCATTTCTGCCCATAAAGAAATAACAGGTATGGGACATGTAATCTTACCATAAATAAGTAGAAAACTAGGCAAATATGTAAAACAAAAGGGAAGCATTGTGAAAAAAGGGAAATAAACAAGGGAGATCATATTATTTTCATAGCTTTTGGTCAAATGTGGCTAAGTTAAAGAAATAGAGGAATTCAGGGACACTAAGGAAATCGAATTTATGGAACAAAATATCTGAAAAAAATGAGTAACATAAAATACTTTCCTTAGTTTTAATTTACTTAAAAGAGAATTAATGATTTAAAGTGAAGCAAAAAGTAATACCTTAGTTTGTATATTGGTGTTTATTATATGTATAAGAGTAAAATTTTAACAATAGAAAAATATTGAGAGCAAGGAAAGTGGAATTATATTTTTTAAGATCCTTATAGGCAAATCCTAGAGTAACCATTATTAAAAAAATAGTGGATATAAACTATAATATAGAGAATTATTTAATTCATCCAAATGAAATTGGGAACTTAGGAAAACAGGAATAGAGTTAGATAGAAAACAAATAGCAAGATGGTAATTCTAAGCCAAAACACATCACTGATTACATTAAAGATAATGGTGTAAGCATTCCAATTAAAAGATTGTCATAGTTTTAAAAACTTTTTAAATGTTAATTTTTGAGAGAGAGACAGAGCACATGAGCAGGGGAGGGGCAAAGAGAGAGGGAGACACATAATCTGAAGCAGTATCCAGGCTCTTAGCTGTCAGCACAGAGCCTGATGCAGGGCTCTAACTCACCAACTATGAGATCATGACCTGACCTGAAGTCAGATGCTTAACCAACTAAGCTAGCCAGGTGCCCCAAGACTGTTATATTGAATTTAAAAAAGAGTTAACATGCAGTTTAAGTAACAGAAATGTACAGTTTCTCTGTAAAAGGATGGAAACAACACAAGCCATACAAACACTTATAAGATAATTAGCTATTAGTATAGCTATAGCTATATAACACTTATAAGATAATTGGCTATTAGCTAATATAAGACAAACTAAATTTCAGGAAAAAGATCTTACTGGCTTATAAAGTGGGACATTCCATTGTGATAAAGGGTAAGTTCATTAATAAGATATAACAACCCTAAAATGTATTCACTTAAAAGGAGTAGTAAAAAACAAAAACGTATAGATGGAAATGAGAAATACCCAAATCTTTAATTACAATAAATTTCCAGACTCCTTTCTTATTGATTGAAAGAATCAATAGGTAGAAAATCAGTAGCGACCTAAATAATACTACCAACTAATTTGACATGACATTTATAGAACATTCCACTGTAGAACAGAAATATATACATATTTTTCAAGTGCACAAGGAACATTCATTAAGACCAAATGCTGGGCCATAAAATAAGTCTCCATATTTAAAGGCTAAATTCATACAATATACATTCCCTGAACTCATTGGAATTAAATTATAAATCAGAAAGAAAAACCTATCTGAAAAATCCCAAAACATTTGGAAATATAATGATATGCTTCCAAATAACCTCTACAAAGTAAAAAAAGTCCTTTGGGGAAGTGAAAAGTATTTTCAACATTGTGATAAATGGAAACATAACACCTCAAAATGTGTAAGATTCAGCTGAACATGTGTTTAGCAAGAAATGTATAACTTTATATATCCATATTAGAAAAGAAGAAAGGTCCAAATCATTGATATAAATATCTATCTTAAGAAGCAACATAAAAGTAAGTAGAAGAAAAAAGAGCAGAAATTAATTAGAAAGAAAATAGCAAAGTCAAAAGTTTCTACTTTGAAAAGATTAATAACATTGATAGATCCATATCAAGACAGCTTGAAATTGAAGGGGAGGGAGCAAAAAAAAAATGGAGGAAAAAAAAGAGAACACAAATTCTCATCATTTAAGCATAAAAGAGATGACATTACCACACATCCTGCAATCATCACAATTGAGTGTATTATAAATACAGAGGTAGTGCAAATAAGCATATGATTATAAATTCAACAATTTAGACACATTAGACAAATTCAAAACCAAATGTCCATTTATCACAACCAATACAGGACTAATAAAATTCTAAATAAATGTAAATTCATAAATATAAATAGAATCCACAAAAAAAAAACCTCTAGGCAGAGATATTATCACTGATTTCGACAAAATATTTAAGGAAAAAATAATTAAAAGGCCTACAAAAACTCTTACAGACTATAGTAGAGAAAGGAATACTTCCCAATCCCTTTTATAAAGCTAAACACTCTGATTCTAAAACCTGACAAAGACATTAGAAGAAAATAAATCTATTGATCAATATCCCTCATGAACATGGATGCAATTTTTTTTTTTACCAGATGTTAGCAATTAGATCCAGTAGTATCTAAAAAAACATATTTTGACCATGTGGGATTTAACCCAGAAACAAGTGCAAGATTTATTCACCTTTAAAACAATACAATAGAATTTACCATATTAAAACAAATAAGAAAAGAGATAGAATATTACTTGAATACACTCAGAAAAATATGTCACAACTATTAAAATAAATAAGTGAAGTGAGTAAGGTCAAAAGATAAAAGGGCAATATATAAAATTAACTTTATATATAATTTAGAACAGTTAAAAAAGGAAATTTTACAAACATACTTATAATAGTATAAAAAATCAAATAGGGAAAGTTTAATAAACCATGGGATGATATACTTATTAAAATAAATAAGCCTCAGACCTCAAACCACATGCAATTACTTTAAGATGAATTATAGACATAATTATAAGAGCTAAAATTATAAAGCTGCTAGAAGAAAATATAAGAAAATGTCTTTGGTATGTGTAGGTAAGACACAATTTCTTAGAAAGCACTACACATAAAAGAAAAATGTGGTAAATTGTTGTTCACTAAAATTTAAAAATGTGCTGATCAAAAGACACTATTAAGAAAATAAATCCATAGACCAGGAGAAAATATTTGCAATACAAATATATGACAAAGATCTGTACTCAGAATAGAACTTCTTCTACCCAGTAACAAGAGACAAGCAATACAATTTTAAAAAGGCAGAGATTTGGAAATTTTACATAAGAAAATATGCAAATGGCCAATAAACACATGTAAAATTGTTCAACATCACAAGCTATCAAAGAATATTGACGTTTAAACGACAGTGAGGTAGTCTTTTAAACTCCTTAGAATAACTAAAATTATGGACTGGCAACTTCAAATAATGTAGATGTACAAAAAGTGAAAGTCATATTCTTTGTTAATGAGAGTATAAAATTATACAACAATATGAAAAAGTGTTTGCAGGTTTTTATACACTATGTCAATCCTATTACCCAGAAATGCCACTTCTAAATGTTTCCCCAAAGGAAATAAAAACGTATGTCCTCAAAAAGACTTACACAAGAATGTTCACTCTCTCAGGAGAAAAGCAGAGAAACAAAATATGATACATTCACCAGACTGAATACTGCTCGAAATAACACATATGGATTGCAAACCTGGGTAAATCTCAAAACACATTGTTTAGTGAAAGTTAGACACGTATTATTATATTTTGTCTGATTCCATTTAGATATATTTCAAGAACAGGCAAACACAATGCTACTAGGGAAAAATGTTCTGTAATGATGATAGTAGATTTGATAGGCAGTTCTTCTTGGGGCACCTGGGTGGCTTGGTAGGTCAAGTGTGTGACTCTTGATTTCGGCTCAGGTCATGATCTCAGGGTTTGTTGGTTTGAACCCTGCATGGAGCTCTGCCCTTACAGGGAAGAGCCTGCTTGGGATTCTCTATCTCCCTCTCTCTCTCTGCCCTCCTCAGCTCTCTCACTCTCTCTGTCTTAAAATAAATAAGTAAACTTAAAAAAAAAAAATAGGGATTTCTTCTTCAGGATAATATCCTCTGATTAAAAAGTTTCTTCTGGCATGTTTCTGGTTAAATTTTGACATTTTCCTGGCTAAAAGGAAGTATGCAGGTTTGAAACATAATGCATTTTTTTTTCAGTAACTGCCTCATTTCCTATTATATTTCAACGACAACAAAATTATTCATGAAATTACTGATTGAAAATTATTTTCAAATTAACTTTCAGCATTTAAAGACTTAGTGCTAATAATTTAAAGAAGTTTGTGGGAATCTTAAGAGCACAAGAAATTGCTAATGATTTCTTCAAGAAGCCCTAGTGAGTCAGCCTATTTGCCTATATGATGAGGGCACCCTCTCAATCATTGCTGCATATACACTCTTAGGATATAGGTTAAAAAAACCTACACACACTGGTACTTACCAATTATTATCGGCTGCGGTTCACTTTTTACTCCAATCCCTGCACTGGTACTAGCTGCAACCTCTACCCGGTATTGAATACCTGGGAATAATCCACCAATTATGACAGATCGAATGGCTGCATCCACAGTTTTGTTGATGTGGAATCGCGTTTCATTCCCCAGACACCAGATCTATAAAAATGTAAAGCGAATAACAAAAGAATATAAAATTATTCTTTCTGTTAAATTGATGAAATATTTTTTAGTAGTAACCAATCTATTCTCTAGGCTTATAGAAATATTTGTAAATGACATTTTCGAGAGCCTAATTTTGCAGTTTATTTATATATGTGTATGCGTGTTTGTGTGTGTGTGTGTGTGTGTGTGTGTGTATGTATTAAAGGAAGAACAATAATAAAAAAAGGAAGAACAATAAGGGAAGCTAAAACTATGCCATGTTCCTTTATACCTTATAATCAACACTGAATGCTCATCACACAATGATTCTTTTAACACTTCTTTAAAGTGGTCTTTGGTTACACACAACATTCGGGTATGGATTAAAACACATAAACTCCTCTGCTTAATTTATTTATCAAGATTTATTATGCATATAATCTATTAAAATACAGTGATTATGAGTTGTAATATCCAAGGTATATAGGCACACATCTAAGTAATTTATATTTTATTTAAGAAAATATCAACTTACCCAGAAGTAGTTAACAAGATTAATTGACCTAAGTTATAAGTATTGACTGAGATGAAATTAAAGCCAGTATTTACATCGACAGTAATAAATCTTAATATTGATCAAAACATATGTACACACACACATACACATGCATGAGAACAAAGTGGTGAAAAGTCTTTAAACACCGATGTGAGAGAACCTAGGCTTTTACCACAAGTAAGAAACACATTTTAAGGCATACTTTTTTTCTGGGATATGGGGATTTGTTACTGTCAAATGCATTACAAAAAGAATTACACTGTGAACATATATTTGTATTCGTAACACACAGTATTTCATAATCTACATATAGACACATAATTGGGAACACACATTCAGTTTGTTCCTGAAATGGGTGAATTCCTGACTTTTTATTTAAAATAATTCTTGTAAACTGTATATTTCTTTTATTTGCACAATGATATCTAAATTACTAATGTAGGAATATTTAGGCCTCACCAAAATATACACTTTGTTACCAAAATAAGGCAATCTCATATGAGTGAGAAAGGTTACAATTTAGGACAAAATTTATCATGTTATAATCAAAATCAGTATTTAAGTAAATGGGATTTTACTTAAATTTAGTTCCAGATAATACAAAAGTATAATCTTAACTTCACTAAAACACACACACACACACACACGCGCGCGTGCGAGTGCACAAGAATAGATCATACTTTGCTCTTAAAACAATGTGCTCTAATCCTTGTAAAACGTCATATATATATTTATAATTATAATTATGCTATTGTAAAACATATTTCATACACATGTTTCTTTTTTTTTTTTTTTTTTAATTTTTTTTTTTCAACGTTTTTTATTTATTTTTGGGACAGAGAGAGACAAAGCATGAACGGGGGAGGGGCAGAGAGAGAGGGAGACACAGAATCGGAAACAGGCTCCAGGCTCCGAGCCATCAGCCCAGAGCCTGACGCGGGGCTCGAACTCACGGACCGCGAAATCGTGACCTGGCTGAAGTCGGACGCTTAACCGACTGCGCCACCCAGGCGCCCCCACATGTTTCTTTATAAAGTGATGGGAATAATTTTAGAGTAAGTGCTTCTGTACATTGCTTGTTCCAGTAAGTTAACCTTTAACTTAGGAAAATTCTATTTTGAATTTATTATTTTTTATTAGAAATAACAGAATTCAATCTGCAATGATTTCAGTGCAATTATTCAGCTTCATTTTACATAACAGCTATAAACTTTTGGGGTGAGGTGGGGTGTCTAGTTTTCTATTCTAATAGATCTATCTAGCATGTTAATTTTCAAAATTCCATAAATAACTATTAATAGCAAAAATCATAGTTTTGAATTTTTATAAGGTTTAATGAGGTGTTTTACTGTTGTATGTGTTCTAATCACATCACAGCTAATCAAAATTTTATTTCTCAAAGTTAGACTTCTTTTGTCTCTTAAACATCAAACGATGGCAAAAAGACAATGGATGTATACTGTTTCTAAACAGCAACAAATTTATCAGGAGCCTCCGCCTCCAACTTTCTAAATCTTGGAAGCATCTTTTTATGAGACCACAGTTTAAACATATCCCTGCTAAGGCCCATTACAAAGAAAGTTAATAACAATGATACAGGAAGTTTCTGGAAGGAGAGTTTCACTACTCACTCTTGAACCCAATCTCTCTAAATCTTTGAGGTTCTGAAATCATGCCATACTAAAAAAACCAAAGACCAAAAACCAAACACTCCACTGTTATGGTTTACTAGTCCAAGTGAGTTTGTGTATCTGTGTCTTGGGGTTCGTTTCTAACTCCTTATGCATTTGTTTCTTTACCTGTCATAAAACAATACAAAAATTATGTTACACACAGACTCAATCAGAGAGCCTTTGGAGACATGCTTCACGCATGTGACACTGAGACTTGTTTGAGAAGCTTCTCTGTGAGCCTTTCTTCTTCACTCAGGCCCTACCTTGTATTCTTGGATAATTCCATTCTGATGGTCTGGAGGAGGAGGATCCCAGGAAACACTAATACTTGTGCTATTGTGGCTTCCAACTGTCAGCACAGTGACAGATTGTGGAGGGGCACTTGGGGCTGCAGAGGAAGTAATTAGAATAAACACAAACTGTAAGTCTTGATGTGCATTAATACCGCTTATAGAATATGAGGATAAGTAGCATGAGGTCTGGTTTCCAGTAGTTCTGAATTTGCATGTATTATTCAACAGTGACAGTTTTTTTTTAATGTCCTTTAAATATAATGGATAGATTTAAAGCAAATACAACAGCTGTGTTAATATGTGCTCAATAATAAATTTAAGAACTTACATTCTAATGAGTGTTTTCTGTATGCCCAGCGCTGAGCTAAGTGTCATATTTAATTATCACACTAACCTCAAGAAGTAAAAACAACTCTTATCTCAGTTTTACAGAAAAGGTAAGAAGAGAGTACTGTCTAAGAAGAGTGCTGTCTAAGTCAATGGAACACCAAGGCAGAATTTGAACCCAGGGATGTCCGGCTATAGAACTTTGGTTCTTTTGACTCCAATAGGCTTTCTTTCTGGAACAAAACAAAACAAAACAAAACACCCCTTTCAAAAATATTCTGAGAGGATGCATTCCTCAAATTGTCATCAAACGTTTTCTCTGAGTGGTGTCATTAATGACAGTCTTTTTGTTTTGTTTTATTTTGTGTTTAATAAATCAAAATAGAAACACAGCAATAAATTTCACCAATATAAGAAAACATACTTTTTTTCATATTGGGAAAAATAATTAACATATACATAGTCTCATAACGTAAGATTTAAAACTTATATAGATGGGCAAGACTTTCTGAAGTTATAAATGAAAACAGTTCATATTGGGTCAAATGTGAAATGGATATGTTTTAATTTCCTATACTTCTCATTCTTTATGGTTTCTCCTATAACTAATTATAATCATACTGAGAAAAGATGAGTGAGAAAAAAAAATTTCTGATTTTAGACTGCAGCATCTGCTCTCCAGTCTATCTGAGAGCTGAAAAATACTGATTTACAGGAATTTTATCGATTTTCAGTAAATCTCTGAGTAGGAAAAACAAAATGGAATACCAGTTGAAACAAAAATCAAAGAATTTTGTGGCATTAAAGGATTTCTTTGTAAAAGGATCAATGCTTTCATAACTCTAGAGTTTAATCCTTTGAACATATGTACAATTGAACGGTAAAAGATATTTTAAAAGCCTATTGATAAAGTCTCCCACGGTTAGTAAATTTGTCACTGAGGTATGACCATATTTGCATCAAGATATTGGATATACACAGACATGGTAGCACAATACCACTCTTTATTATTCCTCTATATGATAACATTGCTCCAACATAGGGCACAATGATATAAATCCAACCACGTGTTCACCAGTGTTGTGGTGCATTGAAAAATAACACTTTTGAAAACTGCTTTCTCATTTGCCTTGCTGCCTGCTTAGAGAGAAGAACATCATTCCCGCTCTCCTGACAGGTCAGTTATTCCAGGGCTCAGCTTCTTTCTACAGATGTGGAAGAGCCCAAATCACTGCTTGTCATTCCCACATGCACCCCAGCTGAGTTCCCGTTTTTTTACCTTCTGAAGGCCACATGCATTGGAAATGAACGCATACCGAATGGTGCCAAATGTCTAGTCGAGAGGAAAAGTCTCACTACGGTGAGATTCATTTGTGGAAGGAAGTAGGCTTCAACTATAGCATTCTGTACCAAATTTGCCCATGGCACTCAGGAGTACTACATATTTTCAATATAAAGTAAATTTTAACAGTGGATGAAGATATTATTAATTTTTAGGAATTTTTTCTTTACATATCGTACAAGTAGATTAATGGTATCTTTAAGATAAGTACTACGGCCCATGTCAGTGTATCACATTGTAAACCAATGTGAACATAACATTTTCACTGGGATGCTGATTAGAAGGTATGTATAACTTAACAGCTCTTTTGTCAAACATGAACATCTACATTAGCATAAGCAACCTACATACATTTTCTTAAGTTGTTCTCATATGGATTTATAAACAATGGCTTTTTACAGAGCTGTGCACATAAAATTAGTAGAAAAGCAGAAAAGGAGGGGGTTATGGTACTTGGCATCCGACTTTTTGTACTTTGATAGTACCATATATTATAAGCCTCTCGTTTAGTGAAGGGGACACTGGTAAATGACTGATTCAAAACCACGTTAACTTCACGTCCATCACAGATTGACTTTAAAGTATCTGTGTGCAAGACAATTTCTAAATGGGGGAGGGGGAGGGAAAGTCACTAATAAGAATGCTATTGCAAACATGCAAGTGGCCTTCTGAATGAGAAATTAGGAGTCAGACGGGCAGAGCCCACAGGGAAGGAGGCTTATAAAAAACAAAACAAGACAGAACATACAAACAAAAAAAAAAACAATGTAATGCTCTGGTACGTCAGAAAAAAAAAGACAATGAATAGCCTGTGTTCTTGAGTTTCCAGTAGCCTGTCCCTTAATGAAGCCAAATGAGCTCAATCCATATTAAGAAAAATAATATGGGACAATATCATAATCAAATTCCATTGTACTGACAAACTTTGGAGTAAATGTTTACTGAAGAAAAATTCACATTACTTAAATGCCATTTTTAAAAATCTCTCAGATTCTATGGGATTCTCAGAAAAAGGAGAAAATGACACTTCCTGAATTCACTTTTTATATCCTCTCTTGATATTCTTCTAAGGTAGGTGATAAATTAGAACTTCAACAGAAATTGGCTTCATTATGTTTTAAGTTTGCCTTTTGTTAGAAATCTGAAAACTGACCTTCTTCAGTAGTACGAACTATTTTAGATTCACTATCCATTCCTTGGAACTCATTAAAATATGGTCGAACTTTAATTTCATAAGTCACCCCCTTTTTCAGGTTGACTAAGACAGCGCTTCTCTCGGTTGGGACTTTGGCATCTAAATTCTGCCATGCTGACGTAGTCTGCAGGCCTGAAGTCTGACGATACATCACTCGATAGCCTTGAATAAACTGGGGCTGGCGATCAACCTGAAAAATACAGCATAAAACCAAATGGAAACATTTTAGATATGACAATGAACCCATCCTCATTTCTCTTGTACCTATTTCAGTCTTCAACTCTCATCTGGGTGACACCACTGCTTGGTAATTTATCTTCCTTCTTCTTGTATCCAATTCCAGTTCTGAATTCACATGGCCAAGTTATTGTTCCCAAAATGAAGAGTGGAACAACACTCTCTCCTGTTTAAACTACTCCATAGTATCTAAGATATCTACTTAGTTAATTCAAATTCCTTAAAGTAGCACAAATGTCTGATAAAGCCCAGACCTGCTGATTTGTCTAGCTTCATTTCTCATCTGTCCATCCTCTTCCTATATTCAACAGTTCCCATTTTTATGATTGGATATGTAATGTGCTGCTTCTCAGGAATTTCCATTCTTATCTTTTGTCCATTCACTAACGTCTTTACTCACTCAAAACCTTTCTTGAACTCCTACTAATCAAGTTACTGGTCAAACTACATTTATAACTAATACACATAAAAAAATGCTGTGAATGAGATGGACAAGGAGCTAGGAAAACCTGGAGTAGAGAAGAAGTTGACAGAATCAGGAAGGGAAGAAAGCATTTCCCTGAAAAAGAGCAAGTGCTGGGATCTGCAAGGAAAGTAGGATCAATTATTCCTGAGGAAGAAGTGTAGAAACAGCATGTATAAAATTTCTATGGTGGGCTGCCTGGGTGGCTCAGTAGGTTTAGCATCCAACTCTTCATTTGAGGTCAGGATATGACTCCAGGGGCGTGGGTTCGAGCGCTGCATCAGACTCCATGCTAAGCGTGGTGCCTGCCTAAGATTCTCTCTCTCTCTCTCTCTCTCTCTCTCTCTCTCTCTCTCTCTGTCCCTCTGCCTGCTCATGCACATGCTCTCTCTCTTTCTCTCTAAAACAACAAGCAAACATTCCTATGGCTGGAGGAAGTATATGAGAAGACTGGGAATTGTGAAGCTAGAGCATCTGTTTTAAAGGAATATGAAGGGGCATCTGAGTGGCTCAGTCAGTTGAGTGACTGACTCTCAATGTAGGCTCAGGTCATGATCTCACAGTTTGTGGGATCGAGCCCTGCATAGAGCTCTGTGCTGACAAGTGTGGAATCTTGATTGATCCCCTCTCTTTCTCTCTGCCCCTCTTCTGTTTTCATTCCCTCTCCCTCTCTCTCAAAATAAATAAACAAACTTTAAAAAGGCATATGAAAAACTCCTACCCACTAGCAAATTATTAAATGAAAGACTTTAATTAATTTACCAGTTTCTAGCTCCTTGAATAGGCCCACTATTGGCACAAGTTGATAACTTTCTTGATCCTTTCATTCACTTAAAAGTACAGAGAATAAGCAGCTGTTTTGAATGAAAATCTGAAATTTTGACTCTGAAAACTCATACCAAATAAAAATTTGAAGAAGCTCTATTGTTCACTCATAATAATTACATGAACACTGAATACATAAAAAATGGAACCTACAAATAAAATATGTTCTCCCTATACATTTATTAAACAATCTCTATTGGAGTTTCACCATTATTTCATTTTCAGGGAGAAGAGGATTTTTAGCTTTTAAATATTTTTTAATGGCATTTTTTGTAAGAATTGCTTGATTTAAAAATAACTATCACAGCACCTTCTTCAGTTAATTTTCCATAGATTATAGTTTAATAGCCATATTCTAAGAAGCCTTTAACTTGACATATTTCACTGTCAAATAAAGTATAAAACTTAATGGAGAAGAGATGGAAGGGCCTCATTTCAGGAAAAGTTGAGAGAGAAGAAATAGAGAAGATGAGGAGGAAAATGGTTATTTCAACTTTTTAAAAACTTCTTCATCCAACTATTAACACATGAATAAAAGGTATTCCCTTATGTATTAACTTCTAACATTTATTTTTTAGTTGCTGTATTTAACAATTATCTTTAAGTGAAAGCATAAAATTTTAAAACACAGAACCTCAATCAAAATATAGTGGAACAAAGGGGCATTTTTCTATATTTAGAACGTCCAAGCTAGAGAATCCATGAAGCCGGTGGGCTGAACATATGTGTTTCTATGTCTATCTAAGTCTTAACACCTTCCTTCATCCACCTCCATCTAACCCTCAAAGACTTTCTGGAATTAGTGCTATACTCATATGAGATTATGTCAAGAAAAGTTATCCCGGCTCTGATGCCAAAGCTCATGATCTTTGAATCTTTATCCATGCTTGGCGTTTGTACCAACAGGCATAATTTTTGAAGCGCAGAAGTTGTTCTGACACTACAAACAAGGCAACTCAAAAGCAAAAGTTAAATTGATGAGAGCCAAAGAGAGATGTCTTTAATCAAAACTGTCAATGTTCAAAAATTCCTTGCAGCATATGTTAAAACAACATTAAGCTGGCATTTTATAAACTTCTCTGCATTCGCTTTAAGTGAATTTATATACTGAAAGAAAGACATAACTCACAATAATAGCTTGTTAATACTGAAAGAAGCAAGCTGTGTTTTTAGGAAGAACATTAAGCAGCTGTTTCCAGATGAAGTGAGTGTGTAAATCAGGGTAAATTGGTTTTATCCATGTTTGGTTTTCATTAATTAAGTGTTTTAGGGATTTTATGAAGCTAATGTTTACTACACAGCATCGCCTTGCTCACTTCAGTGTACATTGCGTTTAACCAGTATATTCTCATGGCCTGCTTAATAACTGAATAGTTTAACTTGGTTTTGTGCAGTTGCAATATTCTTTTCAGAAGAAAATTTGTTGTTACAGGTGGAAGCAGAAATGAAAATGCCGAACATTACCTTTAAAAAACTAGGTGGGATTTGTATTGGATATGTGTTCTGTACCACTGACTTTTAGAGCACATTTTGACAGGTGGTCATTTTCAAGTTAAACCGTATGCTTGTCACTGATTTTATTAAAATTATGTTTATAAGAAGGAGGATTTTCTTTAGAGTTGATGATAATCAGAGTCCGGCCACAAAACCATGGGTTTACAGAATTTTAAAAATTTGTATTTTCTGAAATAGGAATAAAAAAGCGTTGTCTTCAGGAAAAAGTCAAAGGATGAAGCAAGTTTCCATCTTCCAATCATAAGGTCCCAAATGAGCTACAGTTCAGCCTTTTAAATTTTCTAAGCCTCAATTTTCTTTTTTTTTTTTTTAGAGATGATTATTGTTTTATTTATTTATTTTTTTATATAACTTATTGTCAAGGTAGCTAACATACAGTGCATATAGTGTGCTCTTGGCTTTGGGAGTAGATTCCCGTGATTCATCATTTACATACAACACCCAGTTGAGCCTCAGTTTTCTTAATTTGCTCAAATAATATTCATATTACATGGGTCCAGATACAATTAAATGGCTATTATAAGTTAAAGAATTTTGTAAGTTGTAGGGATGCACAATGACAGAGCACCCTTGTTAAGTTAGGGATATGGTAAAGACAAAATAAAGGTCCATGTGACCCTCAAATCAGCATGCCCATAAATGTTTAAGTGAGATGCTTACCCCCATCTTTTCAATTTAAAAAAAAATCCATCTCAATTGAAAATTCAAAGTGAATTTTCTTTCGTGAGCTAAGTCTGCTAAGTGGCTGATCTGGATTAAGCTGAGATCTGAAACTCTAGTTTGCCAATGCACACTTTCAATTTCAGTAGCTGTGATGTTTAAAGGGCAAAGGATCTGTGGTTCTTTTTGTCTTTGAACAAAAACAAGACAGACAGACAGACACACACACACACACACACGAATAACTGTTTATTAAATAAGAGATTTATTGCTATTTTCTTTGTGAAACATTCATTTTCTTACGATTTTTGCCTACCCTCATTATAAGAGCAGTCATCTTTAGAAAGCACGCATTACTAACTACTATTACTTCAAGATTAGCCTTGGTAAACCACGTCAGCTGGCCTCCAAATCTAAATACATGGGTTGGGGGATATATTTCTCTTCTCTAATATCACATCTGTAATTCAGATACTAACAGTGTAATAATTTATTTATTTATTTATTTTTATTTATTTATTTTTTAACATGAAATTTATTGTCAAATTGGTTTCCATACAACACCCAGTGCTCATCCCAACAGGTGCCTTCCTCAATGCCCATCACCCACCCCCCATCAACCCTCAGTTCATTCGCAGTTTTTAAGAGTCTCTTATGGTTTGGCTCTCTCCCTCTCTAATTTTTTTCCCCTTCCCCTCCCCATGGTCTTCTGTTAAGTTTCCCAGGATCCACACAGTGTAATAATTTAAAGAACATATACATTTAGCAGTTGAAAATATGACATGGAAGTAAAACATTTGGCTATAATTTCTTTAGCAACTGACCCCTCCCCCAGTCTGACTTTAGTTCACTAAAGTTACCTCTCAGATACACACTTACCTCATGTGTAACTACTGATTCGTGAGGAACAATACCCTGTGATATAACTGAACACTTTCTTTTTTAAAACAAAAATAAAAATGTATTAAAACAACTGATCTGATCATTCAACAGACAGTAATTGAAAGGGCGTTCTGTAATAGATGCTCTGCCATGAAAACACAAAAATGAAAAACATGGACTCCAGACTCACAGAAGCCAAACTCATGAGAGAGAAAGATATGCAAACTAATAATGACAAGCTTCGTGGGACACAGAGATGAATATGACAAGGTTCCTCTCCTGGAAGAACTCCCAGACTACAGACCTGCAATTTTCATCTAATTTGATTTATTCTTTTAAACTCAGTGACTTTTAAAGTGATTAACTTCATAAACATAATGACTTTGATTCTTACTCAAATAATTTCCACATTTAGAAGCAGCTTAAAAGAAGTCCTTTCAAAACTCCCCACAGAGCTGAGACTTTTTCAATTGAGATTGAAGAAAAATCTGCTTTAAAAATACAACTATTTGCTTGGCATTTTAGTTTTATATTTGGCCAAAGTTACAGAGAGATGGAAGAGGCATGTCAGATACTACCCCTCCTGTGCCACTGGAAAAATGATGAGGTCATTACGTTCCTTCCATGGGAGTAGAAGAACAGAAATCATTATACACAGAAAACAGGATAAGTCTATGCAAAATAATGTTAAAAATGGAATCAGAAACAATGTAGTCTTAAATAATTATTATATACTTAGTTTTATTGTCGTTGAAGTGTTATCCACTTTTGTACTCATAGGCCAAAATTTTGATCATGTGATCTGGCTTAAGAAGTAACAAAATGTCCCCATCTAGGACCTAATGCCAAATCAATTCCACCATTAAAAGGTAGGCCTTCTGAATATATATTTGTCTACAGTTTATCTTTAAAGTAAAAAAAAAACACATACACAAAAGTATATTTAAAGTAAATAAATTCTAATCCTAATTTTACAGGTGTGGGATATTGGGAATATTGTCCAACCCAGATACATTGGCTTGCTTTTATAAAGTTGTAGAAGTACACTAACCAGCCTTAAATGTTATTTTGGGTTTTCCTGTTCTAATATGATAATGCCTTCATATTTCCCCATATAGTTGAAAATAAGTGGCGATGCTTTTTCTGGTGCCTGAAGATAGAGTTAATCACTTCTTCTTTGATTGAAACCTCTCTGTAGGGTACATATATGCCTGTTATGGCTCTTATCCCTGTCTATTGTCATTAAGCATTTCCATGTTTTTCTCAAGTAGATTTGTGTTTTTTTGATAGTTCTCCACCAGATCTAGTATAAAATTGGCCCACAAAAAATGTTTGTTGAGTTGGATTTGTTCAATGGATTTATTACTGAGGGGACACTGGAATAATTCTCTTTAATGTTATTTTATATTTCAAATATAATTAAGAACTGATGAAAAATAGCCAGTTTTCCTTTCTCAGCTCCCTTTTTGATGGAGTTGATAAATGGTTATTTCCCTAAAGAAACATGGACTTTAAAAGAGGATGGTGAAAATCCAATTTCTTCTTACTTAGTCATTCTTTTACTACCACAAAAGAGCAATAATAGTGACAAAATTATAGTCTCCCAGTTAATATTAAAATTAAAGTAAAAATTTTGTAAGTATCTGTACCTCAAATGTCCATTACTTATACAATACACAAGATCTATCACAGATATAGAGGGCTTAAAGAAGTTGTGGTCTTCTAACATCCTGATATATTATGGATTTTTAGAGGTTATAATAGAGAAATCTTAGATATAAATAAGACGTTGGCACTAACTATGTTATGCACAGGGAAGAACATTATCTGGCTCTTCTCAAAACACAGACACATACGTAGATACAAACACATATACCCAAATGTTAGTATTCTCTAATATGACTAATGTGGCTATTTTTACGCTATTTGTTGTTTTTACTCTAGTGGCTACCAAGTGATCAAAACATTTTGCATTTTATATAACAGTGGGTAGGTTGACATTTAACAATGATGGAATTGAATATTCCTAACTTATACTAACATATCAACTTGCTTCTTAAAATCCATTACTTTCTTACTATATATGTCCAATTATTAAAATAATATTCATGTTTTGGTGCTGCTACTTGAGATTCGGCTAAAAGAATGTACAGATGATTTATTTAAATTCAGAAAGAAACTCGGTCAAATTAAAAATTTTTGTGCTTCAAATGACACGACTAAGAAAGTCAAAACCAACCCACAGAAAAAAATATTTATTGACAAAAAACATTTACAAATAATATATCTGATAAGTGGTTTGTATCCAATATATAACAAGCACAAGTCTAAAATAAGGACAAACAGCCCAACTTAAAAATGAGCAAGGAATTTGAACAGACATTACTGTAAAGAAGATATATAAATGTTCAAGCACATGAAAAGATGGAAAACATCATTATTTATTAAAGAAATGCAAGTCAAAACCACAAAGATATCCCACTTACACCTACTAGAATGGTTATAATGAAATAGAAGATAACAAGTGTTGAGGAAGTTGTGAGAGAAATTGGTGAGGTTGTGGAAGAAACGAACTTTCAAGCATTGCTGGTGAAAACAAAATGGTATAACCACTTGTGAAAACATTTTGGCAGTTGATCCAAATGTTACAGAGTTATCATTTTACTCAGCAATTCCTAGGTAGATACCAAGAGAAATTAAAACACACGAGAGAAATGAAAACATATGTCAACATGTACTCAAATGTTTATGGCCCCCTCCTTCATAGTAGCCCCAAATGGAAACAACTGAAAGGTGCATCAGGCTATGAATAAACAGAGTATGTGATATATCTGTGTGATGGAATGCTATCCAGTAATAAAAAGGAACAAAGTACTGATACATATATTACAACATGTTTGAACCTGGAAAACCTGACACTGAGTGAAAGGAGCAGGACACAAAAGACTACACATTGCCTGATTTCATTCATATGAGAGGAACAGGCACATCTACAGAGGCAGAGAGTAGATCAGTGCTTGCAAAGGGCTAAAGCAGGGGGAATGGAGGAGGCACTCCCAATGAACACAGAGTTCTTTCTATTTTCGGATGATGAAATGTCCTAAAGTCAGATTTTGAGGATGATTGCACAATTCCATAAATAGAGTGAAAACAGAGCTGTACACCCTAACTCTGATAGGTTAATTATATCTCAGTAAAGCTTTTAAAAAATAAGATGAAACACATCATAGTTCTATTGCAAACTATCTTACTCTTCCATTCTATTGGATATTTTTCTTTTTTGCCATTGATTCCACCTTGATTTAAATGATGAGGGCTTCTGTTACTATTTGTGTGTTGATTCTCATTTTCCTTGTTTGATTTGTTTTCTCAAAGGAATAAAAGAAAGTGACATTAATACTGCCTTTGAAACTTACCGTCCACGTGACTTGAACAGTGGTGGGAGTCAACACAACTGGAGTATGGAGACGGACAATGACATCTCCCAGTTCTTTCTGTACTTGTCTATGGTCCACTCCTTGTGCTGGTGGGCTGATATCTACAGAGATAACCATTCCCAATAGTTAAAAATTCATCGTAAAATTCCAATGTGTATTGTATAAGACAATATTATAGGTCATTAGAAATAATTGCAGAGGAAAAAAATTGAAACCTTTATTGACAAACAACACAACAACAACATTAGAGCACATTTATATACATACCACCCAGGGGTTAGGACATAATTTGAGAGATGATATTTATCTTTCCTAAAACAATATTAATAAAAGTGTTCATAATCTCTTACTCCCTTTAAATACATTGTTGTGGAAGATCTATTATTTGCTTATTAAGAAATAAAGTATATGCCATAAGACTTCTTTAGGAACATGAGTTTTCTATAGATGCTGGCATATGGAAGGACTTTCCTGAGTAGTTAAGGGAGCAATATCTGAAACTGCTGTTTAGGAATTTGTTTAATCCGTTGTCCCAGTTGGAAGACTGTGTGTTCTTACTCCTTGACCTATTCCAGACTGGAAGCATGGAAATAACATAATCAGGGGAACCTGAGAAGTGAATTATGTCATCAATGGTTAACAAAGTGAGTGAAAGAAGGGAAAATGCCCCTCACCCTCCAAATTCACAAAAATATTTTGACTGAAAACAGTAGAATACTGATAAACTGTTCTAGAGTAATAAACTTTGAGCAGGACTTCAATATCTGACAAATAAAAAAGGAATTCAGCTGCTTTTTGGAAGTGATAAGAGAGAGGAGAGGGAAAAATCATTGCAATATTTAGAATGATATACTCTCAGCCATATATTGTTTGGCCCTGTATCCATCATTCATATAATACTACTCTATTGTTCCATACAATGGTTTATATCCTATGTACCATTAAGAAAAAAAACTAAGATAAATTACAGACATTCAATTCATTGAATTGATATCACAGACTAAATTTCACACATACTCAAATCAACTGCTTTAACTGGTGCACAGCAATATTAAGTTGAATTCTTTTTTCTCCAACTATTTTCTTTTTTTTTAATTTTTTTTTTCTCCAACTCTCTTTCAAGGAAGGAGTCTAATTTGAAATAATTCATTTTTAATCCTGTTTTCTCCTATTTTCTCAGGCCACAATACAACACTCTTGCAAAAATATTTTTAAGTGCATATTTCAGTCATAACTTAAATTGGGTACACTAACTTAAATTGGGACATCAATAGTGAAGAGGGTGAGGGTTATGGGCAAAATGGGTGACGGGGAGTGGGAGGTATAGGCTTTAGTTATTAAACGAATAAGTCATGGAATAAAAGCTATAGCATAGGGCACATAACCACCAGAAAACAAATTGGCGGTTGCCAGATGGGAGGGGAATATGGATGAAATAGGTGAAGGGGAATGAGTACACATATTTTGATGAGCGATGAGTAATGTATAGAATTATTGAATCATAATATTGTAGACGTAAAACTAATATAACACTGAATGCTAATTATGTTCAAATTTAAAAATAAATTAATATATATTTTTAAGCCACAGAATAGGGAACATAGTCAATGATGTTATGATAGTGCTGTATGGTGACAGATGGGTAGCTACTCTCGTGGTGAGCATAGCATAATACAGAGATGATGCTCACTATGTCGTACACCTGAAACTAATGTAACTTTGTGTGTCAACTATACTCAACAAAATTCAAAAAAGAAAATAAAATTCTCAAGGATCTTAGCATGACTTGGAAGAATGCATTAATTTGGCATTAGCATTTGGTATATAATTAAAGTGTTGCCTTTATTAGTATTTGGAATTTATATCAATAATTTACAAACTTGATTATAATTAAAACAGGATTAAAATATCTTAGAACTCTTCTGCTGTTTTCCAACCCTCTGTACCAATCTGAGTAAAGCACAAACTTATCTCATGACTCAGGATATATATTTGCTGCTATTATCTGGAAAATGTAAATGTAAATAATAAAAAAAAATGAGTGAAAAAACCAGGACATTAATATTTGGGAACTACACTTTGGTGATTTTCTCCCCAGTTCCAGTGTTTTTCATCCTTAACATAAATAGCATAACTAGTTTTACTTCATTTAGGAGAAAAAAAAACATATTAATAATATTATATGAAGAATATTGACCTTTGCTGTCACATCTATGGTCTCCTGTGATATTGACAGGACAAGTATTTGCTGCCTTTCTAAAATAAAAGATTTCTAAGTTCTATGGTACTTAGTATCTTAAAGTATATTTAAAAATATCTTTAATATCTTTAAAAATGATGTTAATATCTTTAATATTTTAAAAATAAGAGCTCACACAGCAAAGTATTCTTTGAAAAGAAGTGCTTTGCTGAATGCAAAGCTGTTAAAAGTATGATGTCAAAAAATGATCCTGCCATTCAGACACAAAACATGAGTTTTCCTATTAAGTATCTGTTAAGAGAACATAAGTCTTTTGCTCTATGTAGTCTCTCAACTGGAACAAGCCAGATCACAAACAACTTTTCATTAATCTTTTTTGACCTTTTCACCAAGAAGTTATTTTATGAGTCAAGATTTAGTGTCTGGCAGTTATGGAATGATCAAGAAGGTCTGCCGGATATAATCACAGCAAGAGTCTCCCCCATCCTGTTATCTTCCACCTTTCACTGCAACTGCACACAAAAACTGACTCTTTCTCTCTACACTAGTAAAAATGACCTTGTTACTGTAATTTCTTGAGTGAAAACCATATATGTCGTCAAGTTCAATAATTTAATTTACTCATTAAATCCAGACACACTAAAGGAGACTGGATCTAAGGAAGGTAAAATATAACCAGTTTCAGATCTTCAAATTCCTTGTTGTACTTTTTCTTTCTCTAGAGACAGGTTCTTTACCTACAGGCCCTTTATCATCATGGAAAATTAATCACATTACTGCTTAGAGAACAATAGCAAAGTGGCATTCCCTCCTCCCTTGACTGTCATCATGTCAGCAACGTTACAAAATCACGTGGTGACTTTATTTCACTTGATTCCTTGGCGCCCTTCTCTGTTATAATAGCACGCTAGTTACTATCACTGAACTACATTGTAATTATAATAATATTTTTATGGCTGTATGGTGCTTTTCATTGCATAAAAATACTACTTTGAATTATATCCTGTTCAAAGCCTTTTACAAATAAGAAATAATTAACCCTTTCTCAAGAACCCTGTGGGAAGCAGGTTGTAACAAATAATAAAGCCATAGTGTCTGCTTTATTATTTCCATCTACTACTAGTAGGAAGGGAAATTGTAATGCAACATCCTGTATTAACCCCTAGACTTCATGACATCTTAATTTGAAGAGACAGGCTAATAAAGATTAGAAGAAAAACTTCAGTTTTGAGATTATAATATGCTGGGTGGTTTTTTTTTGAGTTTTTATTTAAATTCCAATTAGTTAACATACAATGTATATTAGTTTCTGGTGTACAGTATAGTGATTCAACACTTCCTATACAACACCTGGTGCTCATCACAGCAGGTGCATTCCTATATCCCCATCAGCTCTTTTACCCATCCCCCCTCCTAGCTTCCCTTCGGTAACCATCAAGTTATTCTCTATAGTTGAGTCTGTTTCTTGGTTGGCCTCCCTCTCTCTTTTTTCTTTCCTTTGCTTGTTTGTTTTGTTCTTTAAATATTTTTTTTATTAGCCAAAAGAATCACATACCTCACAAAGAAAACTTGATTTACTCCTTTCTGAAACAAATTGCTCCTTTAACCATCTGATAAAAGACACTAGAGGGATGCTTGTCAAACTTGACCAAACATCACCTGGAGAGCACCTTACCACAGACTGCAGGGCTGCACCCCAGAGCTTCTGAACTGCGGATCAAGAGTCTGCCTTTCTAACATGGTCCTACGTGATGCAGATACTGCTTCTGTAGGAACTACACCTGGAGACTCTCTGCACTAAAAACAGAATTCTTGAACACTACGAGTAATGACGATATCCCTATCTGGGCATTGTATCTATTAAAGATCAGTTTCTGCTATTGCAAAATTAGTTTCAAAAGCGGCACATGTTTCCTCCCTTTGAAATATGGTAAAGCCCTAACTTAGGTGATTTACTCTTACTATGTATATGGACCCAATTATTTTGTTTATCTTTTACTAAACAGACCCTGACAATTCCCAGAAGAGGACACACTCACCAAGGTGAACAGCAAGTTCCTTTCCCTGGATCAGGTCTAATGAATCATTGTAATAAGTGATCAGACACATGTATCTTTCCTCACACAATCCCTTTGTTCTCAAAGATCTGCTTAATGCCTCCTTCCAGAACCAGTCATGTTTACAGCTATTGAAATTACCTTGTGTGCGCACAGGATCTGACATCGGGCTTGGGTCGCTCAGACCTTGGGGGTTGATTGCTCTGACCATGAATAAATAGATCGTGTTGGGCCGCAGGCCTCTCACTGTAAAGAGGGTGGTCTTCACATGGTTTGCCACTGTCTGCCAGCTATTGCTCACGGATTGGCTGAAACATGAACAGGACTTTCATTTAAAGAACTGTCTTAAAGGTATCGGAAATGGAGTTGGGCATCAATGACAAAAGTTAATGGCTGAAAATTAAACACACACACGCACAACACTTGAAGTGTTAAGCCCAATAAATGAAACATTTGGATGATTTCTGTTTATTCAACAACAAAGCCGAGCCCACCTAACGGAAGTGCCATGCACAACAAAATTAAACTCAGCCCAGGAGATGTGACAGCACTTTGCTAATGCACAGCAGCCCACTAAATGAATACCTGTAAAAGGAACAGAGGCCAAGATCACAACATCAAGTTTATACAATAAATATGGTCCTCGTAAATGTATATATATATATACCTTGAAAAGAATTAACCTGTAGAAAGAATAAATGGACTACAGAGTAAATTATGCCAATACATTTTCCTGTTACAAGGTGTGTTTTCTTTTGCATCAATTCCACATGCAATATTATAATAGAGCCTTCTAAAACTACATATCTGTAAAAGAAGAAAGGAAGCACGTAAGGAATATTTTCCCTTGGTCACATTTTTAATAAAATTGTACATTACATAGTACTGTGATTTCTCATCTTCAAATGGTGAAATACCTCTGAAAATATGTGTGGAAACCCCTTAGCAGCCACTTACAGATGGGATGCCCATTTAGAAAACTTTGTCTAGAGACAAATGCTGTTTTTGTTCATAACGAGAAGAAAATTGTGATTTTTCAGGGCCGACCATTTACTTTTCAGCAGTTCTTATATATTAAAGCATGAAAATTATAGAAAAATAGTATTTTGAAAGTTGGACATGACATATTTATTGATCATTACCTTGAATAGATTAGGGAAGCCTAAAATGAAAGTAATGATTTGTCCTAATGCTTGAAAATGACAGTGGCTATCACTATCTTTATAAAGGCAAATCAAAGCACATTGAAACAATGCAAACTTCATTTTCTCATTTGTATAAATATTTTATTAAATTTTCATGGTGATTGTATCATAACATTTGCTAATTTATAATCTATATCCTTACGTTGATGAATTTTTTTTTTCAAATAGCAATTGGGCATATCATTGTTTTAGCAACCAGAAGTACATGGAATCAATTCCGTAGCTGTAGTTTTTCATTTTAAAGGCATATCCAATTAATGTATTAAAATATAGAGCATAAAAACAATGGAATGACTTTAAGTTCTGCTTTAATTATTAGGAAGCAAGTTTCCAGGGTTTCATGCCTCAATAAATATTGCAGAACTTAAAAATGTCTGTGCCCAATTGAATTACTTTCTGCCTAGTTCTAATGACAAAAATCTCATCTTAAATCTTTACAATGGTCAGGGTAAAGAAGGGATCTATATGATTATGTCATGAGCTAGATCCCCATAGGCTTAGGCATGGGTAATGCATAATTTAATCCTATAATCAACTTATATATGAAAGAATAACAACAACAACAAAAAAAACTAGAGTATATCCTTGAATAAAATCAGATATAAAAGATAAGTACTGAAAATGCACTGTTAAACATGTTCTTAAGATAAAACAGCAGGATAGCTCACATGAGATTTTAGGATATAGGAGCTAAAGCAAAAACCCATGGAGAAAAGAAAAGGAAGTGTCCCATACCTGAAAGCCTCAATGATATATGCACTTGCTGGAAAGGCTCCAGGGGTACCTGGTTGCCAGGACAAGGTGACACTGTTCTTAGTAACATCAGTGACCTGTGGTTTGGATGGTGGCCCTGGCAGGTCACTTAAATCATAATTTTTACTGATTGTTGCTCCAGAGTCTATAGAGGACAAACAGAAAATGCTTCATTCCTGATTGCATATACTGACATAATACTTAAAAACAGGAAAAACAGTCTGTTAAAGAAATTGACCTAGACAATGAGCAGTTCATTTTCATGAATCAAAAGTATATAAATGAATATTTGCTTTTCCTACATGTTACCAAATGCTTACTTTCACATAAGCTCTAGAATTGCTTATTCTTCAGAGAGAGATAATAAATACACTTATCAAGGACAAAAAGCAAGAAAATCTCTCCCCTTAACTATATCAGATTGCATATATGCAATGTTTTGTGGAGGAATTGAAAAGTGGCATACGACTTAGTTTTTACATTCAATGAATTTAAAATCTGAATCTGAATCTTCAACTATTTGGTAATGAGCTAATCACTAAAATGGACTCGAGTTTTCTTCTGTTAAGGTAATTCCCAAGGACTCACCAGTCACATCCAGCACAGCACTCCAGGAAGTCTCCCCACTTGAACTTGTAGCCACACAAGTATAAGTACCAGTATCAGAAATCTAGTGTGCAAGGGAGGGAGAGAATTCAACTCTTTCAATTAATTTGTATTTCATCAATCTCAACAAGGTAACATTTAATTTCTTAAAATGTGGTATGTCATTTAGCTGTCACAATTATTCATTAGAATGAATCACAGGTACACATAAAATATTAAAATAAACTCATATAATATATTATTTTATTCATAAAAGGAATTCAATGATTTTTTATTATACTTCTACAATTAAATGTTATTTGTCTGGTAAACTCTCTTTGACCCTCTGTGGTAATGCCCTTATCTTTGTATAACTCCAATTTATAATGCGGCTTCACTGTGTGAGAGTTACATGCAGGCCACTCAGGACAGAACTTTTCAGAATCTTATAAATATTCAGAGATGAGAAATGCAAAGCTGTCCTCTCTATCTCCAATACATTATGTTTCAATGGAGAAAATGTACTCAGGAGTAAATAAGCACTGAAATAACACGGGGCTGGTCTTCTTTTTTTTAAGACATGGAGAAAGTGAAGAAGGAAAACACACACACACACACACACACACACACACACACACAAAACCTAAGCAACTAAATCTCTCCCCATAAATAAATTAGTATTCACTTATATTTAAGTTGTAGTAGTGTGACAGAGAATGAAATAAAGTTGTATCATTAAAAACCAAACAAACCATGTCTATGGAATCATTGCACTTTAGAGCTGAAAGGGACCATGCAAATAACTCATTCATAACTCTTTGAAGCGTACTTAAAAATTGCCATTTCATCGGTCACTTAAACTGTTTTTGTTATTCATTTGAAGAGTGGCAAAAGATTTTTAAAGTAGTTGATAATACAATCAGTTTGATCACCAAACTGAATGAGGCAGGTCGTCTGACATAAGATTAAAATTCTGTGATAAGGATGAGTCTAATTGTTGATGAAATCTGAGAGTTCATGGAATATACCTGCTGGGTTCAAAATGTAAGTGTATTGGTGACTCAACCTTCCACAACTAAATCTCAGGTAAATTATTAGTGCATGGATGTTACTGCTGTGCCACTGTTTTAATTGATTTTAAATGTCATTATGTATTGTAACTTGAGTTTCAAAGTGCTCATCATTCGAACGGCACATCATTCTTTGCCATGTTATCTTCATACAATTGTCTTCTATTATACAGCAGAATGATGGGGGATAGCCACTGTAGAAAGAGACATTCTTTCAAATGTGGCTGTGCATGCATTATAGTCATTAGAAATCTCTCCATTTAAGAAGCATCACTCACAAACTAAATATAATGAGCCAAGGTTGGATTTTAATGTGATGTTCATTTGAATATGGTCTGTGAAAGAGTAAAGAATTTGCATTTTATTATAGCTGTTGAACTAAAATGTAGCACTTGTTATTATGTGCAAATGCTAAAATAAGTGTATGTAGGTAATGCTTCTTAACTACATCTCCTTGTCATTGTGTAGAGACACGGTCTGACATTAGCTGTGGTAGGTAGGTTTTAATGAGTATGGGAATATTCTACTTCTCGAAAGACACAGATTCAGTTACCAATTAGCTGGACTATGAGAATACAGTGTTCATCACGTTATTTTTCCCCCCTTGCATTAAGTACCAGAAAGAAGAAAGAAAAAGAAAGAAAGAAAGAAAGAAAGAAAGAAAGAAAGAAAGAAAGAAAGAAAGAAACGGTGAGACACAAAGGAATATGACCTACAGAAACCCTCTCTTGACTATACGAATGAAGTATTGTAAAGCACATTTTTAGCTCCCTTTAAAGACAGTCATTTTACAGAAAAAGAACAACATTTTCATACTGGAGTTTATCAAAAGCAATATCTGAAGCTGAAATATCATTGCTAAAAACTCACTCCTGCATTACCATCATCGCCACTACATTCATTTTTATTCCTTTAACTTTAAATATTTTCTTTTCAGGTACTTCATATCTCTTCTATCCTTCTCTCTTTATCTTTAACCAAGTGCTTTAAAAAAATTAATGTGCTGGCACACTCTATCACCTGCTTTTCTCCTCGTGTGGTTGGCTGTCGACAAGCCTCCAGGAGTTTGCATCCCAGAGAGACTGCTCAGAAGCCTGTCACAGGGCTCGAAGTTTGTTTGACATCATCAAGCACCTACCTTTAATTGCTTCTTTCAAACACTACTGGGGATCTTGACTATTCAAGCACACCCTTTAATTCAGCAGTACAGTGAAAATGCATTAACCTCCATGGCCCAAGACTGACTTTAGCCCAAAGAGAGAGGTTAAAGTGTTTACTCAAGGAGAGTTGGCATTAATTTTTTAATAACTCCCATTTGTTCAAAGAAGGTTAACAATTAATTTACTATCAATAAAAAGGCTAAAATCTGTACTAATTTACTTTTCTTTTAAGTTAATTTGACAGTATTTTTCTAGTTAAAGCGATAATTAATGCTCATGTCTTAAAATGAAAAAGAACTATATATTAATGTTATTAACAAATACACAAATTAACAAAAGTTTGTGTGTTTGTGTATGTACATACTGCAAAAAGAGTTCTTCCTTTTTTGTATATGTCTGTGTGATACACTGATAAATACTAAATTAAGAAGTGATTGTAAATGTATCTTATTTTAAGATAATAATCCATGTTGTAATTGTTTAAAAATACATGTTACAAAAAATATTTTATCTTCTTCTCCTAGTTTCTGAATGCTAAAATTCAGCATTGTTTTTCCCACTTTTTTTTATCTTGGTTCTACTTAAACATTTTTTGTTTGTTTAACATTTATTCATTTTTGAAAGGCAGAGAGAGACAGAGCGCGAATGGGGAGGGGCAGAGAGCGAGGGAGACACAGAAACAGAAGCAAGCTCCAGGCTCCGAGCACAGGGCTTGAACTCACGGTCCGCGAGATCATGACCTGAGCCAAGGTTGGCCACTTAACCAACTGAGCCACTCAGGCACCCCTCTTGGTTCTACTTAGATACCAGATCCTACTAATTGTTCATCCACCAAATAATTTTTAATTAATTTTTGTTCATGCACTATTATATCTTATTTCTGGTTCTCATTCACAATCTTTTGATTATTCTAGCATGTTCTTCTATTTTAGTGTAGTGATTGCCACATGGAGGGGAGGCTGTCTACATTTTGTTGAATGAAGAGAATATACTTGTAGAAGGTGGGTGGTCCCCATGATAACATCCAACTGGTATTCACATCTTGTATAATTAAGTCCTCACCATGAATGTGTGTGGGAACTGTTGACTTGCTTCTGGACAAAAGAATACAGCAAGGGTGATAGGATGTCACATTTGTGATGCATAAGATGTCACATCTTATGTTACATAATATTATGATGCCTGTCTTGCTAGAAGGCTCTGTACTTTCTTGAGTTTCAGGAAGCAAGTAGTCAATGGGAATATCAGTACTGCAAGGAACTAAAGGCAGCCTTCAGTAAACAGCAAATAAGAAGCTGAGGTAATCAGTATGGTAGCCATAAGAAACTAAATGCTGTCAACAATCATGTTGCTCAGAGTCAACCCTATCCCCAGTCAATCTTCAGATGAGACCACAACCCTGATACCCGATTGTAACTTTGTGACACCTGGAAGTAGAAGACCCGGTTAAGTCATGCCCAGACTCCTAACCCCACAGAAACTATGAGAGTAACTCTATGTTCCTTTAAGCCTTTAAATGTTTGCAAATATTGTTAAATAGCAGTAGACAGCTAATACGATATTCAGAAATAGGCATTTGAGTTGCTTCTGAAGTACGTTTAATATGTTAAGTTGGCAGGAATGGTCATTCTCTAGCACATCATCTTCTGTTAAAAGAACAATGACTTGTCCTTGCCCACAGGTTTAAATCTATACTCCAGAGCAACTTAACCAAAAATGTAAGATTTTCCACCCACTAGCCAAAGCCACCTTTTATGTACTCAATCTTACCTCTAGTTTTTTCCACATAATAGTTTGGCCAAGCCAACTTATCCACAATTCCTTGAAAGCTTCCTTTACTCAAGAGGGTAAATCAGAAGCATTTGACACTTTCCAGTTATAAATATCCTATTACTATCATTAACTTCATGTGTTTAAGATTTTTAGCTTTATCATTTGGATAAGTGTGAGCTGGGATGAAAGAATAAAAAGTTTCTAGGTCTGTTATGAACTTATCACCAACATAAGGACTTTCCTTCTAATTTCAATTCATCATTTGTAAAATAAGATATAACATGGCCTACCACAAAAGGTAGAGCAACTGTACTAGTCTGTGAGATTTTAAGTTCACAAAGCAATTTTTCCCTAGGGTGATGCTTATGCGGAAATGAAGATCCAAATACAAGTCAAACATTACTTACCCGTAAATTCTTAATCTGCAATGTTCCTTGTTCTTGTATAGTTGCTCTTGGATCTCTACCCAGAAAAGTAAATCCCTCCTTTAACCAGCTAATTACAGGAAGAGGGTCACCAGTTGCTTTACATTTCAGCAACGCTGTGCCATCTACTGCTAGTGTTTGGTTGGCCGGGCCTTGTAGAATTATGGGTGGAGGTCTATCTGTCAAAACTAAAGGATACGAATATTTTCAGGATATTTTAACTTTTAAGAAGTTATACGATTAGATGTGAATTACACAAATATTATAATTTATTCAGCATATTCTTTATCCATTATGTATTTATCGTCTATATATACTATACATACATTATATTTACTGAGGACATACTATTATTTGTAACTAACTCTGAATTACCTACAGTAGATGACAACGAAATAAATTCCGACATTTTAGTATTGTTGAAAGTCTTAATCATATTGAAATTAAAATTAAAATATAGAGAGCTCATGGCAGTTATTCATAAAATGTCCATTTTGTCTCTTACAGGCATATTTAAGAAAGTCTGTGGAGTGTCATATGGGTATAAACAATTTTTACTTTTGCTTTTATTATAAATATATGCATAATACATAATATCTCCCTTCAAAGCATCTTGCTGTATTCACATAGATTATGATATTTTGGTTGATGTTAAGTTACTAGGTATAACACTTTATTTCCAAGACTATGACACTGGGAGTTAGAGTACAGTAATCCAATTCGGATGACATGATTTTACTATTCCTTAGAATTAAGCAAAGAAATCTGTTTGTACTATATTTACGGTATGAAAAAATAGCGTTTTCATTTCAAATAAGTGTTTACCTATATATCAATTTCTATGTTCATCTGGGTAAAATTTATACAATATCATAAACTTCTAGTTCAGTGTTTTTTAAAAAATATTTTGTAGCAGTATTTGCAGTGCCTTTGGAAGTATTTCATAATGATTTAGGAAGTATATCAGAATGTATAGTATGATTTAAATGGGTGATACAAATAGGGAGACAATTGGATGCAAACTTTCATCCAGAACTCATTAGAACACTACATAATAAAGCTGACATGTCCATCCATGTCCAAGTGAGGCTTTCTTAAGAGAAAGTTCTGTATTCAGCATAGAGTTTGGTTAGCTACCCAAAATATTTATGTATGTTTCTATTACATTTATGATATAATTACCAAAAATCTTTATATCATATATAAACACAAACTTCCACAGAAAGGAAAAAAAAAGAATGGTGGATTTTAATGATTTAATGATTGCTAAGCAACTATGAGGAGAAAGTGGCTTTGAAGAAAGTAATCTTGTGTTAAATATACATAATCAAAATATCATTTTGGTCATTAATACTCTAATATTCTTAGTCCACAGCTTTCATGAACAATAGTTTATATGATTAGCTATTTCCCAATCCATATGCATCATATTTACTATTAGAATTCATGGTTTGGGGGGAAAAACATTAAATTAACCAGCACTTTTATAGCCTACCACGAGAAAGCCAACAAATTTTAATTTAAAATAGAAGTTATGAAATAGATCCACTGCATGTCAAGATACAGTGGATTTTCAATCACACTAACACTACTACCTCAAAATATATATTACAATGTGTGCTTAGGTCTGTGTGTGTGTGTGTGTGTGTGTGTGTATGTGTATGTAAATAAATATATATTTGTAAATGTACACATATATATACATAAATATATATATGTAACAACCTTATAAAAACCTAAGAAAACAATAAAATTTTGTTTGTATATTATTTGTAAAGAAAAATTAGAACCAGTTATTTCCTGATTTTCTTGATCAAATTTTTCATTTTAAAAATAAATAAAATAATCTTCAGATAGTGTGAAAACACGATATACACCAATACTGACTCATCTAGCAGTAACTGCACAAACTGATATTCAAACTGAATATTCATGGAAATTACTTTCTTTATGGGTCATAAATAGAAGGCCAATTCACAAAATATTATAAATGATTTCTAAATTTAATGAGAAAAATGGGTCTGCATTACCAGGGTAGAATCTATTTATTCAATTTTAAATATTCCTACTCCTTTGTTTCAATTTAAATATCTCTACAGAATTCAGGTAATTTCTTATGACCTGTTTTTATTTTTATATCCCTGAAATCATTAGATACAGCCAAGGACATCTAATTAGTTTCTTTCTTTTTTATTGCTCAAATGAGTAGCTCAAAGTCTTTTTAATGAATTTGATCAATAAAGTAATTGAAAATCTCCTGGCCAGAAGGAATTTTCAGTTTCAAAGATGTTATGCGTGAGAGATGACCACAGGTTTCCATGACACTGAGGTCAAAGGTTAAATGAACATTTAGGGTTTCCAGTGATCTGTGAACAACTCCACGGTTTTCTCTAACTATGCATTATAAATCCTCAATAAACCATTCATATAAGATCATGGTGTGACATTTATTGTCAATATAATATATAAATACATTTCTTCTTTCCAGTCCCTTTAGATTCTATTGACTCTACTCAGAATTCTCATTACAATTTTCTCATTCTCTGAGATACAGAGCAAAAGAAAAGAAGAAATGAACAGTGCCAATGAATTAATGAGAAGGTCTTCTAAAAGGATATTTTGAAATTCAAGTATATTGAAGCATCTTCATTCAATCTATAATCAGTAAAATTATCACTCAACAGAACATTTCATCACCATTAGCAATCTCATCTTATATGAACACTTGAGTTAAAAATACTTCCCAGAAAGGAGTTTAAGTGCAAAAATGTAGCAACAGAAACATCTCTATGGATGTTTTGCTTGTTTCTCTGAACACAACATACGTTTTTATTCTACACTGGAATTTCAATTGGCTCTAAATTGCCCTGGGTCACACCCTCCAAAAAATGTTCCAAATGAAAATGATAGCTCATGTACCAATAAATTGTTAACCAATCTGAAAAATTCAAAACTATGAATAGAAGCAAAGCCATCAGCCAATGTGGCAAGTTAATATTAAGAAACAATTATTTATAATAATAGTGTCTGTGTGTGTGTATGTGTTTATGTCTTGAAGTTAGAGTTTTTTACTGTCAAAATCAATAACTCTATAACCTTCATTCAATGTTTTTGCAAAAGGATCTTTACTTTGTGATTGCTTACTTAAGTAAAAATCAATGTAGGAATTAATATTCATGCCAGTTGTAACAAAATGTTCACAATCATTTCAGTCATCAGGTTTAAACTTATTTATCACTCTTTTACTTTGAACCTCAGAAACAAAGCTAGAATAACTACTGTTCCATGAGATTACGTCATCAACCAACACCAGGAAAATAAAAGTCTTCCTTTTCATTGCATCGGACATGATTCGGAATATCTGTCCTATCAATCGGCTCTTCTAATTCATCAATTTTGCTTTCTAAAATATGGTTTGTCTTTTATATAACAATTTCTTTATTTAGAAATGTTTTAGAGTCTGTCCTTTGTAAAATAATATAAGCAGCTAGATTAAAGTGGAGGTCTTCAGGATTATGTTTGGAATATCTTTTATATATATCATATTATATGATATATAATACATATAAAGTATATATGATATATATATCATATATATATATAAAACAACTTAGGCTATGGCCAGAATATCTTGTTTTCCCAGTATATGTACCTGGATATTTTTGTTAATGGTAGAAAATATATGGACTTTAAAAGGATGAATAATTATCTTTTATTTCTTTTAAAAAATACATAGGTATTAAGGATCAAAACTCTTGCCCATATAAAGGAAAAATTTCTTAGCATTGTTACTCTTGAACCTGACTTCTTTCAGTTTCATGACAGGTCTCTGCAACATCAGCAGGTACAGCTATTAATGACTGAATGTTCCCTCAGCCAATGTTTGTCTGTTCCATTCATTCCTATTCCTAACAGGTGCTGAATCAGGCAATATCATGGACAGATATTAAAAAAAATATTTCCTTTCTATTAATTTCAAATTACCACATAATATACATGTAAGTTTGATTTATAAAAGTGAATCAAATTTCATGAGCAGAGAAGGAAGAAAATCAAAGAGGTCACAAACCAAAATTCTTGAATCTCAGAAGTCAGCATCAAGGGAAAATAAAAACCTCATAAACCTCAGAATATAGGAGAATAAGAGAGAATTTTTGTTTTAGTCATCACAGAACAGGGATTAAATTCATACTCAGGGTCAGGAAGTATCTAAACCTGCCTACCTATCAATTGTGACAAATAAGCAATCAGGGGAGAAAAAACAGATTATGAAAATCGCTATATTTTTTTCAACTATCACTATAAATGTAGCCGTTTAAGATTTATAGTACATATGTACAAATAAAAAATAACAATTTTAGGATCCATCAGTAGTTTGGAAGGTATTTAATTAATTTACCTTAGTGAATGAATAATTAAAAAGTCATAGGATATCATAATGTGATTAGCTAACTGAAAATTCGTCTGTTTCCATTGATAATATTAAACATGATATCTCTTCCTCTTTCATGAAATAAAATTATTAATATCCATCAGAAGCAATCATGTCAGCATAAGACTAAAAACATATACAGATGACATTATACACACGAATTATGATGTCATTTATTTAAAATAAGGCATCATTCTATTTTTAAGAATAAAAGAGATAATCTTTGATATTCTTCTTTGGGAAAGCAAATGGTATTAAATCAAGGAGAACTAGAAACTGTTAAAAATGTTATTTTACCTAGAGTTAAACTTAGAAGATAAGCATTCATTTACATAGTTAGCAACCCAAAAATTTCACTTGGTTAAAATGGATCTTGAAATAAAAAGTACTATTTTCCTAAGACAAATCAAACAACAATATCGCACCATCAGTAACTTCCAGTTGAGCTTTTGCTAAAATGCTTCCAGCCACAGTTAGGGCCTGGCAGATATAATAACCCGCGTCTGATCGTTGAATGTTGGTTATTGTGAGGTCTCCAGTTGGCGAAACAGAGCATCTACTGTTGGGTTGCTGGGGTTGGTTTGGGAAAAGCAAGTTCTGTGGAAGAAACACAATCTCATCAATATCTTTTCCCATTCAGAAGGACAATTACATTAAAAATGGCTATTATGATTACTGGAATATTGTTGGGAAAAGAAAATAAGGTTATTATAAAAATATGGTGTTGAAATGACTAAATGCCACATAGTGTTTCACTGGGAACTTTTTCCAAATCATGCAAAAATAATGTGCTCTAAGAAGTCAACATGCTCTATTCTGAAGGAATAATCCTTTAAAATACCTGGATCTTTATCTTAACCATTTACTCTCTCCCTGACTTACTGCTAGTTACTCAATATCTTTGAAACATGATTTACTCATCTGTAAAATGGGCATAATAATGACTCTCATCAGACATTGTGATAATGTGGAATGTAACTTAACTATGCATGTGAATTATGAACTGCATATTACTAAGGAATGCAAAATCAATTTCCACTTATCATTTTGAATACTTGATGTAATTATCTGAATTTCTCATAAAGGTATTCAAAAGGGTGTGGCCGAGACTGACAGAGAGAGACAGCCAAATCTTCCTCTGCTATAAGATTTCTGCAGATTGTAACAGGTTTTTTTTTAATGTTTATTTATTTTGAGAGAGGGGGTGGGGTAAAGAGAAAGGGAGAAAGAGAATCCCAAGCAGGCTCTGCACTCTTAGCACAGGGCATGATGTGGGGCTCGATCCCCCCAAATGTGAGATCATGACCTAAGCCAAAATCAAGAGTCGGACGCTTAACTGACTGAGCCACCTGAGTGCCCAAGTAACAGCTTTGAAAGGAGGTAGGTTTAAACAATACCATATATGCAAGATTAAGCAAATCATTGAAAATAAAAAGGAGATGCATAATGCTTCTGAAGTGTGCATGTGCCCTTAAAGAATTTCATAATATGGACTTTTTATAAAAAATTATTTTATTATACATCTCACATTAAACACAAGCAGCTTAATCATAAAACTTTGAAAGTCCCTATATGAGAACAGTAATGTTAACTTGGATGACCCATGTTGCTTTACTGTTGTTCAATTAGGTAAAACATTTGGGTATAACAAATCATATTGAGATATGTTTCCAGGTTGGAGTATAAATAAGAACATATCAATTTTTATGTTGTATTTACTTACAAAAAAGCACATTATAACCCTCTGGGATCTGTTTCTCGACATAGTAATTAATTTTCCAGGTTTGTAATTAAACAGTTTCAATACGTTACAATCAGGAGGTAATAACATTCAATTAAAGGCCTAAGACACATTTTCACCTTAAAATGTTTTTACCCTTGAAGTAATACCAATGGAAGAGGATAAAATAGGGTATTAACACTTTTCAATTACGCTAAATGACTTTAATCCTACGAATGATGTCCTACTTTAATTAGAAGCTCTTCTCTTTATTGCAACATGATGTATGTCCACTTTATTAGATTTGAGTGTGACACTATAAGCCCACTTTACATAAACATTACCATGTTATTAAGCCCTTTCTAAAAGAACTGATGTTTGCAAGCATGTCAGGAATATAATTTCAAAATGCTATTGCCCTCCTATAAAACTTGTATTACTATATAAGGCTCGACATTTTCATGCATATGAAACAATTTGAGAACAAGCTAATTCTCTTGTGGAATCCAAATATATTACTGAAATAAACCACCTAAAAAAGAAGGGTCTAAATTTTAAAGCTACTTGCAAATGATACAATAACTCAAAGTATGCACTTTCCTGCAATTAGCCATTAGAATACTAATTTACATAGTACTAATACATCAGATAGGCTTAATTCTCTCTGGGATCTCTTCCTCTACAACGTAGTATCAGTCCACCTTCTAAATGATTCGTTGACATGGAAAATGGCATATGATTGAGGTTAACCCATCATCTTTATTCGCTGCTTGTGTGACATAGGCACAAGAAAATGGATTGCAAGCAAAACCCAGGAATTCTACAGAACTCCTCTTGCCCTGAAGTGGCTGGGTATCCTATTAGTGCTAATAGGCATTATCAGCACATATTGAGGAATATGGACCATTAAGTCCAGGCTCTTAACTCTCTCCACTGATGGAGAGTCATAGATCACTGTAAAAATTGGATACTGGAGACAGTAAGACCGATTTATTTTTCCTAATATTCCAATTCATAATTTAAAACTTTACAATTTGCTCAAGCAATTCACTTTTATTCTCATTTACAGTCTCTCTCTCTCTCTCTCTTTCTCTCTCTGATGCAAGGGAGATAGATGAAGATAAGAAAACCAGACCTATGAACATAGTCAAATCAAATTATCTAACTGGAATTTTTTTCCAGAGATTAATGTTTCTGGGATTACATGCCACTTTGTCAAATAACAGAAAAAGAAGTACCTTAATGCTATTTGATTACTTTAAAAAACATTAAAGCAGAATGTAGCATATTTAAATATGTTTATTGGGCCACAGGACCAAAACATGTTCTGTTTTGAGCAAAACATTATGATGCAATATCTTGTATCAACCTAGAGCTATTTTAGGGCATGATATTTACACATGGTATAGCTGTATCTATATAATAACAACATATATAATAATGGGATTTGACTCAATACATGGATTTAAAGTGTAAATTTGCAACAATCAAGTTTCTCTACATCATTATATTTATAAAATTGATAAATAAATAACATATTCATATCATTATGTTTGCTATCAGTGGCTTAAAGGAGTAACTTTTATGGACCCCATAGCCCCCCAGGGTGGGTGAAGGGAGGGAGCTACAGCAAAGAGAAAGGATCTTGTAGAGCTACCACGGCTCTGTAGGGTTCACCCATCCTAGGTTTCTCGAACACTGTGTGAGTCTGGGGCTTGGTGAGGGGCAGTAGTGTCCGGGCAGTGGGGGAGTTCAGGTCCTGGCATCCCTGGCCTGAGCAGAAGTATGAACTTGCCACTTCAGCCAGGATACAGGGGAGGCACTTCACATTCTCCTCATTTCTAACATCTTGTCAGACCTTCATAATGTGCAAAGCAGTTTCACGTAGAAACCAACTTAATCATGTAATCCTCATAACTTATGCAAAGTAAAATGTATTATTCTCACACTTTAGATTAAGAAAAGAAGCTTCAGCAAGGTTAAATAGTGCTATAAAGATCGCACACTCATAAGGAGGGAAAACGGCTTTTGAATTCTTTCCTTTTTCAAGGTGTTTGTGTGTGCACGTGTGCACACACATGTGTGATAACTCTTTCATGTTGCTTTATACTCACTTTAGAGTTCAGGATGTTTTCATCAAAAAGCAAATTTTAAGTGAAGAATCAAGAACTTTTGTGAGTAGAAATCTATTCAGTCACTAAGTAGTTAAAAAAATGAATATTAAAGCCTGGAATAGTTCTTTTTTTTAAAGTCTATTTATTTGGTGGGGGGGGGGAGAGAGAGAGGGAGAAAGAGAATTCTAAGCAGGCTCTGTCAGTGAGAAACCTGTCGTGGGGCTTGAACACATGAACTGTGAGATCATGAACTGAGCCCAAATCAAGGGCCAGACCATCAACCGGCCGAGCTACCCAGGCACCTCAGGCCTGGAACATTCTGATGTGGGATAAAGCAATGGACAGCACTTCATCTCATCTTTCTATCACTACCTTTACATCCCATAAATCATAAGGGAAGTGAATCAAACAAGGAGCTTGAGGAAAGGGAGAAAAACAGTTTGTCTATCTTATACTGAGTAGCTAAAACTGCTAATTTTGGGTAGTACAGGAATGTATAGGAATCCATGGCATTTAAAGATGATGATGAAGTCAAACATCCTGATGCTTCTCTACTCAGATAATCATACATAAATTCTGACCAACAGTTTTTTTTTTTTAACATAGCCTAAAAATCTATCATCTTTGGCAAGGTTTTTAGATTTCCTCAGACTCTTAATCATGGTTTTCATCATTCTCCAGGAAATTCTTCCAGAATTTGGACTAACAATAACAGGGGCTGAAATCTCTTTCTGAGAACTGTATGCCTCCTTGAAGATGATTCTGGAAAGTCTACAACAAAAATATCTCTGGGTCCTTTAGGAACTCACTGATAAGTCCTTAGGCAAAGAACAGTTTCTAGTGTAAGCTAGAAATGCCTTTCATTGCCTGAGAACCTAGAGGCCAAGTGCTTGTCCAAGTTTGGACCAAGTTGTAAGTGAAAAAAAATAGTGTATTAAATTGACTTTGAGCAGAGGTCTGAAAGGCCATGCCACCCAGAGATAGCCATGAGTGGACAAACCAGGGCATGGCAAAGAGCAGACAAGTGTTGGCTCCTTCTGGTATATAATGTGTTATACACCCCGCTATGAAGGAACCCAGAAGAGATGATGGAAGTAAATACTTCTCCCACTCTTAAATGGAAGTATCCTTAAGTTACTGGTAAAGAAAAGGTATTTATACTATCTATCCATGAAAGGGGATTGAAACTGGTTTCTAGGTGGACTGATAAAGGAAATATTGTTTGGCCGTTTTACACGTGCCTGGGATAGTCTAAGCACTTTTTATATACAAACTCATTTAATAATCCCAATTCCACTCACTGCAAAGAAGTAAAATTATTTTTCTGTTCAGAGATTTTAAGTAGCTACAGATGAGACTTTTTCAGATAATTTAGTTACACAGAGTTGTACCTATTCTTTTTAAGAGACAAAATTTTGGACAACTCACACTAGACAATAAAGAACATTATATTTGAACATTGTTCTCTCCTTAGAAATAAAATAAATACATCATTGATAGCAAGAAAAGCCAGACAAAGTGAGGAGCACCAGAGATAGGAGGGGTTCAGAAGAGCAGTCAAAGTTCACACTCACCTGGCTGCCTTCTTTTTGCCAAAAAACAGCTGGCTGGGGGTTTCCTTTAGTTTCACAGGGAAATGTCACTGTTCGACCTTGAGCAACAATCTGATCTCTTGGCCTAACCACAAACTGTGGAGGAGCTATAATTTAAAAGGAAAGAAAGTATATAAATATCAACCATTGACAAAGAAAAAGATATCAAAGAGAAAATCTGGCATTACATGGATGGCTCAGTGCCAGACAGAAGCTACAGTTTTTAAATTTTTTTTAATTTTGTGAAGCATTTTCCAAAACATGATGGGGAAAGGAGAAGAGCACTCTATAAAATATAAGGAAAAGAAAAGTAAATTTATCAGTAGACATTTTCTAAATGTCGTATATTATTAATACTGTAGCTCATATATTTGCATAGGAAAATAGATTTTTAATGATGTTCTAATGTTTTTAAGGAAAAACATGGTTTCCCAATTTGGTTTTGTGTTTTGCATAGATAAAGGTAAAAAAAAAATCACTTCGTTATACAAGTATCTCTTCTGAAATTAGTCTATTCACAAATATTGGCCATTCCTATATTATTTGTAAGACGTTGTTCTATGTGCAGAGATACCAGAAAGCTTAAAATATAATTCCTATCCTCAAAGTGTTTATAATCTAGAATTGAAGAGTTAATGTGTTGAAGACATCAAAGGATTGAAGAGCTGGGAATTAAATACAAATATAACTAATGATATAATGTCATGTATGAAAGTAGTTGCTTCTACTTAATTCATTTCATTTAGATAAATAAGCATTAGTCAGACAATTACTATGTTCCCCTACAGGACACTAAAGATACAGAGATAAAAAGTATCTATCTTGCAGCTTTCAAGGAACTCACAACCTAAGGGGAAACACAAAACATGATGACAACAGCAAAAGGAAGGTAAAACAATGATCTAAAACCATGCTAAGTTCAATGATTGATGTGCTTTCAGAGCACAGCACAGAGGTATCCCATTCTGTTATGGCAACTACGAAAGGGTTTTTGCAGAAAGTGCACATCATGGGGGCATTAAGGAAAGGGCAGCATTTAGGTAAGTGGTGAAATGAGCACATTCCAAGCAAGGAGTTTACTGAGCAAAGTGCAAGAAGCAAGAACACATCTCGTGTACACTGTGTAATCTGGCAGAAATGAAGGGTCCAGGTTTTGTAAACATCATTGGCTAAAAAAGACGGATTTGGATGCAGCCTAAGAAAGTCTTTGAGAAGCCCAAGTGGGGATTTTCTTCAGGCTCTTTCTACGCTAAGGAGTGCTTGATGCAAAGCAAAATCGTTGGAAAATTTAACCCTCTCAGGAATAAGATATGGATTGTGAGGGAGGCACATCAGTCAACAAAGTAGGAAGTCTGGTTGGAAGATGAGGGAAATGACATAGGCAGAGATAATGAGACCTACACATGAGTAGCTCCATTAGAAAAGAGAATAAAATGATGGGGGTAAAAATCTTAAGGAAGTTCAGGTTTAAGTTGGGAGTTAACTGTAAAAAGAAAGAAGAAAGTGAAAGACAGGAGACAGTATAACTGGAAGTTTTCACAATGACATCTTCTACATATCAAAGCCCACTCCTGTTGAAGAAAAAACAGCGTATTTATTCCATGACTTTTCTCATCATCTGTTTACACTTTAAATCATTGCTGATGCTGAAAAACTTAAGACCAAGAAAAAAACTTTAAAATCAATGTTAATTTTTAAAACCTGCTCTACATGGCAACCATCCTAAAATGTGAACTCTAAACAATTAGAACAAAAAAATGACATTCAATAAAGGTCTTTACCCAAAATTCTTTCAGCCCTTCAGGAGTACACAAGAGCAGGTCCAAGAACAGTGTAAATGTAGGGTAGCCTCACACATATAACAAATTACTCATTCTTACAAGAATGCTAGTATAGAAACAGCAGCCGCATTTTTTTTTTAATTCACTGAGATTTGTAGTGACTTATTTTTTGGTGTTCTATTAGACTGCCTCCCAACTCGACACATTCAACACATACCCCAGGGAGAGCGGGAATAAATCTACTAAGCGAAATTTTCTTCTATAACTATAGATAACAGAAGACTCAGTCTAACGGGATGGAGAATCCAGATTTATGGATCTATTTGAAGAGAATGTGGTTTATGTTGCCTTGCATTTTCAGGAGATTACTTGCCTCTTACAATCTTCTTGTTATTTCTACACAATTTCACTGAATCAGCAGATACATTGATTTTTGTTCCATGTTTTCTAATAGGAATGATAGATTAAATCAATGTTACAAAATTACTTCAGGGACAACTCTTAAAACATTGCAATGTCCATTTTTCAGGGAAGAGGTGAAACTACCAGATTATTTACACCTAACAAGACTTAAGATTGGTCTCTATCGTCTATAATATCCAAGAAAGTAATGTGTATTAAGTAAAATTTAATGATCAAATATAGTTCCCACTTCTTAGTAATCCTATGAAAGACAAGTTTAGTGCCAATATGGACACTAACTAAGCCAGAAGTATTGAGTAACAGCTTGTATCTCATTAAATAAAAAGTAGATTTAGTAAAAATCATTTAACAGTATGATAGAAGTCACATATTCAGCTTATTTGTTCATTTGTATTGCTTTGGCTCACATAACTAGTTAGTAAAATCTTACAGCTCCATATGTGCTATGAAGCCCTTTCCTTATCTAATTAATTTTTAAAATGAAATAACCGAGAATACACATGATTGAAATCATCAAATGAAACACCAAATTACAAAATGAAAATATATTTTATAGTTTTCAGCATATTATGACTACTCTGTATCTATCCATCTATTTCAGTAAAATTAACATCTATACTTTAATTATAACTACAGATTTCCTTAAATTTTTAAGCTTTTAAGAACTTGTTAGTAGATGAGTGATTTTGAAAAATGCTTTTGGAGTCTAGATCCTATAATTTTAACCAGCTGCTAAAAGATACCCCCAAAAGGACTGGCAAATGACCACATCAATCTCTCTGCTTTCCTGAAAAGATAGGATTCATTCATTTATTTATTCAAAATGCATTGATTGACTACAAATTATGAGACATTCTGTTTGGTACAGAAGACGCAAAGCCAAATAAAAAATCAGCAGAAACTCCCAAGTAAATAAGTAAATAAACACAAATACAGAAGAGTATGATTTGTATAATAATACAAATAGCAGTGGGCATTGGGTGAGAAAGCTTGGAAAAGCAGCAAACAGACCAGGTGATGAACATGGAAGAGGAAGATGCCGGAAAGGGCTATGGTTGAGTTGTGTTTTGAAGCACAAGTAAGAGTTCACTGGATGAAGAGAAGCAGGTCACTTGGAACAGACAGAAGCAGACATAAGGCAGAGACACAAGGGGCTGGATGTGTTAGTGGAGGGTAAATGACCTTAAGAATAAAAACATGGAGATTCAAAAGTGTTAGAGGGACAGATAATTTGTGCTAAAATAGCTTAAATTTTGCCCTGAAAGCTATGGATACCTGTTCAAAAATGTTGATGCAAGAAAGATGTAATAAAATTTGTGTTTTAGATAGAATGTTCTTTGTAAAAGAGAAAGGACAGATGTGAGGCTGGAAAATCTTAGCAAGCCAGGCAGAAAATCCAGTAGAGGACCGTTAGTCATGGTAGCAACTAAAGAGAACATTTCATCAGAACTCTTAAAGGACAAAGAAATTCTGCAATATTACAATGTAATGTTTGCTAATAATGATAGAACCTAAGAAGGCAGGGAATCCGTTTTTTTGAGTTTTTACCCAATACTGAACTTTTTGAAAGACCTCTAACAAAATACTCTCAGCATTTGTGTTGTTCATGCTGTGAAGTACTCTTCCACATGATGTTTATTTATATTGTATTTTTATTCCAAATTATTATAAATATACCCCACTTCTAATGTACCAAATAGTTTCTTATCACCAGAACTTAAGCCACACTGGAATGGGACTCACCTTTATCATTTCTAAAATTAAACAAACAAAAATAAACATATCAAAGCCAAGCAAAAAAATTCAAAAGTATTTAAGTCTCTGAAAATGTACATCCTTTCCTATTGTCACTTTCATTTGGACCACCAAACAAATTGCATCAATCACTTTTACTTCTGTGGACTCTGTCTGCTCAAGATCTATATTGCAATCTTCTGTGAAGGGATATCAGCTGAAGGAATTTATTTTTGAGGTTTTAAAATGAAAAACTGCATCAATAATTCTTCTGCTAACATTTCACATTTTCAGTATTTCTGCCAGGTGGCAGTGAAAATGGTTTGAAAAGGCAGTGCTTGGCTGAAGGTACCAATGGGAGGGAGTAGACAGAGAGGTGGCATTTTATCAATACGGCACGGTAGCAAAAAGTGTGCTATACATAAAATGGATTTTCTATGATGCTCTCATTATACATAAAAAAAAACATGATTGGGTCCTCAGGATGACAATTCAAAACACACATTTAAACCCAATGTGAATTAAAGAGGTTGAGTTATAAACTCCAGAAGAATATGCTACTTACAGAAATGGCAATTCTCTTACATATTTCTAAGACAGAAGACTATAAAATACATATTTATATCCTCTCTAAAATCCAAAAGCAGTAGACAAATCTTTTGTGGCTGCGATGTAATAACAGAGTTGCTTAATCTGCTAAATGATTATACCTTATTGTTACAGCTGTAACAAGAAGTGAGATGAAGAAAACAGTGGTACAATTCAGTGTTCAATTGATACTCACAAGTTAAAAACAATAGCTTTAGAGGAAGAACGTGTTGTGTGCTTTCCAGAGAAGTATACCCACATATAAAAAGGTCAATTAAGATTAGAGGTCTGGTATTGTTCACTTGAAACTGCATTTTTGAGAATTTAAATACAATGCACAGTAAATTAGATTTGATTTCTGCTAAATTATGCTTTGATACTGCATTCAGCCCAAGCTGGCTTCAATCAAAGTCACGCTACAGCTCTGTTATGCTAATGCCCCGCTGGTGGAAGTGAGTGGGTGTTATGGAAATCAGATGGCTGAACATGAGTAGGAAGCATAGGCCATGCATGAGGTGGGCTTGGGGATGAGGGGATGAGGGAACCAAAGGTTAATCACATCATGTTCCGAGTTGTTTTTACAGGAAAATATGACTTTCTATGGCAGGCATGAACATGGAGATAGTCATGCAGCCGTTGCATACATTAATATGTGACAGGATAGTTATAGGCACACTCAGCAGATCTTTCTTTGGGTGTAATTTTTGCTTGACTGAATAAGCTTCTTATTCTGTAATAATAAACAGTTTGAAATATGTATCTTAAAGAAGTAGAACATGTTTTTTGGCTATTTAATATTTTTTTCTTGTTAAATTCTAAAATATTCTATAAGCATGTTTGAAAAACACACTCATTTGTCATATGCTTGTGTTAAATATTTGTTGAGTCATAAATTGCTGAATACAACAATAATCAACATTAATTGAGTGCTTATTAAATGTCAGGGAGTATGCCAAACCATTTGCAGGCCTTGTCTCACTTAATATTCAAAAAACCCTATGTCTTAACTACTACCATTATGATATGAAGATCACAAACTAGATCCTATAAAGGGAACACAGGTTTTCAAGATTAAAGCACTAGATTGGAGAACAGGTTTGACTTATGGTGCATCTAACACCATTGTTGGAACTCTTAAACACTGAGCCTTTAGATTAATTTATCTGACTTCAAACCATGATCTGGCTAAAATTTGTCATCTCTAGTACCAAACAGAAAAGTAAGAATTATACGCTATGGTCTCCAATATGGTTTCCAATATGGCATAATGATGTTAAAATCATAACATTATGTTTTTCCTAAATATTTGCTTTGTTAAAGTAGCAGAAAACCTATGATCTTACTCTTTCTGTACTACTTAAAAGTACAACCTTTCTTAAGTATACTTATTTCACGTCATTCTTTATTCAAAAACCTACAGTGTTTTTTTCTATAGCTTGCCCTTGCAATGCTTGCAAATTATTCTCCTCAGTGCAGCATTCTGGCTTCCATTAACTGGCCCAAAATTTTACCATCCTGACTCTCATCGCAAACCGACTCCAATATTTCAGCAGAACAGCCTCCTTTCAATCACTCCCACGTGTATTTTCTTGTTCTTGTTGTTCACCCATCTTGTTATCTATTATCCTTTGATCCATTTTGTTAACAATGATTAACCTGAACACACTCTACGTTGTACTTTTCTTGTGTTCTTTCCACTTTAAAGTACCTGCTCTTGCTTGCATGGCTTTTTTTTCTCTATTTTTTCCCCTGCTTAGGTGTCTTCCTGGAATAGGGGAGGGGTATCATTTTGTGTTGAAATGGTATCTTTATTTGGCCTGGAAAAGCCTCAGATAGGGAACGCTAAATGAGTGTCTTGAAAAAAAAAGAAAAAAGAAAGAGAGTTCTTGATCTCAAGCAAATACTCAATATTTTTTTCCATCTTATCATACCAGAAGGATATGACACACTCCCACCAGCGACAGTGACTCACTATTGTAGTAATTTGGGTGGAGGCATGCCAAAGAAAATATGTTGTTTGAAGAAAATCTCCCAACTGATTCTGATATGCCCCTCTGTAGAGAAGGCCCCCCATTGCACACTGGAAATTTATGACACAAAGACTATCAATGATTAGCCACCATGTGAGAGTGATAAAAGCAATACAGAAAAACAGAGGAGTTGTGTAACAACCAATTCTAGATGTTGTTGCAAAATATTAGTTAATAGGCTTACCTTCCCAACAATAAAGAGTGAAAAGTCATTTCATTAAAATGCAATATGGAGCAGGAATAACAGATGAATATTTATTTAGTTTATCACCAGAACAGACTGACTTCTAATTGATAAATGATTGTTTCTTCAACCTATTTAATTCTGTTTAATTTTTACTATTTAACACTTCATTTGACTTCAAAAGAATTTCTGTTAGTATTATTGGAAATGCATAATGTCAAAAAATATTTGATTTGAAGCTTATTAACACATAATTCATCTTAGAGGAAGCAATGCATTTATAATGGAAAACATAATTTAGGGATATTACATTTATAAAGTTTGTTTAATCACATTTTATCAATTTGTCATTATTCTCAAGGAATACAAGTGATCAACTTGCTAAATTACCTACCTTTCCAGTTAATCTCTTTCTTGCTGAATCCATGGCAATAACTCTTCTAGAAGAGTGCTATATCTTCTTTCTTAGTCAGTATCTTACTTCTGGCTAATGTTAAAAATTCTTATTCCATGCTAAAATGCCAGTATCTATACCTTTTATTTTAACAACAATCTAATAATCTAATAATTGTCTATCCATATATATGCATTTCAAAAATCTAATATCTATCAATCATCTATTGATCATCTACATATATAGATATACTTCTTTACTGTCTAAATGAAAAGGTAAAAGTACTAAATGGCATGCTGCATTCAGAAACATGAAAAGAAAAGTAAATGTCCATACGCAATAGAATGACTACAGGAAATCACAATTCTTATGTTCTTCACCTATTCAGACTTTGCATTCTACTCTACCTATGAAAGGTCTCACATACACACATTGCATTCAGTCCTGTATGAATAAAGACATGTAGCGATCATGAAGCTATTACTCTTTACATTTTTGAAGTGCTTTTATTACTCTTTAATTTTTGAAATATTCTTTAATTTATTGATTATGGGAAGACTACTTTTTGAGGATTCAAAAACAGCTAGAACTCTAAAAGTAACTCATGGCCATTTGAAATCTGATGATCAAATGAGGCCATTGAGTTAGTCAAATGAATTATACAGTGTGACTATAAAATCATGTAAGAGGCCTTCTATATATGTGTAGGAAGCAATTCCAAAGAGGGTTGAAAGTACCAACTTTTAGTAGTAAGTGTGACACCCACACAAAAGTATGCATGTTTGGTAATAGCGGTTAAAAATCATTTTTTGAGGGGCGCCTGGGTGGCTCAGTCGGTTAAGCATCCGACTTCGGCTCAGGTCATGATCTCGCGGTCCGTGGGTTCAAGCCCCGGGTCGGGCTCTGTGCTGACAGCTCAGAGCCTGGAGCCTGTTTCAGATTCTGTGTCTCCCTCTTTCTCTGACCCCTCCCTGTTCATGCTCTCTCTCTCTCTGTCTCAAAAATAAATAAATGTTAAAAAAATTAAAAAAAAATCATTTTTTGAAAAAATTATAGTCACATAATATACTTCTCCCTGAAAAGGAAAAATAATATCAAAATGAAATAATTCTATGATTATAGAGAGTGCCTAGAATGCCTTTGAAAAGAGTAAATTCATTTGGTTCAAAATATCTTGACATTTGGATTTTATGGGCAAGCACAGAAAAACAGTGTTATGATAAACAACTATATAAACATAGCTATTTTGGATTTGGTCCTAATTTTTTTTTAAGACATCACACCGTTGGAAAACACCATGGTAATAAAAATTATGCTAGAAATGAATTCAGATATTGGTTGGCACTTTCAACTCATAATACTATTCAATTATTTTAAACAAACATTTTTTGGTTTTATTTTGTGCTAGGAGCTGAAGGTTCTAAGATCTCTGTCCTCTGGAACTCACTGGTACCATGGAAACTCACATGGAAACAATCAAGTCTGATGCAACATGAGGAACATGAATGAGGGTTGTAATAAAGGATGTCCTACCATTATGACAATAACTTGACTCAGTCTGTCTCCAACAATTGGGGAAAGCATGAAGACAGGAGGAGAGAGAGAAAGAATGAGGGAGAGAGAGAGACAGGTTGAATTGTTCCTTGGAAATAAAGTAGATAAGGAAGGGAAAGTGGGATTCACAGAGGGAAAAAGGCATGCATTATATCACAGATATGTTTCTCAGACTGCAACAATTATTACCCTGACCAACCTACATGACAACCTTTGACAAATCAGTCTGTTTGTTGAAGTGAAGGATTATATTGCTAGAACCATGAATTTTTTCCATGTAAATAATTTTCATTGGTTTTAGCAAGTCCAATTTAATCCTCTAATGGTATTAAATATTTCTGCATTGCAATAAATGTAATAGTTAATTCCAAAAGTAATAATTTGGACAGGCTCAAAGATAATTTTAAACTTTATTATATTCCAGATTACCAAAATAGATTTCATTCTGATTTTAGGTTAAGTACAGGAAATCATGTAACTACAGTAAATAATTCTGAGATTCAACATGCAAATTTCATAGACCTTCCAAATTCTACAAAAATTATAAATTAAGAATACTTACAAAAATCTGTCAAAATTTTAAACAAATTTTGAATTGTCGAGCACATGTTACTATATTATTCTGTCCATTACCAATAGTAGTTTTACTTTCGTACTTGCTTTCCTGATTGACTAAAATACTGAGAACAAAATAAAATTTTGTTTTTTTTCTAAAGGATTTCACATTCTCAAAAAAAAAAAAAAAACTTTTAACTTAAAAGCTAATGAATTATCAAATAATGCAATATTTACATTATATTTTATATCTCATTTTTTACCAACACAGAGGGAATAGTTTAACGAGTAATGAAAAACACTTATCTAGATCCTAACCTGGGAAAACTAGACTTTTCACACTGCAGATAGAAGGGGCCATAAATATGGGGGTGAGGAGGAGATTCTTCAAGTAAATGGTGAGACAAGACATCCATTTTCACTCACTTAAACTGTCAACTTGCCAGAACTGTCATGTCAGCACTTGAGCTAAACCATGAAGGCTGATCACATCCCATTATCTCATTTTTTTTTAGAAAAAGATTGCATGAAGATGCCAATCAGAAAAAAAAAAAGAAAAAGAAAAGAAAAAGAAAAAGAAAAAAAAAGGAAAAAAGGACTTGGAACCAAGAAACAAATGTACTGATGCTGAAGGGCTGCTTAGTTAACGGAATTTTAATATGCAACTGCAATGTTTCTTAATAACATTAATTACACGCTTAGTAAGGCACCATCCTAACTCATTAGTGCCTTCTTTTTGTTGTATTTTATCTCCTACCAGCAGAATGGGGACTATGTGATTGGCCTGTTACCATTAATGTTGCTTAATCTTTTTATAGCACTATTTAAAGCTGCTTGCATAAACATTTTCTAGGCAAATATTACCTATGTATGCATATGTGTGTATCAATTAACTGCACCAACATTTGGCGTGCCCCTACCACATGTAAGTGTTATGCTAGACCTAGAGGCAGCAGAAAGATAAATACAACAATGTATTTACTAACAAAGAGCTAATAGTTTTGTAGGACAGATGAAAATAATATCCCTAATAAATCTGGAAAGCAATGCTTGCCATAAGAGAGATTTTAAAAGCCATTCAGATATATTTTAACTCAAAATGTAATTTAACTTGGTAGCTTATATATTTTTAATGCATCTAATTATGTACTATTCCCTTGAGTGACATTTAATATGTTTAAATAAGTAGAGTCATAATTCAAATGTCATGCATATAATTTTTAGGTGTAATGCACATCATAATATCTGTTTTAAGGTACACATATACACACATATATGTATCATGATATCTCTCTCTGTCTATAAGTTACTATTACTTATATAAGTGAAAATTTTGACTTTCTTATAAGGTGAGACTAAAATGTTCATGCTATTTTTTTCTGGCAATAGACAGGGAAGTCTCTTAATACTTATTTCCTAACGCTATTTCAGTCCAAAGTATTATCTTATTTTGATGTTTTGTATTTATAGTACTTTAATTTTAACTGCTAAGTTAACACATTTAGTGTTTATTTTATTCTTATTTGGAAAAACTCCAACATTAATGAGTATTTAAGTTTTTTTGATACTTGGGTTAAGATAATAAAGGTTCATTGTTCCACTTTCCTCTATTTACTACAAGAGAAACTAATAATGTAGAAAAACTACCATAGTCCCAAACCACAAATGGTGAACTACCCTTACCAAACACAGTCAAGTCTGGAGAAAATGAGGAAGTTTGGTAAATACCAACTAGCCTCCATCCACAGTCTATCAATACCAATTTCACAAAAACTATGTCAATGGTGTGAAAGTCCATCCCATGGATCTTAGATGAGAAGAAGAAAATTTAGAATCAAGAAGGAGACTTGGGATATAGGAGATGTGACTTTGTAGACAACCAGTTACAATTCAGAAGTTGAGGAGAAGGTACCAAAGGAAAGGAAAAGCCAAGCATACTGTTAATGGCCAAATTGTAGGGTGGCCTCCATGAACTTCACTTACTGGAGAAACTCCCATGATTATGTTATGTTACATGACAAAAGGAATTATGTAAATGTAATTAAGGTTACTGCTCAGTTGACCTTAAGATAGAGAGAATAATGACCATGGGTCTAACCTAATTACACGAGAGGTTTCCATCAGGAAATTTTTTCTACCTGCTAACAGAATGGGGAGTCAGAGAGATATAGAGCAAATCATACGAAAGATTCAACAGATCATTGCTGACTTTGAAGGTTGTGGGGGTCATGTGCAAAGGCTATCAATTGAACTGTGAGCAATCCATTGCTGGCAGTCAACAAGAACATGGGGACTTTAATTCTACAGACGCAAAGAACTTAATTCTGCCCACCAACCTGAATAAATTTTTGAACTGGATTCTTCAGGAGAGTTTCCAGAGAAGAGCTCAGCCTGGTCAAAACCCTGTTTATGGCCTGTGAGATGCTAAGCTAAAGACTTAGATGAGCCTGTTTCAACTCCTGACCTAGGAACTGTAGCCTAATAAATGGGTGCTAATGAAGTTGCTCAATTTGTGGTAATTTGTTATGCAGTAATGGAAAACTAATACACCTAAAAATCATTTTTTATTATGAAGCAGTAATTATGAAGAAAAATGAAGAGAAAATTTCATATGGAATACAGAGAGCTTATAACTTAAAAGAGATTTGCTGTGTACCACCAGGAACACCAGCATACCAAGAAGAAACAACTTCTTTTTTGATAAAATATTCAAGACGTCAGGCCTAGTACAGATTACTGAATGACCCTGGTACTTCCCACTTTCTCTTCTCTAAACATGCAAACTTAATCTTCAGCAGTTAACTAAATGATTAATAATCAGGTAGGGCCTAAAACAGGATCTATATAGAATAAAATAAAACAAACTATACAGTAACTAAATGTGTAATTATTGACAGAAAAAAACATATTCAATTAATAAAAGAAAGAAAAAGAATCTCTATTGTCAAAAAATTACCCAAAAAAACACAGAAATACTTTATACTAGTTGTCCATAGACTAAATGAAATTTCATACAACAGGGTCTCTCTTTTTTAAAAGAGTCAAATTAAAAAAAAAATCTTTGAAAAGGAATAAAAGAGCTCAAAGGCAACTGGAGGTGAAGAATATTATATTTAAAGTTAGTAAGGAACAAAAGAGAAAATAAAATTAAGAAATGAATATATTTGGAAACACAAAAATGATAACTGCAGTTGAAACAGGGGGACAATATAGGAATTCAGAAATCAGACAATATGGGGAACCAGGATGGCTCAGTTGGTTAAATGTCTGAGTCTTGGTTTCTGCTCAGGTCATGATCTCTGGTTCAAGAGTTTAAACCCCACCTTGTAATGCCAGTACAGAATCTGCTTGGGATTCTCTCTCTCTCCCTTTCTCTCTGCCCCTTCCCTGCTCGTGCTCTTTCTCTCTCTCTCTCTTTCTCAAAATAAATAAATTAAAAAAAAAAAAAAAGAAATCAGACAATATGAAATAAAAATGATGACTGAACTGAATCAATTATTATATTGAACTGAATAAATATGGAATTAAGATAAAGAAAGCCAACATAACTCATGGGAAAAATTAGCAAAAGATAAAGTGAAGAAAACACTCTTCATATAGAGTAAATTACAGCATGAATCTGCAGATTTGAGGGGCTTGTATTCTAAGAATGTTACTTACAGGGTGACCAGAACCAAGATATAATCCAGCAAAGTTATGGAAGAAAGGACTACACTGGTATTCAAATAGTAAAATGCAATCTCAGCCAAAGATAAAAATATTCTACAAGCCTCAGACTTCACTATAGTAACATTCCAATACTAAAGCAACCCAACATTTTTGCTAAGTTCTGAGAAAAAATATGACTCGATAATTTTATACCTATCCTCTTTAGAGGCAATGAACAGACATTGTCCAACACACAAGGCCCTTGAAGAAGAATCAAGTCAGTGACTAAAATCATCCAACCATGAGAAGTAACTAGCACTTGCTTTTCACTTTAATAATTAGCATTAGCTTATTTTAAACGTTTCTCATTATGGAAACTGTTGGAATGTACAAGACAAAACAGAATGCATTATTTTTTTACCTCCTATTTAATCAAAACATATGGAGCAATGAAAACGCGATGCTCAATAAAAATTAAATTGGACTCTGCATAAGGTAGCTAATTAGCGCCAGGTGCAGGAAACATTAAGTGCTTGTAGGAGGGAGATGATTACCTCGGGTCATGGGGTAACAGCTTGTCCAAGGAAGAAAGTCTGCAGGGAATAAAAGTATAGGTTTCCTTTCAAGACACACTCAGGATGCCTTTTGCAGAAAAGTGGATCTTGACATGAAAGGGTTCATATAGAATACCTACATGTTTTCTGATTTAAAAAAAAGAAAGCCTGGAATATTTCCAATACTAAGTTAAATTATATACAGCACATAACATTTTCCAGATTTCAAGGTGGGTAGAGGGTGGTGGTATCAAAAATATCAATTGCCTTATTCTGTAAGTAATGTCTACTTTATAATTTTTCCTGAATGAATTTTTCAATCACTCACTTTTTATTGGATGTCTTGGTGGTCTCAGTAATGTGCTTTAGAGCATGTTAAAACAAAACTGCACTTCAGTTCAAAAGAGATTTTTCTAAAAAGAGGATAGAATTATTTTTGTGTTTAAGCAGTGAAAACATTGCAAAAGCAATGTGCCTATAGATTTTTGTTTAGAACAGTGGCTGCTTCTTTTAATTAATAATAACAACATGGAAATTTTGCCTAAAACATATATATTTCTAAATACCTACAAACTCTGCTGTGGCCAGTCATGTTCTTCCATCAAAAGAACACATCGTTTTGAGTCACTAAATAAGGAAATATGTAGACGATTCCATAAAGTTGTGTATTGTCAGTTTGTTTTTGATGTTTTAAGCAAGTTTCACCTGATGCACACAGCTTTTCATCTCCATACTGGAGGCAGTCAGCATCTAGCATATGGTGTACATGATAGAAAACGGAGCAGGGCTCAACTTCACAAGCAAGGCAGCTGGTAGATTTGACAGTTCTTTTCCAAATTACTCATCATGTTTTGAGTTGCTGCTAGGAAAAAATGTGTTGCCCATCTCCAAAATAGATGTTCTTTTTTATTTTTAAGCTTGAGAAAGGCTTCCAATAGAAAATAAGACAGATGGGTATAGGAAGCAAGTTATTTATCCCTATTTAGACTATTTTCTTCTGTCAGTTCCCTTATCAGAACTTATCAGAAGAGTTTTCCAAATAAATGGATATTTCCACATTTTTTTGCTAACTGTGTCCTATGAGGTACTTTTGCATCTCATGTAAAGAATGACTCTGGAATAGTAAAATGTCAAAGCTGCGGGAAGGGCTGGCAGACATTTGATAATCAAAGTGGCCTTTGTCTAGATTCTGTGGTAACCAGCAAATATGAAAGTGGGATTAAAGGACTCTTTTCAGACGTTGATAACATTGCAGGCGAGGAAGTGAAATCTGGAGAATACTCTTCTTCATTGGCAAGTATGTGATTGTCTGCTTTCAGTAATGTCTCCCACGCCAAGGATCCTCTAAATCAAGAGTTATTCCTACAATCTCAAAAATAGAGACCAGAAGGTGTTTATTCCAACTGCAAATTGCAGAGTTGCCAATTCTTTAATTCCAATGCAGGTCATAAGAGTTATACATATGGACAAAACTCCCAGTTTGGGGGTTTATAATGATTTCTAAATGGGCTTTCCACCCATACTACCAAGTGTTTTTTTTTTCTTTATCCTATATGTAATGTAATGATTGATTCTGAATCTTTACAGATATTTTTACATTTTAAAAATAAAAATTTACAAATTAAATTTAATTTACAAATTAAAATTTACAGTATTTACATACTCTGGAATCTGAATATATTTCTAATTTTCTTTCAAAAGCTTTATATAGGAACTATCCCTTAAATTTTCTCTAAATTTTATATACTTGGTGCATATTTCTTCACCCAATTTATATGGGACTTCAAGGCCAGATTTTTTTCTCCTTTCTGTGGCTTCTACTTTGTTATATACCCTTTATGCTATCTCTATGAGCTTCAAAGTTGAAAAACTTACATTTCAGTCCACTAACAAATACTAATATTAATGTACTTTGCAGAGAACTTCAAAGTTTAAAAATGTGTGTCGTAGTCAACTAACAAATATTAATATTAATGCAGTTTCTATTATTTGAATATTTAATTTATGATTTACCTGATTTGTACCTTCTTACATTACAATAAAAGTTGGCATATCTATCACTCCTGAATTCAAATTCACCTAAAAAGTTTATGCAAAGATTCATATACACCAACAATGAAGCAACTGAAAGAAATCAAGGAATCCATCCCATTTACAATTGCACCGAAACCCATAAAATACCTAGGAATAAATCTAACCAAAGAGGTGAAAAATCTATACACTGAAAACTATAGAAAGCTTATGAAAGAAATTGAAGAAGACACAAAAAAATGGAAAAAAAGATTCCGTGCTCCTGGATAGGACGAACAAATATTGTTAAAATGTCAATAATACCTAAAGAAATCTACATATTTAATGCAATGTCTATCAAAATAACACCAGCATTCTTCACAGAGCTAGAACAAATAATCCTAAAATTTGTATGGAACCAGAAAAGACCCCTAATAGCCAAAGCAATCTTGAAAAAGAAAACCAAAGCAGGAGGCATCAAAATCCCGGACCTCAAGCTATACTACAAAGTTGTAATCATCAAGACAGTATGGTACTGGCACAAGAACAGACATTCAGATCAATGGAACAGAATAGAGAACCCAGAAATGGACCCACAAATGTATGGCCAACTGATCTTTAAAAAGCAGAAAAGAATATCCAATGGCATAAAGACAGTCTCTTCAGCAAGTGGTGCTGGGAAAACTGGACAGCGACATGCAGAGGAATGAACCTAGACCACTTTCTTACACGACACACAAAAATAAACTCAAAATGGATGAAAGACCTAAATGTAAGACAGGAAGCCATTAAAATCCTTGAGGAGAAAGAAGGCAAAAACCTCTTTGATCTTGGCCACAGCAACTTCGTACTCAACACGTCTCTGGAGGCAAAGGAAACAAAAGCAAAAATGAACTACTGGGACCGCATTAAAATAAAAAGCTTCTGCACAGTGAAGGAAACAATCAGCAAAACTAAAAGGCAACCGACAGAATGGGAGAAGATATTTGCAATGGACATATCAGATAAAGTGTTAGTATCCAAAATCTATAAAGATTACCAAAATCTATAAATATTATCAAACTCAACACCCAAAAAACAAATAATCCAGTGAAGAAATGGTCAAAAGACATGAATAGACACTTCTCCAAAGCAGACATCCAGATGGCCAACTGACACATGAAAAAATGCCCAACATCACTCATCATCAGGCAAATACAAATCAAAACCACAATGAGATACTACCTTACACCTGTCAGAATGGCTAACATTAACAACTCAGGCAACAACAGATGTTGGCGAGGATACGGAGAAAGAGGATCTCTTTTGCATTGTTGGTGGGAATGCAAGCTGGGTGCAGCCGCTCTGGAAAACAGTATGGAGGTTCCTCAAAAAACTAAAAATAGAACTACCCTACAACCCAGCAATTGCACTACTAGGTATTTATCTAAGGGATACAGGTGTGCTGTTTTGAAGGGACACCTGCACTTCAATGTTTATAGTAGCACTACCAACAATAGCCAAAGTATGGAAAGAGCCCAAATGTCCATCGATGGATGAATGGATAAAGAAAATGGATGAATGGATAAAGAAAATGTGTGATATATATATATATATATATATATATATATATATATATATATATATATATAATTTGCAACTACATGGATGGAACTGGAGGGTATTATGTTAAGTGAAATTAGTCAGTCAGAGAAAGACAAATATCATATGACTTCACTCATATGAGGACTTTAAGAGACAAAGCAGATGAACATAAGGGAAGGGAAAAGTAATATGAAAACAGGGAGGGGGATAAAACATAAGAGAGTCTTAAATATGGAGAACAAACAGAGGGTTACTGAGGGGGTGTGGGAGGGGTGATGGGCTAAATGGGTAAGGGGCATTAAGGAATCTACTCCTGAAATCATTGTTGCACTATATGCTAATTTGGATGTAAATTAAAAAATAATAAAATTAATTTTAAAAAGCTTATGCAAAGAAAAAGCAAGCTAATTTCCTCATTATGAGTCTCGTCTCTGGTGATCCACTAAAAGCATATCCAACGTTCAGTTTCCAAAATTAATAGCAGTTGTCAAGTTTAAAGTATAGTTCTTCATATTTTTGAACATTGTCATAAGTCATTGGAGATAGATTTATGAAATGACAGACTTTCCCAGAACAAAACACAATGTGTCAAAAAGCTATTCTTTAGTTCCAGTCCAATGGGAATTAAAAAAAATCATTTTAAACAAGAATAAAAACAGAAATAACTTCAAAATGCCTTGCAGGTGACAAGTACATCCCAATACTCTCTGTGCATCACATTTTCTATTAATGAACATCTTTTCTATTTATGAGTTTTAAATGTATTGGAAATTATTAACATATTGTTTTATGTTCTGGGAACTTGTGAAGTAATATAAATCAAGTGGTCATGGTTTATCGGCATAAGGTTTCTACATATAAAGATCTACAATTTAAATGTTATTTTTCCTGTTAACCAGAAAAGTTATCTTATTGTTTCCCATTCACTTCTTAATCTTTCATCATACCATAGATATGTAAAGTTATCATTAATAAGAATTCATACAACACTAAAAAATGAGGCTTAAAACTGTAACATATTCTTCAATTTCCTACATCTCCAAGTGTAAAAAAGCATGATCAATTTAATAATTATATTGAAAGAAAACAAGATTGTATTTTATGACTGCAAGACATAGCTATGTTTCAAAAACACGAAAGTATAAAATAATATATGTCTCAGAAACTAGGAATGTTGACCAATATTGGCATATAAACTGTTTCCACATATATAATCCGACCTGAACTCATTTCATTCCTACAACAGCTTTGAAAAGTCAATATTACTCTCTCCATTTTCTAGGTGAAGTCACTGAGGATCAGGGACATCAAACAACTAACAAAAGAAGCACTGCTCAGAAATAGCAGACCAGAAACTCAGATTGGGAAACCAATGTTCTATTTTCTGTATTGTTATGTATGGAGGAATATACTACATAACAATAAGGTTTGTGAATGTTTCAACTAATGGAAAAAAAAAAACGTTATGAGTTTGGACCAATACATATCAAATGTCAATGTCAAGTCAGTGTATTAAGAAAGATTTTGAAGTTAGATGGACCATTTACAGAGTTGTGTCAAATTGATAATTTATTAAAGTATCTCTTGATATATAAAAAAGAAACATACTAAATTCATTTACCCATCCATCCATCCATCCATTTATGCATCAATCTGTTCATTTCCTTATAACACAATTACCAAGATTTCTTTTATTTAAACACATGTATTGGTTGGTTAAGCTAAACTTTAAAAGAGATGCAGAAACATTACTAGATCAATGAATTTGAAAAGATTTTTTTTTCCCAAATGTTTACAAATAATTACCACTTAAATTACTGCAAATGCAGTTAACTTCACTTTTGCAAAGCTGAAAGAAGGATGAGATATATTAAAACCACCACCTTTCCATGCCAAAGAACACAATTCATCCTTCCCTTTCCCTCTTAGTGTAAGCATCTCCTTAGAATAACTTGAAGCATTCTACCACATTTTGCTTAAATAGGCATACAGATAATAAGTATACAGCAGTTAAAAATGCCCATAATAAACAAGGACTCGAAGCTGTTTATAAAAAAAAAAGTGCATCCAGTAGGCCAACTTCTTAATTGAGTTCATAATCATTTATCTTAATGAATATCAAGCATAACTAATACATGATTATTTTACATATACAGGAAAAAAGAATTATTGTATTTTTCTCTTTAAGAAAAGTTAGCAGTTTATAGTACTAAACATTCATATATTATTTTTCATGAAAATCATTACCTATTCATTGTTAATACCAAAAGTCACTATAAAATTGTTTATCAAACTGATGAAAAGATCAGGAGCAATTTTTTACAGAAGATAGTCCCTCAAGTAATATTTAAACATGGGTGATAAATATATTTCATTCTCTTAAATCCTAGTATGCGTGAGTTATGAAGCATTGTACAAAGCCATGCTAAATGGATAGAAGGATGGCTACTTACCAACAGGGCGAGCTGTAGACATTACAATGGTGTGGTGAGAACATAAAGAAGAAATTAAAAAAAAAAAAGAAAGAAAAGAAAATTATCAGAATGCATGATGTGTAATGTTACATTTAAGTATGGACAGTAGAGTGATTTCTAGTCTTATAATTCAAGTATGAACAGGATGTCTGAGTTTGACTAAAACTGAAAGTTATACATATAATTTTAAGAAAATAATTATTTTGCATTCCAGAATTAGCTCTATGTGATGTGAGAGATAATTTCATGTAAAGTTTGATTGTCATCACTTACTATAGTTATTATTTCAAAGAACTTTTTAAACAGCCTGTATTACCCCCAAAGTTAAGAACCTGATGAATATAACCATTCAAGTCACAGACTAGCAAATGTCATGTCAATAAAAGAAGGCCTCACTGTCTGATTTAAATAGGAATTGGATTTTAAGCATGGTTAGTCAGAACCATTACAAGGACTACAGAAAAGCCCCTGACGCTGCTTTTAAGCCAGTAATAAGTTAAGATCACATCACTTTTCATCCGTGGACAGGGTGGATGAAAATATAACAAATAGGTTGGAACATCCTTAGAGATTTCAACTGAGTAGCTCCCTAACTACTGTTAAACGTTTTTCTTCTTCTTCTTCTTTTTTTTTTTTTTTTGGCAGAGGGCAGGAAACAATGACTGACAAGTTGATTCTTGTTCACTCTGAGAATGGCTTTCAAACTGCTGCTTCAACAAATTATTATTATTTTTTATTATACCATAACTTTCAATCACTAACATCATTAGTAATAGGCTGGCCCTGTTATTAATGCACAGCAATTGTAAGAGACACACATGGGCTTAATAATACTTTCTTTACAAAGAATAATGCCAAATCAATTTAGATAGTAAACCACTTTATATAAAAGCAATGGAAAAATATAAAAACATATGGTGCCATTATTCCAATGAAGAAGAAATATATTTAGTAGCATTTGAACTTTTATGAACTCTTCCATTCAAAATATAAACTTTAGTGACAAACAAGTGTCTCACCCACATCCTAGTGGATAGCTCTAGTCCATATATAATGTGACTCTAGAATTTAGCATAGTTTTGTCTTGATGATGTCTCATTGGACATGATGAGATGGATATAGTCATTGAAACCATATTTATAGGCATTCATTCACTCAACCAATACGCCATGATTCTAGCTTTGTGCATTTTCTGAAACAATATGGTGCTGCCTATTTAGGAGATGCATGCCTTATATTATTATTTATTATTAAAAGGGGGATTAAGATAATTCAAAGAAGAGCAAAGCAATTATAGCAGCAGGATGAAAATTCTAGCTCAGTGAAGCTCTAATGTGTCCTACAGTCTATGATGTGTTCCCATAGCAAGAGGAAGAAAAGAAGAACGTTGCCCAATGCACAATTTCTTTCCAATCTTGGGGGAGGTGCACAAAAAAAATAACAACCAAGAACAAGATATCAGACGAAATCGTAAAGTTGTGCCTCATTCGAAATATATATCTCTTAATTTATCAACATCCAATAGGAAAAGAACTTTGTCTTTTCGTTTTTAATTTGCATTTTCAGGTGTCACCTGAGGCTAAATCTCAAACACAATGTTTCATTTAGAAACGAAAAGGCATTTTGAGTCTATGATAATAAAGAGAGAAAAAGAAGAAACCATGGTGAAAAATCAGGTTTAAAAAAATAAAATATATTTCTCTTTCACCTAGTCTAGGGTAATTCAAAAAGGAAAAAGTTTTATTGCCCTAGAAGCAAGATAGTTTTTCCAATGAAGTCTTGATTTATGCAAAGCCAATTTCAGCAATTGAAATGGGGAAAAATGTTTACAAATATGCAGTTTGTGTTAACACATTCTGGAGCCATTTAAAAAAGCTCTCTTAGATCATGAATTATTTGATTAGAATATAAATGCTAGGAGGCTGGTTGTTGTTTAGCATTACTTCTTTCTAATTTTATGTTCCTCAAGTCAGCAAAGGGAGCCACTTGCTGTTAAATTTAATTTTATAGTCTATTTTCACCTTATTTTGAAGTGGAAAGCAACTGAGTAAATCTGTGTTCCAGATTTTGACTACAAAAGTCCTTTTCCTTTTTCCCAATTGAATATCATGATAAAATTTTAGCAGAAACATCCCAATTAAACTTCTTGTTTTTGTTACATAGCAACATTTTATCTTGAAAAAAACCCCAGCAGGTGGATGTTTTCAAAATCAGCAAATTAAACTAAACTGTGTCCCTGCATTAAATGGATGAAAATGGATGTGGCCTCTTGGGTCGGTTGACCCTGTTCTAATAAAACAATCCAGGGAAGGGCTAACCATTTCATGTACGTGCATAGAAAAATGAGCACAGAAAAAAATTAAGTCATAGATAATATGCGTTTTCTCCTGTTAACCTCTTAGCATGAGAAGTTTCAACTGCTTTTCCTAATGGTAAAAAATATTTTTAAACAATATTTTACTCCACATTCTATTGTCTTATGGAGATTTTTTTTTCTTTAACCCTGTTGCTGAGGTTCATTCAGTCTTAGATGAGTAATAAATACATACCACACAGATTAAACTCTCTAATCCATCTACAGGACACAGATTAGGGGAGAGACCATTTAAGGTTTGCTGATTTAAAAAAAATCCTATTAAAAACAAAAAAACTCTATTAGTTTTTTAAGTTAGCTCTAAACATCCATGCGAGAGGAGCATGCTTTGTTAAATGAAATGTTAAACCTGAAACTTTCAACAAATTACAAAAACAATTAGCTGGGAAATATTTTAAAGCAAACAGACCACTTCATGTCTCATTCAGCCAAGCATTCAAGTATAAAAAGAACTGCTGCTTCTACAAACAAACAACTCCTCACATTTTCTCACCATTTATGTTTAGTCAGCAAATATATATATATATTTTTTAAATGGAACGTTTCTTGGTGGGTTGTTTATTTTTTTCCCCCACTCACTTTAGAAACAACAAATAAATAAGCTTTGGGGGAAATTTGGTCAAGTGATTGTTTTCCCAAAGGACTAGCACACAAATCTATATTAATATAGAATCACCTACAGGGAAGGTAGATTAGATATAGTAAAGTGGCTTACAAAGACTATCAGATTTTGGTAATATATAATCAGTGTATAAATTTGATTGTTATATGATCATAGCTTTTTATGATCTGTTAACTAATGAGGAATGGAAACGTTTTTGAACAACTAGCTTGCCAATTTTGTCTAAATCTGTTCTGTATCTAAGTTCACGCTAGAATGTCTGGATGGGAGGAAAAAATGGATTCAGTGGAATAAAAATGGAGTAACTGGAAAGTATGGAAATCATCAATATTTTCCAAGTCATTCAAAGTGCATGTCTCCTAATAGTTACCTGAAGGAAGTTAAGTTTTGGGTTCTGTTTGTTTGCTTGTTTGTCTTTTAGTGGTTTGATGCTGAAATCATGGGTGAGCAAAAATCATTTTTGGTCCAGATGGAGGACCAACATGAGAATCCCTGACACATTTCTCACCAAGCCAAATTCCTCCAAACCTTTTCACCCGTCTGTGAAAACTTCTGGGAGTACAGCTGCACAAGGTAGGAGGTGTGACTAAACAGGATGAGATATAACTGAGTCTCTCAGTTATAGGGTGCGAGCATGCAGCTGACCTGATAAAGGACGAGAGGAGAAGCCATCAGTTGGGGTGGTGGGAGAAAGGTGGAAAGAGATCAGAGGACGTGCTTGCCTATCGCTGTTTGAAATCCCGTGAGTGTAAATGATGCGGTGGGTGATGTCTCTTTGGCAAGAGTAAGTGTAGATGTCCACATGGTACCACTTGGTAGCTGGGGCTATATAATGTACTCATGTGAGTCAACAGGCACCACCAGGAAGACAGTTGATTCATTCTACCTCACTGTAGGGTTAAGTAATGCTTTCTTTCACTACTAAGCAATTCCAGGGAGTCTATAAATGAATATCATTCCCATGAATGAAAAAGTGCATGACACTTTTCCCAGAAAGTGAAAGTTGTTACAGGAGCCACACTAGTTCAGTTATTCAAGGCCAATGAACTTCACAAATCACTCTCTCAATCAGATTTTCTCAATGCGGTAGCTCATTTGTATCCATTTTCCACCCTGCAAGCAGTGTCAGTTCTATTGTTTTTAATTGCTTCTTGGATGCTGAAATAAAACGAATTTCAAAGTAGTACTCTACTAGTATAAACCCAACAAACTAGTAAACAGAAAACAGAGTACCTTTGAAACTGTAACACTTAAAAGCAGTAAATACTTCAAAGCGGTGGGACCACGAAGACTAGTATAAATCTTTTCTACTCTTAAGATTTACTTTTAAACCATATTAACTATTATTCATTAAATTAAAAAATCGCTTCAAATAATCATCCCTTTGAACCAAATTTGGAAGTAATTTTATTTCAATTAATAATAGAAAGGACACAAAATCTAAACATTTTAGTAAAAAACAATAGAAGAGTATCAGCTATTATTTTGACTGTGAGTTCACTTACCAATTTAACCAAATATTAATCTGCTGATTCAATTGTATTTCCCATCTTACGTTTCTTACCTCGGACTGTGAGAGAAGCAGAGGCTTCCACTTTTCCAACCCGATTCTCAGCAATACACATATAGGTGCCTTCATCTGTACTCATGGCCTTTTTAATTCTCAGAGTATAATCATCTTTGATGTCATACCTGTGTAGAATATGAATTGGTCTTATTAAATAGCATTTCAGCTATATTAAGATAACACTGTTTTCACCTTCATTTCTTCTCTTTTGTGACTGTATTTCAACTAAAACAAAACACATGTACACATACACATGTAATATGCCGCCACAAAGTGTAATTGCTTAGATTTAAGGTTTTACTGATAAGATCATGAAGTTCATATGTGACTTCTTGCGGTTTGATTATCAATGATCGATACTTTATACACATATACATCTCTTACTGCATCAAAACTATAAAAGGCATTAAAAGCACTTTAAACGTTTCCGTAGTAGTTCTTAGATAATAAGGAAACAGTGTATATTTCAGTTTCTCGGTGAGTTGTATTCTATCATTTTGTAAATTATGCTGCATTTAAATATCGGATTTAATTTGGGGGCTTCTTGAATATCAAGCTAAAATATATTAAAAGGCATTTTTTCTCTTATTTGTTGGCCAATTGACACAAACACCTGGTTGAAAGAATTAAGAAGGAGCCGGGGTTTTTTTAATTAGTAATATTAACTCTTAAAATATCAACATGCCCTGGAGTGGTTTTTGGAAATGCACATCCTCAGCTCTTTCACACATATTTATTTGCTTACTTCTATTTTTTTTAAGCTTATTTATTTATTTATTTAAAAAAAATTAACGTTTATTTATTTTTGAGACAGAGAGAGACAGAGCATGAGCAGGGGAGGGGCAGAGAGAGAGGGAGACACAGAATCTGAAACAGACTCCAGGCTCTGAGCGGTCAGCACAGAGCCTGACGCGGGGCTCAAACTCACGGACTGTGAGATCATGACCTGAGCCGAAGTCGGACGCTTCACCGACCGAGCCACTCAGGCACCCTTATTTATTTATTTTGAGAGAGACAGAGACCGTGCAAGTAGGGGAGGGGCAGAGAGAGAAGGTGAGAGAGAGAATCCCAAGCAGGCTCCACACTGCCAGGGCAGAGCCTGATGCGGGGCTCAAACCCACATCTTGGGGTTTGAGATCATGACCTGAGCAGAAACCAACAGTCGGATGCTTAACCGAATGAGCCACCCAGGTGCCCCTCATTTCTATTTTTTTAACAAGTAGACTAACACAGTAGCTCAGAAAAGAATTATAAAATTTTAACATGAATCTGTTGAAATGCTTTCATAAGAATATGCTTATTAGATTCTAAGAGATTATGATTACACAAGCAGAAGAACAAAGCTATTATTATCCTTTTCATATCTGATCTTTCCCCTTGATTTTCACTGATGGCCTTTGTTATTTCACTCACACAATTTTGCAATAGCTTTTGACTGATCACATTGACTTTCTTCCTCACATATATCACGCAGACAAAGCTGTATTTTAAAAATATTACCTTAATTGGTTCTGTCTGCTCACAACTAGCTGTGATTTCCTATTGCTTTCAGGACAAAACAAACTTTTTAGGCTTGCATTGAAGATGAGTATAATCAGATTTCTTCTACTTCTGGCTTTAGCTAAAAGAATAATAGCTTATGTTTATTGCAGTGTAAGACCTAATAATAGTTCTGTTTTATAGAGCTTTGCGTGACAAAAAGCAATGTCTATGAACCAGTCTTGCCAACTAAACGTAGCTATCCATGATCCTCTATCCTCCAATAATGATGGTTACTTTATTGTCAGCATGCTTTCATTTAAACTTCTGCTGAGTTACAATGTCATAAGTTGTTAGGAAAGCCTTATCAAACTCTTGTTTGAAGCTTTCCATCTCTATACTAGAAAACTGTAATTACTCTCTCCTTGAAACCTACTGCTATACAATCATTCTGCACTTGCTTACTTTTTGTATTTGTTTATTTTGATGCAGGCAGAGATCCTGTCTGCTTCACCCATTGCTATATCCTCAGCCCCTAACACAGAGCTTTTAACATCCAGTAGCATAACAAAGTAGTTTAGAGGACAGTCTCAGGAGCCAATGGCCAGAGTTCTAATCTAGGAGTCTACTTCCTCCTACGCTGGTAAAAGTGGACAAGATACTTAAATTCCCTGGGCCTCATTTTCTTCATTAGCAAAATGGTACTGACAATAACAACTACCTCTTGGAGTAGAAGTGAACTTTGAAGGAGACATTACACATAAAATGCATAAAACTAGGATACAGAAAGCACAATACACATTATCTATTTTTATTACACATAGTAGGAGTTCAGGAAATACTGGCTGATTACATGATGAATATCTCATTTCTTCCTGATATAATCTAAATGATTGCAAGGCTGCAAATTTGCCACATTTGTCCAGTAGGGTTTTCTTATGAGCTACATTTACAGTTTAGGAGGACAAGTCCTGGGCTAAAATGCATACAAGAGTAACAGTGCATGTAAACTTTCTTTGCTTAACTTTGCCAATTAAAAACATGAAAAAAAATGTTTTTATGATGGCTTCAGAAAAGGTGCTGGTGATGTATTTAATGTCTAATAAAAAAAATCCTTCCTACAGTTAGCCTGCGTGACATGCTAAGCTCTCGGATACAAGGATTGAATAAAAATATAGTAGAACAGATCAACAAAACCAGGAGCTGGTTCTTTGAAAGAATTAACAACATTGATAACCCCCTACCCAGATTTATCAAAAAGAAAAAGGAAAGGACCCAAATAAATAAAATCAAGAATGAAAGAGAAGAGATCACAACCAACACTGCAGAAATACAAACAATAATAAGAGAATATTAGGAGCAATTATATGCCAATAAAATGGGCAATCTGGAAGAAATGGACAAATTCCTAGAAACATATACACTACCAAAACTGGAACAGGAAGAAATAGAAAATTTGAACAGACCTATAACCAGTAAAGAAATTGAATCAGTAATCAAAAATCTCCCAACAAACAAGAGTCCAAGGCCGGATGGCTTTCCAGGGGAATTCTACCAACATTTAAAGAAGACGTAACACTTATTCTTTTGAAGCTGTTCCAAAAAATAGAAATGGAAGGAAAACTTCCAAACTCATTCTAGGAGGTCAACATTACCTTGATTCCAAAACCAGACAGAGACCCCACTAAAAAGGAAAACTACAGACCAATTTCCCTGAGGAACATGCATGCAAAAATCTTCAACAAGATACTAGACAACCAGATCCAACAATACATTAAAAGAATAATTTACCATGATCAGGTAGGATTTATTCCTGGGATATAGGACTGGTTAAATATTCACAAATCAATCAACATGATACATCACATTAATAAAATAAAGGATAAGAACCATATGATCCCCTCAATAGATGCAGGAAAATATTTAGCAGATATTTCTAATTCATCTCAAAACACTGAATTCTGGTTAGAGTTTTGTTACTGGCTCTTATTTAACTTAATAAAGTCAGTTCACAGCACTCTGAATTTTTATCAAAAGCTAAAAGAGAGAAAGATGATCTTGAGTGTCTATAAAGGCCTCTCTGGATCAAACACACATGAAAACCATATCCTAAAAATTTTTTTTAATATTTATTCACTTTTGAGAGACAGAGCACGAGTGGGGGAGGGGCAGAGAGAGAGGGAGACACAGAATCCGAAGAAGGCTCCAGGCTCCGAGCTGTCAGCACAGAGCCTGACACGGGGCTTGAACTCACAGACTACGAGATCATGACCTGAGCCAAAGTCAGACACTCAACCAACTGAGCCACCCAGGTGCCCCAGTATTCTAAGTTTTATAAAAGGATACTTATATTATCCATGATTTATGATTTGTCATTGAGGAAAAAAAATAATGAATTGTATGTTGCCTCACAGTTCAAGCAAACAAACAAAACACAAAAATACACATCCATTAGTGCATAGCATACTCAGAATAATCCTCTGAACCAGAAATTGTCATTTTACAGATGAGGAAACTGACCCTTAGTCGAGTGAAATGATTTGCTCAACGTCATTTTACTAATAAGAGAAAAATCAGAATTCAAACCTTGAACACTGCCTCTCAACCTGGTGCTTTTTCCACACCTTATGTACCCCTTTCCTACAGTAAAATACTTTGTTGAATTTTTAACTTAAGACATATATGCCACAATATCTATATCACCTGGATAGAAATATAATTTCACATTCAGCAAACATAGTTATACCTTATGGCAAATTTTACCTCACGTTAGATAAATTCATTATATAGAGAACAACATGGGGGATAGAGTGACAGAGTTTTTTATATCTTGCTTTAGTAAGAAAAAGTAATTAGGAGAGCCTGGGTGGCTCAGTTAAGCGTCTACCTTGGCTCAGGTCATCTCCCGGTTCATGAGTTCTTGGCCTGCAGTGGGCTCTCTGCTGTCAGTGCAGAGAGCCTGCTTCAGATTTTCTGTCCCTCTCTCTCTGTCCCTTCCCTGCTCTTGGGCGCGTCCCCTATCTCTCAAAAATGAATAAATATTTTTTTAAAAAAGTGTTTAATTATAACTTACAGATTACATAATACTTGAACCCCAAATCAGAAAACCCAAGTCTGATTTGAAATCAGACTTGCTAAGATTTCTCACTTTTTTAAGGAGTGTTTAAGAAAGCCAAGAATAGTAGTGGGGATACTGTATCAGTGTTTTAGTATTTTTAATTGTTTTTTGTTTGTTTGTTTGTTTGTTTACCAAGGGTTCCTTCATCAGGGATCCAAGTAATTGTGCATTCTACTCAATAATTGTAATTTGGTCTCCATAAGAAAAATGAAAAATGAAATACACCTTAGAAGAATAAACTGAATTAATCTTAGCTACTAAGAAAAGAGACAACCTTTCAAAGATACCATGCTAGTATCAGAAAATAGTAAGTAAACTTTTTTTTTTCTAACTATAGACAGGGTTTTAGTAACAGGCTGTAAAAGTCTGGATAAGGACAATGGTCTGGCGGTATGGAGATTCTGGCTAGAATATTTGCAGGATTCCAACTAGGTACAGAGAGTACATGTATCCAGGTCATAGGTCCATTTGCAGTGAGATAGTTAAGGCTGGAGAAGAAAGAGGTTTTTGCATGATATTTTTTTTAAGATTGTTTATTTTTAGAGAGAAAGAATGGATGGGGGAAGGTCAGAGAGAGAGGGAGAGAGAGAGAATCCCAAGTAGGCTCCACACTGTCCACACGGAGCCCAAAGCAGGGCTAAAAGGTACAAACCGTAATATCAAGACCTGAGGCGCACTTGACCAAGTGAGCCACTCAGGTGCCCCAGGATAATTTTTAATTATAAAATGCTTCCCTATATAAAGTGCTTCCTGGGTGGCTCAGTTGGTTAGGCGTCCAACTTTGGCTCAGGTTATATCTCACGGTTCACAAGTTTGAACCCCAAATAGGGCTCTATGCTGACAGCTCAGAGCCTGGAGCCTGCTTCCGATTCTGTGTCTCCCTCTCTCTCTGTCCCTCTTCTGCTTGCTCTCTCTCTCCCTCAAAAATAAATAAACATTAAAAAAAATTAAAGTGCTTATTCATTGGAATTAGTAGATGCTCAAACACTGCCTCATTTCAATTTACCTTTGAAAATCATTGACATTTGAGAAAATTATAATAAAAATGTAATAATTTTAATTATTTTATTCAAGAAATCCTAACATTTAAGGAGACTTACATTTCTCCTACATGCCAGGTACTACCTCTAAGACTTCTCCAGCTAACACATATGTTTCCTCAGTCCCAAAGTTTGATATGCACACATTTCTGAGGGACATGCTGTCTTATGCCAATTAGAAATAACCGCTAACTACACTAGTCTTTCTGGGTCCCATCACACAAAACCAGCAAACCAACCATGAAAACAACAACAAAACAGATTTGAACACTCTCTGATATCTTGGGGTGCTCAGAATCTTTAAATTCTCATTTTTCACTGGATCTTTGCCTTAGAGAAGATTGTGAATATTACCAGCATTATGGATTTATTTAGAAGTATTTTGAATATATATAAAATGTCTGAATCTTTCCATCAAGAGAAACTTTAAAAAGCTCCCCTTCTGCAACCATCCATCAACATTTGAATCCTGTGTGCCACAATCTACCAACCAGTCTTCCAACTTATTCCTATGATGAATGATCTCTTTCATTTTTGAACATCTCTATTAGATGATCTTCTATAAATGATAAAATAAAACACTTCTTCCAGAAGTTTCAAGTAATCCTATTACTTCCTGTGCCAATCAGAAAAGTGCACTCTCTCTCCTGCTTGAAGCCATATGAATTATTTCATTTTTAGGTCAAATATTTGTAACAACAACTGTATAATGTGCAGCAGATATATAATCTAAGGGTTTTAAGAAGAATGAAGAGCATCAATACAAATTCATCGGTTGATATACCTAAATATGATTATTTCATTCAACCTAAATATGGCTTCTCATTCAGTCACTCAGAATAAAACCAATTTCTATAATATTCAATGTTTTAGATAATCAATTCCTTACCTATCTGTCAAGGCTAATGTTCACCCTCTTCTAACCACATGACCCTTCTTTTCCTTGTTTAAAATAACTACCTCGTTGCTGTCACAACTTAATGGAGTGCCCTTCCCCACATCTTCCATTGCCAGTCCTTCTTGACTTTCAAGATTACTTAGAAATTACCTCAAAGATGTCTTTCCTGCTCAAATAATGTGAAGTAGCTTTCTACCCATCAGTAATTTTTTTAAATGTTTATTTATTTATTTTGATAGAGAGAGCAAGAATGCAAGAAGGGGAGGGGCAGAGACATAGAGATAGAGATAGAGGCAGAGAGACAGAGAGAGAGAGAAAGACGGAATCCTAGGCAGGCTCCACACCATCAGCCAAGAACCCGGTGCAGGCTCACAAAACATGAGATTACAACTTGAGTTGAAATCAAGAGTTGGATGCTTAACCACCCGAGCCATCCAGGTGCCCCCCCTCCACCAGTAACTTTAAAAGATTACTTTTCTTTCTTTTTATTTATTTTTTTTATTTCCTGTGTTACTTTTATTATTTTTTAAAGCACATAACTCTTTCAAGTTTTTAGCTTGTTTGTTGCCTTTCAAGAGCATGCATGTTCCATGAAAACAAGAACTGAATCCCTCTTGCTCCAAACTATTCACTTCCTGTCCTATAAAATACCACCTGTGATCTTGGCTGTGCTTAATGAAGGCTTATCGAATGAATGATGAACCACCCAACAAATGCTCAGAACTACTCTGTAGTTCTTTCTTAACAGGGTTACTAGTAAAACACTTGCGTGTAAAACAGAAAGATGAACTAATTTGAAATATATCAAGAAATATAGTAATGTTGTTAGGTTTATACATCAGCAGTTAGCTCTGAAATGTAGGCTAAATTGATACCAACATAATGCTATAAATTTAAGAACTCAAGATATATAATATATAAATGCTACTTTAGAAAGAGACAAACCTAAAATAAAGAAGATAGCAAATATTGACCAGCAACTAGACATTTGGTTTACATGTTATCATCATAAATTTCCCTCTGTAAATTAAAAACATCAAAAAATAATCTCTCTTCCTACAACAGAATAAATAAAGTGACTCTAGTAGAATATCTAATATAAATGTGAAGACTATGAGAAAACAGAGTTAAAGCTTTGTGTTTTGCTGAATGCTTTCAAATTTATTATCTCATTATTTTGGCAACTAGGGTGATTTCTTATAACATGTCTTGTGAAAATAAAATAATGACAATAAAAATACATTTGCATAGTGTTCTCAAATATACTCTTTAATTTATCCTCATAAAAATTCTGGTAGGTAAGGAGGAAAAATATGATTTCCCCCACAAAACTTAGAGATACACAAAACTTAGAGATATAAAGTTCAACCTGACTGAAAGCAAACTATATAGCTTTTTAATAAATACACTTTTATAGGGGCATCTGGGTGGCTCAGTCAGTTTAGCATCTGAGTTTGGATCAGGTCACGATCTCGCGGTTCATGGGTTCGAGCCCTGCATCCGGCTCTGTGCTGGTAACTCAGAGCCTGGAGACTGGTTCAGATTCTGTGTCTCCCTCTCTCTCTTCCCCTCCCCACTCGTTCTCTGCCTCTCAAAAATGAATAAAAATTAAAAAAATAAATACGCTTTTATAAAATATAGTATAGCAGAATCTGGGATATAATGTTTAATTTTATTCCATATTTATCCCAAGAGGAATTGCAGACATGACAATCATAAAGGTGATGTACATGAATTTAAGTTCTTCACAAGTGAAAATGAAACTTAGAAGAATACTAGTTCAGTAGAGAAAACCATGAAGAACATGAATCGGTAAACATAGAAATATTCAGTATACCAATATTAAGGGTGAACACTTGAAGCCTAAATTAAATACCTCTAGGTGAAGTGGGTGGGGGTACTAATTAATTATGTAATTAGAATAAAATACACCAAAATGAGTTATTCTAAGAAGCTAACAGATAATAAATTCTGAGACAGACTAAATAATTAAAAAATTGAGTGTAGTTTAATAGCCTAAGTTTAAGATTAGAAAAATAGCACTTTGCTCTCCAGAATGCTGAAATTCATTGGTAGCAAAGATTTAGACCATGTATGAATTTAGAATCTAGATTTTTCATCAACTATATTACAGAGGTTAGAACTTTATACCAAGAGACAGCATCAAGATTCAATTTTTTAAAATAACATGATGTATAAATCTATAAAGAAAAATTAAAGTAAGCATGGGGAATACTACCAAAATAGCAGCTGCTCCTGTAAATTTTTCCTTAATGGGTTCAATAAATAAATGGTCAATGCCTCATGGTCTGGGTACAGAAATTTATACTGGGTAATATAAATTCATAATTGCAATTTGGTTATTTGTGGGCTGAACTATGCACGAAAGCAAGGTGTGTGTGTGTAAGTGTGTGTGTGTGTGTGTGTGTGTGTGTGTGTGTGTGTTTGCCTCACAGATGTTTTTAAATTACTGCAATAATTGATATTGTTTAAAGTTTTGATATCTTCATATACAAGTTTGGATTTTCAAATCAAGGTCTATTTTACTTCAAAGTACACACCTTTTCTCCTTTATTACATTGCCAACCCAATGGGTCTAATACAGCGGTGCACTGCACAGCTGGGGACACTATTCCTCCCAACACCACTCAACCACTGTGGCAATTTCTCGTCTGAACCCTGAAGGTACCCTGATGAGCACAGGGGACTCAAGCACATCATGACCTTTAGCAATTTTTACAGTAAGAAGTATCTTAGGTCAGAGAAATGATAGACTTACAATGTGATCAAATTCACTCTTACTTGCAAAAACTTAAGAAATACAAGAACCGATTTTAAATAAACTGTATCCCAAAACACTTCAAAACCGAAAAAGAAATAAATATGTGGCTCATTCCTAATTTCGCATTTAGGCAATGTGAGGCAAAAATGACAAACTTCCTTTCCAAAGGCCACACATTGAGGCAATTATAATCAGGGAGAAAACCGTCATGAGTATCTACTACTAGCCTTTGTTTTCTCTAATGGGTCATGATTTCTCTGAGATAATAAATTGCCTCCAAAAACTACATATATCACAAGCAATTGGACGTCAAATTTTTCCACAGGTCCAATAAATGTGGCCTTATTTCTTGTATTTCTTTCTGGATAAGCTGGGATGTGCACAATAGTAATCTCATTGATGCTTTTCACTACTGCATTGGATAATTGGAGAAATAATCATTTTTCCCGAGAAAGTAAATATTGACTGAGTAATACACAAAACTATGAAAACAACTCCTTACATTTAGAGAGATCTTTACAAAAGAGTTTAATACACGGTTTCACAACAATAAATGATTTAGAAAGAATTGCCTATTTCCAAACACCATCTCATAGAAGATTCTGAGATTGTTGTCTTGAGCTGTAAAGAGACTAGAATCTGTGTCCTCTGCAGCAAGTACATTTATTCTTCTAACAGAGTGACACGCCCCTTCCATTTGATATGTGTGTTATTGCTGTGTGTGTGTGTGTGTGTGTGTGTGTGTGTGCGCGCGCGTGCACATTGGGCAGGTGTGCATTTCTGCACCAGTGATTTTATATTCAGAGTTTCAAAAGTTACAGAAAATGACTTTATTAATATTTTACTCGATATTTCTCTAAAACCAACTATAATCCTAGGAGCTTCATACATGTGTTTACTAATATATGCACACTTTAAAATCATTCTTTAATTAAACAATCAAATGCACTTAAATTTTGCCTTGATTTGTTGTCCCTTTAAATAGTTGAGAATCAATTTTAAATAAGTAAAGCATACTTCGTATAAAAGAGATACTTTGTAAATATGGTACAATATATATGATCAACATGTAGGAGGTATTGTCTGACTTTAAATAAAACCAGGGGGGAAAGAATGAAATAGAGGGGCAAAAAAATACTGGTGAGGAAATCCTAATAGGAATTGGGTGATTTTGATTGTAAAAATCTGTCAGTCTCAGACTTACATAAATGCAGTCATTGTTGCCAGGTTTGATTAATGACAGTTGTACAATCATGTGCTGACAGTCCTCACCATAAAGATACCTTTTTTTTTTCTGATATGGAACACTGCTGAAAAATGCAACCCAATCAGATTTGGCCCCCGGACAACATGTGCTATCATCACTGTACCGTGAATTGAGATTGATTGGTAACCAGCTGTGACAAAGTGGGAAAAGAAGCTCTGTTTTTTGTGTTGTTTTTTTCTCCCTCCAAATTAAAAAAAAAAAAAAAAAAAGGAAAAGGAAACTGAATTGCGTCAAAACCATTACCATATGTTCAGCTAAATAATAAACAAAACAAAATAAATTTATTTTAATACTTAACACAACAGTTTATGTGCGAGGTTCTGTTTATGCATGATCTTATGTTTGATGATCAATCTTAAAAGTGTTTCAAAAGTGAAAGTGTTATTCATGTTCAAAAACCAGTACTATACTCTAAAATCACTTCTAAATGTAAAGGATCTCTTATTTCTTTCATGGATAGTGAGGAGATTGCCTATAAATCTAAGTTTACTTTGAAGATACCAAACAAAATTTTTGAGAACTGGCAACATTTTATACATAACCACATCGCATACAATTCTCATACTTTGCAATCCCTAATGCATTGTAACCTTCTAGGATAGGAACTTTTCCTGATTTTCTGCCTTTTGTAAACATAATTCAGATAATTTAGGGACCTCCCCTTCCAAGCTTTCCACAGTGGCCTTAGAATTTAGGAGGAGAAAAGAACAAAAGAAAATACAACACAATTTCTATTACAAGGTGGAATTTTACCAGGTTCATTTCAAGCCTGTGTATCTCATTGCCTTGCTTGAATTATGTGAGGATTCTGCACGAATAAAACTTCCTGAATGGCTGTTCTCATTTCACAAGCACCTTTGTTTTTTTTTTTTTATGAGAGGAAATTTATTTTCTCAAGATCTTTACTTTTTGAAATCACCTACTACTTCTCGCTATGAGATGTCTGGCTCTAATTTTAGAACAAATGTTTTGAATTAGCACTTAACATTTTATGATGTATCTGCTTTATTAATCATTATGTTGGCCATTGGTAAAAATTATGAATTAAACCAGGAAACATCAAATGTCTAGGTAAGTAAATATGACTTTACTCCCTAAAGGAGAGTTAAAAAAAACTTTGTTTTCAATTTTCAAAATATTTGCACTCAGTCCAAATAGCTGAAGATAACCCTATACCTTTTGGACTCTTGCAAAAAATGAAGAAATGTCTACAATAAGGGCCATTCCATAGTTCCATAATTCAATGCAAATTTAATTATGGAGACTTCATATAAAAATATCGCAAAGTCTATTGCCCTGCTTTCAAAAGAAGGATTTTTAGGGTAACAGTTACTCGTGAATCTTTCAGAGTCATTCACTGATAATTAAAGACACACTTATCAACTAACTGACGGCACTAGCATGGATTCCAGTGGACACGGAGATACAGCCATTTAGAACCCATGGTGATGCGTTTCACCTGCTCAAAAAAGCATATGTTAACAACTCACAACATTAAATTGAGGCACTCCTGTATAAAACATACACTTTCTTGGAGAAATTTAAATCTTTTGCTTTGTTCAGGCTTGAAAGCGGATAAAACAGAAAAAGTTGCTCAATTTTCCTAAAGCAATCTTTCTGCTCACAATTATCGCAACAAAATCCTTCCACAGACAACACTTGAAACTGTCATTACAACTCATGTAAGCGTCTCTTGGCAACCTAAATCTCAGGTGATAATTTCATACTCTCTAATACTTAAGGTATATCCTGAAGTCAAGCTCTTAAATAACAATTGAAGTCTGGGAGCCAAAATGAGCCCAGTGGGTCATTATCATGCTGGCAAATGGATACCGAGTCAAGTTTTCTATACTTTACAGACAACTTGGGTCACATTCTCCTTTTTATCTATCATTATACTACTACTAATATCATCCTAATTATAATATATAATAATATATAATAACATACAATACAAAATACTATATATTATAATTATATTGTAATTGTATTACACTTCTAAAAGCTAAGGTTTGCAGTTTGAGGAAGAAATATTTACGTATTCTTTCAGGATTCAGGTCATAAGAGTTTCTGGACAGGGCACCTAAGAACAGTATGAAGGGCAGATATCTTCTTAAAAAATGAAAACTAATGCAATATTCATTGGAAAGGGAAAGAAAATAAAAAAATGTGGAAGTTCAGACTTCTAGGGAAATATTAAGAGGCAAAGTCATCTCTGAAAAGAACTTGCTGTACTGTGCTGGGAGCCTCTACTGAAAGCCAAGATGAAATTTAAAATATGATGGCATCTGACTCTGCCCTAAATAACCAAACAATATTTTAGATTCTCTTGGCTTCCCCTAAAGGCTCTCCTCGTTACCTCCATCTGAGGCATAGGTGGCTCCCTCCTTGTCAGCCTGACCATAGATGGAAAACCCTCTACCAAGTCTCCCTTTAGCACAGCTGAGGGAGCAGGACATTCTCCAACTGAAAAGCTGAGAGAAAATAAACAAACAAAAAATGTTTAAAAATGCCCACACTAGGATAAAAATACTATAATTGGTTTAATGAAGTGCAGATTTCAGATCACAGGGTAACTAGGCCCAAAAGAACACTCCCGGGGGTTCCCTGACGCGGCCATCTTGAAACCGGAGCCTCTCTCTGGAGCTGGAGTAATTAAACCGAACCGCAGCTGAGCCCTTCCAGAAAGGCCAAAGCACACCACTCACCCCAAACTAGAAGTGCCTGCGAGTTTTAATCACTGTAGCCTGCTGCCGTGTTTTGAGTGCCCCTGTCTACTCCTCTGACAGACAATGGGGCCTCCGGGGATTAATTCTCTTGGTGTACTTGTGAACAACTGTAAAGTTCACAGCCTGTTGTCTTTAGTCACCACCCGTTTCCATCTTCTCCTGTTATCTTATTCTCTCATTTTTCACTTCTACAGTGAGCTTTGTCTCCTCGGATGCAACCTCTCACAATTGCATCTTGTAGCCACCTCCACCAAATTTTTCACTATGCCTTCTGGAATACTAGTTCACTGACCTGTAAAACTTCCTTATCCTCTCTCACAGAATTTTACCTTCACTTCGTGTCTTAATGAAAATCTGGCTTTTTCCTGAGTTGGTGAAAGTGTGGAAGAGGAAGAGATGTAGGAAGTATACTCCTTGCCACTCCAAACAATAACTCAGTAACTCAATAACTCAGATCTTGACCTGAGCCGTAGACTCAGCCAGTCTAATTGACTGAGCCACCCAGGTGCTCCTGCCATCTTCTTTATATACCAAGAGTAGACTTACAAATGCTTCAATTTGCCCTCAACTGGCTCTCTAGAGAAAAGTCCATCCAAACTTCTAAACCTGCCCAGTATGTTCTTTCCTGACCTAGTCTCTGCTAACCTCTCCAGTCCCACCTTGCACTATGGCCCACTTTATACCTGAGTCCTCAACTGTACTCCAGAATTCTCAAGTTCTCTCCTGCTTCTGCATCTCTGCATATGCTGTGTCCTCACATCTGGACTTTTCTCCATGCCTCCTCACTCCCCATTTCTCCCTCCTTATAGCCTAACTACCTCTGCTTATACTGGTATAAAATCAATGTGTTGATATCTATCTACACTTCAGGTTTAAGCTTCACAAAGGCACGGTCATGTCTTTGTTCACAGATGTATCCTCAGAGCTTAGTACAGTGAATAAAGGTAGTCAAGACCAATTTGTTCATGAAAAATTAAATTAAGGCTATACACACACAGGAAGAGGAAGGTCCTATTTTTTCACCAGTATCAAACAACACTGATAACAAAATGCCAAATCTGTATAATAGAGAGTCTGTGGGCAACACAAGACACATTCTGAGCATTTAGACTCACTTTGTTTTCAGTTCCCTGAATTTTGACTGAGTTTACTTAAATTGTATCTTCTACTCATAGTTTTTACCTCAAACGTTTTTCTGTGTTCATTTTCTCCAAATCATTGACTAATACCATAATTAACAACACACTAGAAGGGCCCCGGAGCAATCCATAGTTTGATGGAGATACTCAGTTACAGAGTATACTCTTACTCACACCTGTCCTTGTTCTGTGATTTAACCTGTTGCCTAGATAAACAAAAACAAAAACAAAAACAAAACAACAACAACAAAAAAACCCCTCAAGTTCAACATACATCAGTAAGAAAGAAGTGAGGTCCAAAAAGTTTAAGAAAAAATTATCTTTAAGATAAAAATTATCTTTAAGATAAAAATTATATGATAATATCTTTTATCACTGATAATCTTTTCATTATACCAAACATTAACATACTAATCTTAATTAGTATGTTAATTAACTAATTAACATAACTAATCTTAAAATTAGAACTGTGTGTGTTTTTTGTTTTTTTTTTTTTAACGTTTATTTATTCTTGAGACAGAGAGAGACAGAGCATGAACGGGGAGGGTCAGAGAGAGGGAGACACAGAATCCAAAGCAGGCTCCAGGCTCTGAGCTGTCCGCGCAGAGCCTGACGCGGGGCCCGAACTCACGGACCGCGAGATCATGACCTGAGCCGAAGTCGGCCGCCCAACCGACTGAGCCACCCAGGCGCCCCATGTGTTGTTTTTTTTTAATTGACATGCTATTCACTATTTGTCTGGCAATAGAAATTTTGTTTTGATTGCTATAGGTTTTCTTTCTTTCTTTCTTTCTTATTTATTTATTTATTTATTTATTTATTTATTTTTGGTGTTATTTATTTATTTATTTATTTATTTATTTATTTTTGGTGTTATCTGCAGATTGGGCACTGACCTATCATTGCTAATTACATTATTGTTTCCAAAACTGCAGAGAGCTTTTAATATCATCTTATACTGATTTTCACTAAATTTAAATCCCTTAAAAGTTTAGAGATTGTGTGTGTGTGTGTGTGTGTGTGTGTGTGTATACATCATGTTCTACTTTCTGTCACAGTCATATAAGATTAAACTCAAACCAGTCTAGAGATATTAGAATTTCATGTAGCTCATCATAGCAGAAAGGACTATTTATTTTTATTGCTATCCTTACTATGCAACCATCCTTGTGATTTATTCAAATAAAATAATATCTGCAATTCCTTAAATGCATTACTTTAAATGCTTTTAAAACTTACTAGTATTATTTCCATATGTTTGTGTAACTAATTAGAACATGAAAATTTATGGTAAAAATTGCAAATAAATCACAATTAAGGAAAGCATTTTGGAACGAATAAAGTGGTGTAGGCAGGTTAAATTATCCTTTAATTTAGAAATAATTATTGGCTTAAATTCATTCAAGGCATTTTGATTTTACAACAGGACTAAGAAATGTAACATCAGGTTTGGAAAAGTGGATCTACTTCATAATTGTGTGTTTGATTAGAAATTAATCTCCACTTTACATTCATTTAGAAGAAGGATTTGGGGGATTAAATCCACAACAATCCATAAAATTCATAGCTTACACCAGATGTTTTTGACAGGGAGCTTCTTGTACTCTTCTGAGTCGAGAATGAACACTGTGCAATAAGGGACTGCAAGTTCAGAGTGAAATAGATCTTCAAATGTGCCATCTATCTGGTGGCCTTGTGATCCTTACTGAACAACCTTTAAGAAGATTCCATTGGTGTTGGAAGGGAGCATTCGCTGAGGTAGAATGGAAGTGTTCTGCATTATCAGTTTGGGTTGTGCTTTGGAAGATTCAAAGGGCTCTCTCTCCTCTTTACTTCTGCCCACAAAAACCTCCTCATGAAATGTGTTTCTGGAATAATTTAGAAATTCAACACAGCTACATAGGGGCACTTGTCATCATTAAGTGTGTAACATACCATAGAGGTTGGTAGATATATTTGAGAATAGAAGGTTCAGACACTTCTCTAATTAAGCTCCTCTTAACTAGTTTTATCAATTCAGCAACTATTTAATGAGCAAGAAATATAAAGAAACATTTCATGCCTCATATATTCTAGAAAATATGCAAGAATATACATTCATCTGAAGTCATTAGTGAACCAAAGGACCTTCTTGCATTCGGTGATGACCTATTTATGTCAAGTCTTGCCATGGCACTATTTGTCCTTCTCACTGGTATAACCTTCATAGCCAAGGCAATAAGAAATGACTTTGAGGTCTATTTCTTTGAACAACATTCTATTATTTTTGTCTAACGTTAAAAACAAAATTAAAAAGCATATAAAATAGCATTCAGGTAAGCAATTCCTACTTCATCTTTTCTACTAGTTCGGGGTTTCTTGACCACAGCACTTAGTGACATTTTGGACTTTTGGGCCAGATTATTCCTTATTGTGGGACTTGTCCTGTGTATAGTCAGCCATTTAGCAGCATTCTTAGCCTCTCCCCTCCACAAGACAGTAGTACCTAATTCCCCAAATGCAGCAATCAAAAATGTCTCCTCATATTGCCAAATGTCTCTCTGTAAATGGGAGAGGCAAAGCTGGCCCTCGTGAAGAACCACTGCACTAACTGTGTCTGGTGAGCACCACATAGCAGATACAGGGCTGGACATTTAAGAATGAAGATAAATATGGCAAGGGGAGTTGGGAGACAGAGAAACAAACAATTACAATAACAAAACTAACACTGTTTTCGCTTAGTTACACAGAACTTTAAAAAAAGCCAATGGCTATTGAGTAAAAAAAAGTGGAATGAAGGGTGTTTAAGATACAAATGGGAAATGAATGCAAGCTTTCATGTCAGAGAGACCTGCGGTTTGCATCCTGTTTTGCTACCCTCAGGTCCTGTGACCTTGAGCATTGTGCTCATTGTCCTTAAGCTTCATTTTCCTGCACTGTTAAAAAAAGGGATTCATGGGGTGCCTGGGTGGCTCACTCTGTTAAGCGGCTGACTTGAGCTCAGGTCATGATCTCAGGGTTCTTGAGTTTGAGCCCTGCATTGGGCTCTGTGCTGACAACTCAGAGCCTGGACCCTGCTTCAGATTCAGTATCTCCCTGTCTCTTTCTGCCCCTCCCCAGTTTGTTCTCTTTCTCTCTACCCCCCCCCCCCCAAATAAACAAACTTAAAAAAAGAGGGGTAGGTGATTCATACTTTAAGGCTATTGGGGAGATTAATTATAACTGTACAAGCACCTAGCATAAAATCAGTGGGCCCTCAAAAAAATACCATACTCTTTATTATTTTAATACAATTTCCTGTAAAGATAAATTATTTTAGAGGCACTCAGCTGGTTCAGTTGATATAGCATGCGGCCCTTGATCTCTCAGTATTGTGAGTTGGGACCCCACATTGAGTGTAGAGATTACTTAAATACAAAATCTTAAAAAAAAAGATGAATTATTTGAGTGAAGTAGTTTAGACAGTGGACTTGAGGGGTAACGTGCCTAATTGGGTTCAAATCTCTACCACTTGAATTTGCCCCTCAGATTCCTCCTTTGTAACATAAAAATGATAAGAACACTTGTTTCATGAAGAAACCGTGAAGATCAAATGAGTTATCTACATGTAAAGCACTTGAAAAATTAGCTATTGTCCCATAGTCAATTTGAAGATACACATTTCTTCTATTTTAACATCTCTGACATTAAAAATCATTTTCCATAGATGACATACTATATTTGATCAAGCAATTTTTTTTCTTCTTCATTCAGAGAAAGTATTGTCAGATCCTACAAACAATTCCAACTTGAATTCAATGACTTATAATATTATTATAGGACTAAAAATAATAGTTGGGTTAAACAAATATTTTGACTTCTGTATTTAATAAAGACAACACCTCTTATCCAGCACCCAAGGTGTAAACCTCAGTATTACTTTTATCCCCTCTTTCCCCATGAATCCTGACATAGAATCTATCTCTTTAAGGAAAAACAAAACAAAACAAAACAAACAAAAAAACCCCAGAAACACAACCTTTCTTTGTATTGCCATTTTGTATATTCACAGGAAATAACCCAAAAGAATCCCCTAACTACCTTTTAAGCAACTTCTTACCAGGTATGCTCACCTCTGAACATTCTCTACTCCAAACTACCCTATATAAAATTTGAGAATCAATTTTTTAAACCTAGAGACAAAGACACATTTGTATTGAATGTGCTCCAGTGAATCCCCATTTCATAGTGTATTCAGTATAAAACACTTTACTTGGAATTAGAGGCTTTCATAATAAAGTCTCAGCTAACCTTGTTGGCCTTAAGTGCCACTCCACTCCACTCCAGGCAAACGGAACCACTAATTGTTGGCATATTCTTTCCGCCACCAATGGTTTTTCATCCTGCTTCCATCTCTAGGAATATTCTTTTCAGCTCCACTTATGAGAATTCTATTCTCCTTTCCAGACCCATCTCTAACATCACATGGGACTAAAGCAGCTTTTCCTTTCTGCAACTCTAAAGAGTCTGTATATCATAGCTTTTTAAAATAGTTTGCTTTATTTAGTAATTAACATTATACATATCTCATACCCTCCCCCTAAAATCCTTGAGAACAAACTCATCTTTTTTTAATTTGTTGCATTATCAACACTAAAAATGTGCAATGAATATGTATGATTCTTTTTGAATTTTTGAAATGTAACATTTTAGGGGCGCCTGGGTGGCGCAGTCGGTTAAGCGTCCGACTTCAGCCAGGTCACGATCTCGCGGTCCGTGAGTTCGAGCCCCGCGTCGGGCTCTGGGCTGATGGCTCGGAGCCTGGAGCCTGTTTCCGATTCTGTGTCTCCCTCTCTCTCTGCCCCTCCCCCGTTCATGCTCTGTCTCTGTCTGTCCCAAAAATAAAAAATAAAAAAAAAAAAAAAACATTAAAAAAAAAATAAATAAATAAATAAAAAAAAAAAGAAATGTAACATTTTATTAGTTCACATTAGAGATATTTGTTATTCCTTTGAGAGAATTGCCATCTTGCTATAAATTGTGTTCATAGTAAGGCTAAAAATATTTTCTTTTTCTCTCTTTATAAAATTCTTCAAATAAGGGTTAAGAGTCCTGATTGACTTTTTTGCTTCTATTATTTGTGGTATAAATGTTGAACAAAACTTTTAGAAAATGTGGGTTGATGGATGAAGTATTTATAGCTTCCATCAAACATATATTTTACAGAAAGTGCCAGTTGTATGAATGGCTGTGAGAGTTAACCAGGTTTTCTTAATAAAGGCACCACACACACATTTGATGAAATTAGTTGAAAGGTATTACGGTAGGTCATATAATTGCAACAGTCACAATAATCTTAAGAATGATCAGCAAAATTTCCGCACTGAGATCTTGTCACAGGTCTATCCTATAATTTATGACAAATCACTTCTCAGAAGAGACTTCTAGTACTTTAATTTCTTGGCAAAGGTTCACTGTGTCCCAATAGCAGCCCCCACGCCTAAATAGGTCCTTTAAGAATGACCTTAAACTTTGTTTCAGTGGGCTATAGGAAATAATGATATTTTTTTAAATGATGCAAACTTATTTATTTGATACAATATAATGGATTATATAGTACTGATAAGTGCCATTATGATAAAAGTTATAAAAGCATTAATATGTACTTTATTACACAGATGTATTTTGTGACCATCTAATAGGCAAGCATTTACTAAGCTGTTTTTTCCTGATCTATAATCCCAAATGGAGAATGGAAAAAAAAAATTGTTCCCACTTAGCACTTCTAGATAATGGTCAAGATTGCGGACCTTGAAGCCAGTCATCCAAGATACCTTACTAGATGATTGACTTCATCTTACTTACCGTACTCTTTGTGTCTCATGTTTTTATTTGTTATATGGGAATAATAATAGTATTTATATCCTACGGTTGCCATAAGGATGAATGTTTTCATGTAAAATGCCTAGAATAGGTATGATATAGAGAAGTATGATGTAAATATAGTTATTAACATTATATTTACAGGAAAGGAAAATGCAATAAAAACAACTCTTTTGAATCAATATTAGCCTTTTCCTATAAAAACCTAAATAAGCATTCAGGGTCAAAGGCAATTTTAAATTTTTAAAAAATGTCCATATATACATAAAAATCTGATAGCATATATGCAAAACATAAAAAAAGTAGTTATCAGTTATAAATGGTTATATGAGTAACTGTACTTTTCTTCATTAGGCCCATCCATGTCAAATTTGCTTTTTTTTCCCTCCTATAAAAATGTGTTATAATTTTTAAAGTGTTTTGAGTTGTTGCCATTCACAGAATGATGCCATTTCAGAATTTAAAGGCACCACAGAAACCATCCAATCCAACTTGCACATTTTGCAGGTGTAGACCCTAGTACTCAACATATTATGTAAATGATTTAAAACGGCATGATGCATTTTTGCAGAGCTGGGATAAGATTGTTAGTCTCCTAAATTCAACTTTACCTTGTAAGCCCACATTGCAATTACAACTTATTAAGAACAGCAACAGCAAAAAATCAATCAGAAGCATATCTTAAGAAAAACCCCCGGGTGATTAAAAACCATCTAAGTGATTCTAACAACAAATTGTCATATGAAGGCAAGGATTTGTGTTAATATAGTCAATTAAATAACTTTCTTTTTAATTTTTTTTATTTTTTAAGTTTATTTATTTCTTCTGAGAGAGAGAGAGCTGGGGAGGGGCAGAGAGAGAGAGAGGGAGAGCGAGAATCCCAAGCAGGCTCTGTGATGTCAGCACGGAGACCAATGTGGGGCTCAAACTCACGAACCATGAGATCATGACCTGAGTCAAAACCAAGAGTAGAATGCTCAAGCAACAGAGCCACTCAGGCACCCCTCCTTTTTTTAAAATTTATTTTGAGAGAGAGAGAATCCCAAACAGGCTCCATGCTGCCGACGTTGATCCCAATGTGGGGTTTGCTTTCATGAACTGTGAGATCACGACCTGAGCTGAAACCAAGAGTCAGATTCTCAACTGATTGAGCCATCAGGCTCCCCAACTTTCTCCTTTTTATATTTTGTGTAGAGTTGAGGTAAGAATCTAGGATACTAGAAAGTGTGTCTCCAATGGTAAATACCCAATATATCCACCTGAGTCTTGATACAATGACTGTCTCTTGGTAAACCTTTGGCTTGTCCTACAAACTGGGCTAAGTAAAATGCTGCCCTAATCCTGATCTCTGCCTAGGGAATTCTCTAACATCCTACGCTATGATGGAAGAAACAAACCTGCCCTAGCTTCTATGTTGGACAACACCCACATGCCAATGACAGGTGGCACTCAGACAGATCCTTTTGCAAACTGCACCTGGTCTTGGCTCTGCCTTGACACAACACAAGAACTGCCAGTTAATGGGCATCTTTGACTTCGAGGCATTTCATATTCCAAGTGTGTCCCAGCTTGTTAGTTGACCACTGGCCAGAACCCAAATTGGATGCCAGTTCCTGCATTGTCCCTGAGCTGAGATTCTCAACAGATGGGCCAATGTGGTCACAGGATGAGGTAACTTGCACTCTTCAACCTAGGTGGCAATTAGTTTTGTGTTAACAGCAACTATTAGCACCTATTTGATGAAAACGCAGAGAAAGTACCATTTTGGCATCCCTCTGAAAGTTGCTAATTAATTCTGTTTGTAAACAAAAATCTATATCTTCAGCTTCCAAGAAGGTAACTTTGACATGGTCCAAATATAGATTTCCAAAACACGAAGACACTAGGTGTGCTTATGAAGTTGGTCTAAAGATTACACTTAACATTCCTATAAAGTTATTCATGATACAGCGTTTCTAGCTGAGTATCTAAAATTTTATCAAATATAAAATTAGTCAGTGGCTCAAGTCCATAAACAATTAATAATCACATAATTACAAAGCCCATTAGTTTAAAATATATGTTTTATGCTGGAAAGATTTTAAATCAAGTCCTAGCTCTAACATGTATTAATGTGTGACTTTGGAAGCAAGTTACTTAAACTTCTGTTTCCATAGCTCTCAAATGAGGAATAGTATTATTTTAGAACACTATTTAAACTAGTGTAATTAACATATGGAAAGCAAAAGTGCATGGCAAATAACAAGTCCTTCAAAATTACATGCTTTTATTGTTACATAATCTTCTTACACAAGTGATGGTTTTTTTATTATCAGTCGACAACTGATATGATATAATGTGTGAAATTTGAAAGTCCCAACCCAGATGTCTTATTACACTGGGGCTGCAATAAAATATGTTGACCGTGTACAAGCTTTGAGAGGTAGGAAAATCAGAGGTAACTTTCAGGCTTGGCAAACTGGCTGGAAAAATTTATAAAGAAATCTATACGATTTAAAAGCAAAAGTGGTATCTATTAAATCAGTAAGATTTTATGTTTCTATAGAAACTGATTGGCCAAAGAAATTGAGTATCCATAGAAATTGTATACTTTATATTTTTCACCTTTAATATATTTTCCTTGTAGTTTTCTAGGTAGCTAATAAATGCCACCAACCAGCAGAATTTATAAAACTGGAGCACTTGTTATGTGTATCCAGTGTATAGTATTTACAGTTCTTTGAATGAGTTATATGATTTTAATAACCCTTTGAGTGAGAATGGATGGCATAATTATTCACCCTGTACAAATGAGTCAAAGTGTAGGTTAGTTATTAGTCCCCTTGCATTTCTGGTCCATTTCTTCAGAATGTAAAACACAAAGAGTTGAAATATCTTCTTCAAGGTCACACTCCTAGTTAGTGGTAGAGAAATATGTCAAACACCATTTCCAGAACATGGGAGTATAACTAAACTGATTAAATGATTGAACAGTGTCAGAACAAGCCTAAAGTTTAATCTCTGAAGATGGTCTCAGTATTCTTCATGTTATTCATAGCTATATTAAAAGATCTCACAGTAGTTGTCCATGTAGTTCTATTTTTTTTTTCTAGACAGAAATGGCTAAGGCATCTATACAGCTAAAAAATTACAGAGTATTCATTAACACATTTCTTTATATTTCTGAGCCTTAGGGACCAATTCACTTTTCAGATGTCACATACAATGTTTATATACATTGCTTTTCTCCTGCTCTTAGTTCTTTCTGTTCTTAATTTTTTTTTTAATTGACCAATCTTGATCAGCCTACCAATCAGCATGGTTATTTATCAGGAGCCCAAATTACCACATGTCCTTGAAGCACACGCTGTATGTGAAGAAGACCCATCTCCTCAGCAGGGTGGCGGAGCACCTGTTCAGCATCTCCGCATCCCAGAAGCACATTCTCTAAACAATGGAGCTTCAAAACAATTAATATAAGAACATTTTCCAGGGCTAAGTGAAAAGAGCCACTTAGTGTGAAAAAAGCCACACACACACACAAAAGAATTATAAGTGGTTCTATTCAGTTTCTTTTCTTAAGGATTCATGTATTTATGTGAATCTCGCATTTCATGGAACTAAGAACTCTAAAAAGTCTCTCTTAAAATAGACTTGCACTTCAGAGAAAGGAATTTGTCAGTGGCTTCAAGAAAATTGATAGAATTTTCCACCATATATCTTGCAACTCTTATTCTCGAGTCCTTTATCTATTTTTATGAAATATTCATGAATTATATCTAGTATGTGCAAGCCATCAACTGCATTTAGAATTTGCAGGCATACATAAGAATGTAAATGGCATATTTTATTTCCTTTTTGCTCTGACAAGCTATTATAAACATTCCTTTCTGTACTCTAGATCTTTATTAAGAAAGTTAGTGTCACTTTAGAGTTGGTTCAGAAAATAAATAAAAATGAAATTAAAAAATCATGGAGCTAACCATATAGTGATATAACTAAAATTTATATGAATGGTAAAGGATGCTAAATCTCATATTTACAATTCTTTAAAAGACTGGTAATAATTAACTGAAACACAATCTATACTGACAAGACCAGATAAGAAATTACAATGAGATTAATCACACTACTTTTTAACTAATTTCTGAGAAGGGATATTTTTATTCTTCTCGCTAATATTAGATTGAACAGAGTATTGTCGTGTTGGTGTATTTTAATTTTTTTTATTTAATTCATTGTAAATTTATTATTTTCTCTTTCTTTTTACATTAGAACACAGTATTTTCATAAAGCTTCAGCATATAATGCATATTATATTTATTTTTTATTTTGGTATAACAAAAATATATAACATCCCTACGATAAGATGGAGCATAGCACAGACGAAACATAATCACAGAATTAAAATACTGGCAACTTCTATCACATGAAACACTTTATGGAAAGATGTAGTGAAGCAGCACCTGGTCATCAAGAGAGTATTAATTAGCAAAAAGGTCTAGGTTTGCCTGTGAAAAAAAAGATATACTACCCAAGGAAGAAACTAGGATTACTTTAGGCCTGAGTTTCTTTAATGTATGTAAATACTTTTCTATATCACCCATCTTGTTAACATAAAATAAAAAAAAAAATCAATAACTATATTTATTTTGCTTAAAAATAATTTTTTTACAGACTAGTGAGCATTAAAAATATCGGAGGCACTTAATAAATGTAGGTAAATCTGAAAGCGTAACTTTTACAATTTAAATTATGCTTTAACAAAACCTGTATTTAAAAAAGAAAATCATTATACCAGTACCTGGGTAGCTCAGTCGGTTAAGTGTCCAACTGTTGATTGTGGCTCAGGTCATGATCTCAGGGTCATGAGATCAAGCCCTGAATCAGGCTCAGAGCAGAGCACAGAGCCTGCTTGGGATTTTCTCTCACTCCTTCTCTCTCTCTCTGCCCCTCCCCTTCTTGTTCTCTCTCTCTCTCTCTCTCTCTCTCTCTCTCTCTCAAAAATAAAAGAAAATAAATAAATAAAGTTTAAAATAAATAAATAATCATTACAAATAACAAAAAATAGTCTTTCCCCTCATCTCCTGTTTTGTTCCCTCTACCCACTTCATTTCCATATTGGTATGTGAAAGTATTGATAGCCTTAGGAAATGCTACTTTTCCCACCTCACCAAAATACTCATCAAATAAAAAAAAATACCAACTCACCAAGGGTACAATTTAATTTTATTAAAGATAGGTACTGAGAAAGATCAGGAATTTCAAGGCTAAATCAAAGAAAGAGGTATATAAGTCTACTAAAAATACATTTTCAAAGTAAAGGAAACAAAAATGCTCCCCTAATTCATCTCTGGTTACTGCAAGTTTGGCACAGATATCTTCTTCTGTGCTGAAGGTTTAAATAGCTATCACAGCATTTCATAAATTTATACTTGAATTGAAAAGCTTTTCTTGTCTCCAAAAGAAAAATAGTCACATATTACTTACGTAGTAATTACAGGCTATGCAGCTGCCCTACAAAGCTTTACTATAAATGTGTTAAGCATGAACCACTACACAAACCTTATTCAAATTGCATTAAATGTTAAGCCAAAGAAATGTCATCCTCCACACCACTTCACACAATTGCTTACACAAGAACAATGGCCATCTCCCTAGTCTGAGACTTAAATAATGTAATAGAATCAATGTTGTTGATTTAGGCTATGGTTGGTTAAAAGTCATTACTGTTATTCCTCACCAAGTAAAGAGGTCTATTTCCCCCTTATTATGCACAAGTGAAGCTTATGCTAATGCCTACAAATCTAAGAATGAATAAGCTTCTTTGAAATACCATTTAAAGATTGAGAACTCATGAAATAGTACCTCGTTTCTATCATGATAAAAATATTGACCTCAATTTCTATATTGCGCTGATCCTTACTTTAAGCCTTTCTAATGCACAGTTGAAAGCTTATACAGCATTTCCATTTGCTTAATACTTTAAAAATATTAAGCTGGTCACACAAAGCACTGTAGTAGTATCATGCCAGTAATAGAAGAATAAAGAGGCCAGAAACCTATGAAAATGTTTTAAGGAAAGTTAATGGAAGTAAGATTTCTCAAAATCTCAATCTCACCTTTAGAGGTCTTTATATAATCCATTCTAAACATGTAGTATTAATAGTATTGTTTGATTTTTGTGTATTATTTGAACTTTGAAGCAAATGAATTTGGTAAGATTGGAGAATATTATAGCAACTAAAGGTGTCAAGCTTATGACCTAACACCTAGAGAAATTTGGGAACAAATTAAACTGGGCTTGATTAAGTTTTATTTTACCTCAATTCAGAGACATAGAGCCATTAAAATGCAACACACCCTTACTACTTTCTATTTTTGAAACTTTTTTGAACTGGATCTTGTTTAATGATTAAAAATGGCAGAATCATGAGGGATGTTATATAGACATCATTAACCTCTGACATCATGTGACCAAAAAAATGGCATTCTCTGTGGATTTCTTCCTAACACCCCACAAATCCAGTCTAACCATGAGAAAACATGAAACAAATCCCAGTTTGGGGTACCTGCCAGTACCCCTTCAGGCTGTCAAGGTCATGAAAACAATGAAAGACTGGGGAAATATGACAAGCAAATGCAATATTCTATAATATCCAACTAAATAAATACCCTCAATTGGAGACTGAAGCAGAAGGAAAACATTAATGAGAAAACTGGTGAAATCAAAACAATGTATAAACTATAATCACTATGTATTAACATTTATTCATTCAGAGTAATAAATGTTTCCTAGTAATGTAAAATGTTAATAATAGGGAAAACTGAATGTCAAGTATATGGGAATTCTCCATATTATTTTTGTAACTTTTCTATAAACCTGAAAATATTCCAAAAAAAAGTTTTTGTTAGTTTGTTTGTTTTTAATGGATGAGTATATTTACTCCCAGTAACTGAAAATTAACCTTTGTGTACACTAGGCTAAATTTTACTATATAATTCATCTCTCAATCTTACATCAACATTTAAAAATTACACATTAACTGCTCTCAGCTCCATCAACTTTTCTTGCATTTTAACCTACTTCTCCACTGAGAAGACTTGAGGAACTTCACATTCACAAACTCCTGTAACAACACTCCTTTAAAACTAGATGTCTAACAGCAAAGTGACATAGAAGTAACTTTCCCTACAATACAGGCTAAAAAGTTAACCAAATTAAAATATTTACTTCTTTTATTTCTATAGATTGCAAAGAATGTCTCATTGAGTGTTAAAAATGTTTGGTCCATTTGAGACCAGTGCTGTTGATCATATGACTTCAGAAAATACAGTATCAGAGAAATAATGATAAATAAATCAAGATTTTGAAATAAATGCATAAATTCAGGAAAGTATCCACAGTGGTTGCTGGTGAAAGCAGATAAAAGGCAACTGATGTCTGTGTAAGCAAGTTTAATTTCAGTCAGTTGAATGAAACCAAATTTATCTCTTTTTTTTTTTTTAGGAAAAAAATTACAAAAAAGGCAGGATGTCAAATCTTATTCATATGATTGTAGTCGGTTTGATGGCTGATGGCCAGTTTCAGAAGGTAACACTAGGAGTAAGGCAAAACTAATCTTAAAGCTAAACTTGCTCATTATATGGGGAAACAAATAAAAAAAAATACTTGAATGATTTATTTGGTCATAAAGGGCAAGGTCTCAGAAAAATCTAGACAGCAAAAATGTTAAGTGTATTTTTATAAAAAGATAACAAGCATGTTTGGATTTACCCATGAAAGTTGAGTGACTAGGTTAAGGAGTTTGGTGATAGGAAGATTAGATGGAAAAAACAGGTCTCCATGAAGACATGGAAAGTGAGAAAGTGACAGGCAGTCCCTAAGTGAGAAATTCCCTCTGCGGATAGTGATATCCAGGACTTGCTGCATTTTCAGTGTTGTGTTGCACAAAACCTCTCCTTTACTCCAGACCTTGAAGTCATCTAGACTCAGCAGCCTTTGGTGAGTGATGCTCTGGACATCACTAGGAAAGCAGACAGCATCCAGTGTGGGCTGAAGCATCATGCCAACAGAACAGTAGTTGGAGGAATTAGGATAAATAGTCAAGAGTTCACTAGGAGCAGAATAGCAGACCTAGGAGGGGCCACCTCCAGAAACTTTGATATTTGGGGGCAGGAGATGAAGTGGAGAATCAGGCATTTACGTGAAAATTCAGTGAAAGAGCAATTAAAAGCTTGTAGGACTTCAGTATATTAAACAGCAGATACATGGCTTGCATATGTAAAAATCAGATGTCTGGAAATAATACACCAAGATATGCATGTCTGATGGTAAAATCAGGATTTTATTCCCTCCTAATTATTCAGTGGTTATCTAATGATTTTCCAACTGTATGAAGTTCTTACCTTCCTCTTGGCAAGTCTGCATCATCCTTTTTCCACCGCACAGTTGGTTGAGGATCTCCCTGGACCTGACAACGAAATTCTACAGCTTCTTCCTCCAGCACCACCTGGTTAATTGGCCTCCTGAGAAATGTGGGTCGTTCTTAGGAAAAAAAAAAAAAAAAAAAAAAGGGAACAATGGTAAAATGAAATCAATGCTGTGCATGTCTTAAGAACATTATCAAAAAAAGCTCTGTATCTCAACTATATCTTGATAAGACCTTATTAATCCAATGCAATTGAATAAAATAAAATATTTTGGAACACAGAAGTAGCTACGGTTTGTATATAAGATCATAGAATCTTTTGGGAATAAAATTGATTCTTCAGTGAATTCCTGAGCTATGGAAAATCCTATCACAAAAAATCTGGCATTCCACAGAAACACGGAAAGATATAAAAACGATTACTTTAACCTACCCCAATAGCTGAGTGACAAAACTAAAAGTTGAAACTGATGGAAACTATCAAAAAGGAAACCAATATTCATGTTCCATCACGAATGCTAGCATTAACTAACTGGAAATAAGACAAAAAAAAGAAAAAAGAACGCTACAGTGAATACACACAAAAAGTTGTGCTCTCGCACATGCTGTTATTTAAATTTTCCCACTTAGGCTATCATTTCACAAAGACTCAATACTTCCACATATGTTTTCACCTCGTGTATGGAAAGCTATCAACCCGATTTAATTTTTCTTAAATATAAAAGCTGTCAATCTGATTTTTTTCTTAAACAAAAATCACCATTATTATTAATTATTGTAAACTACTGTCATACATAATTTTCTAAGGCCACTTCAATTATCTTCTCCTCAGTGTTTCACAGATTTACCCATTTTTTCTTTACTTAACTTTTATGTTTCTTTATTTCTCTAGTGTTCAGGTTCAGTTTTCCCATCCTTTACTTCTTGTTGTTAATTTGCACCTATCACCCTTAATTTGCATTTTCCACTCCTCTACATATAGCTAGGGAAAAATAAATCCCTGTCCATGAAAATTTTACCATCTAAGAGAAATATAAAACAAACAGTAGTTTTACAAATCTCTAAACACCTGAATTTCTTGTCTAGTTTCTTCCCTTTTTGATAATGGTCTGATACAGGACACATTACCACTTAAGATTTCATTAGCACATGTCTCCAAATCATAGGCAGTCCAATAGTTCTACTTATTGAAGTAGAAAGAGAAATCAAGGAAAAGAAAGATGAAATCCATTGGGAATTGACACAATTTGTCTGGCCATATGGTCATATTTAGTCACTTAAGACTTTAGTTTCAAACCCAATTTAAAAATGTCAATAGTGGCATAAAAAAAATTGAAACATATTTAGAAAAAAAAATCTTTAAAGAAAATCAATCACTTCAAGTAGCATATATTAAGAATACAGGATGGAAGTACATAATTTTATTGACTAAATAAGATCTAGATTTATAAAATAAATGTGTAAGTTGCAATAGACATATTTTATTGCATTAAAGTCAACAATCATTGGCATTCAGAAGGAAGACAACTCCATCTCTCCACCGTGAAGTTGACAGTAAGGATCAAAATTTTCTCTAAAACAGTGACCTGTATATTAAGCATTAAGTACCTGCACTCTGAGACCCCAAAATCCCAAGCCATAAAACAGGCAAATAGAAATTCTCATGGAGAGGTTTTTTTAATGAAGAATTTAGAAATAAAGCATAAGAACTTGGAAGGGGGAAAAAAAAAAGTTGCTCCTAATTAGATTTTAGGTAGTCAGAATCAATTAACAGTTAAGTGTTCCCCACCCCACCCCTGCCCAAAGACAGAACAAATCTGCATGTTGGATGCAGTCATTTTGTATTATTCTTTTGAACCTTGGCCACTACATGCTCCCAACAACTATTTTAGCACTGGCTAGTTGATACTGAGCTACTGTTTCTGGCGGCAAATAGGCAACAGGATCAGTATAGTATCTTCATATGAGTGCTTAGAATGTTAATAGCAAAAATGAATCATTAGCCCAGAAAGCAGGATTGACTTGTTTTCTTTGCAATCACTCAGGGATGTTCATTCGATTCATCTAAAACTGAAATACCCAATATTAAAAGACAGCTAAGCCACTGTTGATGTCACTTGAGATTGAGAAATGAGGAATTTTCCTGCCCCCTTTGATTTTAATGAGCGTATTGTGCTACAACCTCGTATATGGACAGAAGTCATTCCCTCACCCACTCTTCCATTTAGCACATATTAACACAGCTTTTCCTATGTCAGGCTTTGAGCTTAGTAGCTGGTGAACAGCCAGCAGCTTGGTTTCATCAGAAAAGTGGTGGGATGGGCACCTGGGTGGCTCAGTTGGTTAAGCTTCCTACTTCAGCTCAGGGCATGATCTCACAGTTAGTGAGTTCAAGCCCCGTCAGGGGCTCTGTGCTGATAGCTTAGAGCCTAGAGCCTCCTTCAGATTCTATGTCTCCCTCTATTGCTCTTTCTCCCCTACTTGCGCTCTGTCTCTCTCTCAAAAATAAATAAATATTGACAAAAATTTTTTTTAAAAATTAAAAAAAAAAACAACAAAAAAAGAAAAGTGGTAGGAAATGAAGCCAGTCAGATAGTGAATGGCAAGACCATGAAGGGCCTTTCAGGCCATGTCAAGGAATGTGAGTTCTGCCCTAAGAGTGATAGAGAGATGTTGAAGTGTTTTAAGTACAGAAGCAACATTTTAAATAAACATGTGAAAAAGATTGTGTTGGCAGATCTGTGAAAGATGAACTAGAAGAGAAATATGAAGCAGTGAATTAGGTCAAATGGATTTTATAAGAAATTACTTCAGCTTTGGCTGACACGATGGTTCTATGGATATGGAAAAGGGGCAGAATGAAAAGGTATCAAAACTGGGTGATCAATCAGAAGTGGATATTGAAGAAGAAAAGTCTAAAAGGATTCTCAAGTTTCCATTTAGCAGATTGGAACAGATTGGCAGGTAAAGCATGGATATGGGGTGTGTATGTCTATGTGTGTGTAGATCATTTCATCACAGAAATGCTAGACAGGGGAAAAATGAACACATATGCTTAAGCCATTGCTGATCAGGTTTCTGTTACTTGAAGTTAAATGCATTCTTTTTTTTTTTTTTTTTTTTTTTACATTATTTATTTTTGAGAGACAGAGACAGAGTATGAGCAGGGGAGGGGCAGAGAGAGAGGGACACACAGAATCAGAAGCAGGCTCCAGGCTCTGAGCTATCAGCACAGAGCCCAACACGGGGCTCGAATCCACAAACTGTGAGATCATGACCTGAGCCGAAGTCTGACGCTTAACCGATTGAGCCACCTAGGTGCCCCGAAGTTAAATGCATTCTTATTTAAGAAGATAAAGGAGGCTACTTACAAAATAGAAGGGAAAAAGAAAAAGTAAACGTGATCATACCTAGATATAGAAAAGCTCTTGAATTTCTTTTTTTTTTTTAATTTTTTTTTAACGTTTATTTATTTTTGAGACAGAGAGAGACAGAGCATGAACGGGTGAGGGTCAGAGAGAGAGGGAGACACAGAATCGGAAGCACGCTCCAGGCTCTGAGCCATCAGCCCAGAGCCCGACACGGGGCTCAAACTCGTGGACCATGAGATCGTGACCTGAGCTGAAGTCGGACGCTTAACTGACTGAGCTACCCAGGCGCCCCAAAGCTCTTGAATTTCAAAAAATAAAAATAAAAAATAAAAAGGGAATCAAAAGGAACTTAAGCATGGTGAAGATATTTTATCAGAAATTAAATCAAAACCTCTTTTTAAAACTAGTATGCTAGGGGTACCAGGGTGGCTCAGTCGGTTAAGCATTGGACTCTTGCTTCATCTCAGGTCATGATCTCATGGTTTTGTGAATTTGAGCCCCACATGGACTCTCTGCTGATGGCATGGAGCGTGCTTGAGATTCTCCTTCTTTCTCTGTCCCTCCCCAACTCACACTCTTTCTGTCTCTCTCAAAATAAATAAATAAACTTTAAAAGTAATGCTAAAATCATGCCTATTAAAATCAGGAACATGATGGACATGCCAACATTAGTAATCAATAAGAAAAAGAAAGAAAAGTGTGCGTATTGGAGAATAGAATAACAATTTTGATAATCGATAATTGCAACAAAAAATAAGAACTATATACGATCAATGTAGTAATGTTGACAGTATTAGAAAATGGGTGCTTTTAGAAAAAATGTGACAAATTCATACACTGCAAAATTAGTAAGTCACTGGAATCTTAAAGCTATTTCTATCTATCATCTATCTATCTATCATCTATCTATCTAACATGGAAAATTTTCATGACATGATGCTAACTATAAAATAAATTGTATAACAGTATGTGAGACTAGTTCCATTAAAATACACATGAATATTTTCAGGCAAAGATTTTGTATGCTTTCTTTAACATACTACCTGCCACAAAATTGCAACATATGAATGCAATTAACCCAAAGGATAAACTTTACATTAGACTTATTCTGAAACTATAATTACTAAAACTAAAGTTGTCTCTTTATCCAGGGGACAGCATCAGGATCCTTGAGGGTTTTATGGCTTTCATACATGTTCTAAGCCCCACTGTTTTATATGGAGACACGTGGAAGAACCTGATTTATAATTCAAGAAGGAAGATATAGGATCCCCTGCTGCTGTTCTGATGAACCCAGCAGGGGTGGACAACTTTGCAATGAACTTTTTCTACTCCCTTCTGCCCTCAAGCAGAGTCTAGTTGCCTAGCAACTAAATAACCACAGGAGAGTATGTGGTATAAAATTTTTGGAAGTCTAGAATTGGCTCATGATGGAAATGTAATTCAATTGACAGGAAAGAGAAAAGACAATGCAAATAAAAGTCATTTGCACATATAGGAGACATCAAGATGGGTTTTATACTGGAGTAACTTAGGTTACACCTTCCAACAAAGTGACACTGACATTTACTAATACATTGGAGTTTGGTCACAACTTTTAAAGTATTATTCTGGGAATATCCGTAGTGCCCATTACAGTAATTATCCCTAAATTGTATTATTCATTATTCTAATTGTTTTCTGCTAATTATAATAAAATCACCTTCTACTACAATTTAACTGCTTACAAAAAATGGTATGTTAAAAACTGTAGGTTTGCCTAACATTTATTAAATGGAAATATATTTTTTGTAAGAATCATTTTCCAGTTTCCTTAACTAGACTTTATTTCCAGAAAAATCTGGGAATCAGAAACATGAATATTGAAGACTAAAGAAGTTGTACAGGCAGAAAACATATTTTTAAAGGCTTTGCCTTTGCAGTGACTATTATTATTCTAAGCCAAACAAAAGGTGTGCTTTCAGACACAAATTATAAAAAATATAAGGAAATGTCTTGGGATTTGCTGTTTTATGTCAAAATGATCTGCAAATAAATGTAAAGTTATAAGGATTAGATGGTAAATTGGTAAGTAATCCCATTTGATACCCATTAATGCCCCAGGAGTTTGTACCCCATGAAACTTTGCACAATCAAAATAAATATATATGAAACATCCTGAACTACTAAATAATGAGAAAAATTAATTTTGAGGCATGTAAATAAGGTCACTGATTTTTCCATGTTATCACCTTATGTCTGATCACATATTGAAAACTCGGGAAAAATCTCAAGGGCTGTTTCTTAACTGCTTATCAATTAGATTAGAGTCCCTCTGAATGGCCTGATCCCTAATTATATAGCCTTGGAGTGATCAAAGGCAATGTCTTTGCCAATGCAATTAACATTTTTTTTTATGTGAGATTAACTGGATTTGAATCACCTGCATAACTTGCTTACAAGGTTAATCTCTCTTGAGACAGTAGTGTTGTTTGGCAGTGTGGTACTATGTAAAGTACAGCTCTCAAGTAGTCAGGTCAATTTAGTTTCAAATTGGCATTCTGGAAAATCCAACTGTGTGTGGCTATAATAAAATCAAATGCCAAGTCTCACTGTAGTTATGCCAAGAGTGTTGAGAAAACAAAATGTTCAAATTAATACAAATTACAATAAATCTGAAATGGGGTTGCATAATATCTCTTAAGTTTCTTATTTACATGCTACAGTGAAAGAAATTAAATCCCCACTGAACAAGTTTCTCTTTTCAACTGCATTGAATATGGCTGTAAAATTGGCAATGGCTGTGTCATGACAGCTCTTACTAGGATAATCTTAACAATTTTTTAAATAATCTTTGCTTGACATTATGAAACTGGTGTTACAGCAATAATCACATAGGTAAGTCCTTTAGGTCCTATAAGACCAAAGGCATGAAATAAAAGGACAGGAGAAGTAACCACTGCTTGTAAACCTTATCTTAACTTTAGCTGACCTGGAAGTACTTGCCAAGCTATAGTGTCTATTAACCTGGGAAGTCAGATGGCTAGCATTAGTATGTCTCTTTTTATTTTACTGGGTATGCATGAGGGGAGAGGGTTATGATAGCCATTGAATGTGAATTATTGTGCCCTTCCAAAACAGACTGGATGATAATGATCAGTCTGTCTGAATGTGATTAAATAAATCCTGGCTGCATTAATTTTTTTCTTGCCAAGAATTTTCTTTGTCTGAGAGAAGTCATCCTGTGAAGTAAAGACAAACATAGGTAAATGTTTTCAGAGGGGAAAAAATGCTTCTCTCACCATATCTTGGAGGCAAAGTTTCATGTTATTGTTGATAATGTGATGTAAAAGGTCTATTCATCTTACCACTATATTAAATCATTTAAACAGGGTTTGGCACATGGGAGGTGCTCAGGGGATGTTTGTTAAATGAGAAAATGAATAAGAAATGTTTTGCTGTTTTAAAGTTTGCAAGAAAATATTATTTAAAAGATAGCTTTCAATAATAGTCTTAATTTTAATAGACTTATATTTGGAATTCTTAAGTGAAGGCCAGAGTACATCAGTAAAACTTAGATATTTCTTATGGTTTGGCTCTAAGGTATCTTCTCTAATACCTTTGCCTACTGGTATCTCAAATACAGTCAGGCCACCACCTAAAATCTCTAATCTAATAACTGAAAATCAACATCAACAGCCCTAAATTCTGTCCTCATTGCCAACGAATGGCTACTTCCCAATCTGATCATTGTACAGTGAAAGCCATCAGTTGACACAGAGTTTCCAATAGTCTTTTTAGTGAGCAGCTATTAAATATGAATGAACAACAGTAGATCACTTGCTATTTGAAGAAAGCCTCCAGTGTAAAAGACAGAACAAGGGAGAAAAGGAAGTGGGGAGGGAGTCAGAAAAAAATGAAGCAGGAAGCATCACAAGAAAGTTTTATTTGAAAAAAAAAAGTTATTAAAATCCTGTGACACAAGAGAATTTAAACTATCCATGAAACAAGAACAGAATATGATAAATGAGGAAGAATGAGAGAAAAGAAAGACCTGGGAAGTTTCACATCTAATTAGTAAATATATATTTGACATATAAACTGAATAAAAATTATGGGAAAGGATAATTCACTAAATTGTTTAGTAATTTTCAGATTGAAATTGTTCACCAAGTAAAGGGAAAAAAAGTGGCAAACAAGGCATAGTATTGAAACATTTTAGAACACTGGAATAATGATATAGCACTAAAACTGGAAAGAGGAAAGAAAGAAAGAAAGAAAGAAAGAAAGAAAGAAAGAAAGAAAGAAAGAAAGAAAGAAAGAAAGAACAAAGGAAAGAAAGAAAGATCACATAGGAGTCAGAAGCACAGTAGACTTCCCAAAGCAACAGTAAAGCTGAATGATTTTGGAGGAGAGATTTTAGTATTATAGGCAAAGTTTTTTGTTTTTGTTTTGTTTAACTACATTTTATAACCAGCCATAGTATCAATTAAGTTTCAGATCGAATACATGCTTTTTACCCTGAAATTTATTCTAGGCTCCAGTCAAATAGAAAGCAGGAGAGAAACACTGTTCTGATATAGGAGTTAACCAGGAAAGAAACAAATACAGGATGCAACAAACAGGAAATCCAGCATGAGAGAAAAGGGGAGTAAATGTCAGGATGAAATTCTGGAGTAGATCTGAACAGCATCCAGCCTAGTTAGATTGGCAGGAAGTCTAAGGCCTCCAGAAAGGCAGTAGCAAAGACGAACTTAAGAGCTAAGTAGAATTTAGAGGATTTTAAACGTTCTGTTAGAGATTTCAAGAGTTCATGACAGGGGTAGACAAACATAACTAAAAGGAAAAAATGGCTTTATTGTTAATTTGAAGAACAAATAAGTGCCAGAAAAGAAATGCCATCATAATAGTGTAACATTTGCTCACAGTCCATATTTACATGGTTCTAATCACTCAAATTCGGAATCTTAATACAACCCATGTTTCTAAAGTCTATCTACTGAAGGAAAGAAAGAAGGGGAAGTAGAGGTGAGAAGGTAGAGAAGGGGATATAAATGGGTCAAATCATCATCTTCCAAATAGGAAGCCAAAATAATGTATAAAACTGCAGAATAAGGATATATGTAGAAATATAGAAATAAATCCCAGAAGAAAAGATAAAACAGGCTTGTAGTTAAGTTCAAGATGAGGACTGTGTGTGTGTGTATGTGTGTGCGTGTGTGTGTTTGTGCGAGTGTGTATTGGAAGGAGGGGTGGGGCTAGTTATTTTTGTATTTCATTATAAGTTTGGTAATATTTCTAATGTCTATTAGTAGTGTAACATAAAATGTATTTTCATGGATTACTTTGATAAGCATTTAAAAATCATTTGGAAAAATTTATGTCATTTTTAAGCGACACTGAAATTTTGGATAAAAGATATCCCAAACCTACCCATAATTATAAATTCAATTCTAGTTTCTCTGACAGCAGGATCTTTAGAACTTAATTGATATACATAAAGTGCTAGGGAGTATTCTTTTTGAAGGCATCTAGACTGTGCCATAGATTTTAGTGTCCATTTACGCTTTGATGCCTACTTCTTAATTTTATATTTGGTACTGTCCACTTAACTAAGCTGTTATTTATGACCAACATCTATTAAAGAAAAACAAATAGAATAAATGATTCGTGGAGTATGGAATAGTAACATTTTGAAAATTAAGTTACACTGATCATGTCTTTGTCTAAATAGCAGATTTTTACAAGATAAACTGAAATGTTCAAACTAAACAACTTCCAAGTCCAAGCCCACACACTAAAGAATCAAAATACTTGTGGATGGCTGTTGGATACCAAAGACCTGTTATTCCTTTCACTGTTTTTCTTGCCATTTACAAGTGAATTAGAATTATACGTTTTGAGCAATTAACACCATCAATTACTTTTTGTGTATAACATGCTTAAATTTTTTTTAAACATTTATTCATTTTTTGAGAGACAGAGAGAGACAGAGTGTGAGTGGGGGAGGGCCAGAGAGAGAGGGAGACACAGAATCTGAAGCAGGCTCCAGGCTCTGAGCTGTCAGCACAGAGCCTGATGCGGGGCTTGAACCCACGGACTGCAAGATCAATGACCTGGGCCGAAGTTGGGTGCTTAACCGACTGAGCCACCCAGGTGCCCCTGGGTATAACATACCTTAAAGTAAAGATCGAGTTGCAAAGAACATTTAAAATCTTCTGTAGCTACAGAGTGATCACAGTAGCCAATTTTTTTTTTTTCTTTTTAAGCAGAATTTCTGCTACATGAAAATAAAATTGAGAGCGGGGAGGGGAAAAATGTACCCAGTTATACTTTTATAAACCCTAGGTCAGAAATAATAATATCTAACAATGATGAAATATAAAGAGGTTTATTAGAAAATGTGTATGGATACAAAAGCACCCAAATAAAATAAAGAATTCCCCATTATACATAGGACACTGGTTATTTTCTCTAAGAACTGAACAAAGTACCTCTCTCAGGCAATCCTTGTCACATCCTTGATTTGGACAATCACTACTGTTATGTTTTATTTCTGGGTTCAGATGATGTTTTCTTATCAATAATGGAATTTTAGTTTTTCCTTCAACTTAATACTGTACTTATAACCCCCAGGTCAGTTCTGACTAGTTTACACCATCAGATAAATGTTCTTAGTTTCTTAAATCAATTCTTCCAGAGGTACTGCCCCTAGACAAATCCAATCTCTTTGCTTTATGGCTATTTTCAAAATAATTTAGAAGTTCCCCTGTAACTCCTGACATGTCTAAGGACCTCCTATATTTCCCATCATGTCTTTAGGGAACATGAGGTAAATATTTCATAACACAGTCACATTTTGGTAAGTCTAATTGCTTTGGTAATGACATTAAACCCTTTCAATTTCCTTTTGAAGGCAGTATGTACTTTTGGAATGCAACATTTTTCTCTTCCAAAGCTTGTGGCAGTTACAGAAAAATAGTAATGAGTGCTTCTTTAAATAGAACAGCTGTACATGTGGGTTTTCAATGCTAATGTTCAGTGACCACTAATTTCATATCTTACCAGGAAAAAACTGTATTTTATTCATTATGGAGTGAAGCACATTTTGAGACTCTTATAGCTGACTGCATGAAATTGAAGGGCAAACTGATACTTGCCTGAGCTCTGCGGGACAGAAATTTACATGCATACTTTGAGCAATTTTATTTTTACTATTCAATTCCTTTAATGAATTATGGACTTTCTCCTGGTTTGGTCATTTGGGACTTCAAGCTGCTTAGTATCCATACGGAGTATTACCAGAGATTACTCGGTACTCAGCGTGATTGAAAAGAGAGGCCTGTTCTCAGGTACACATTCATAAAGCACACCTTAATGCTTTAAATGTAATGGAAATCATAACATGGCTATTTTGCTTTGGGGCGCTCCCATAACACCATGGGATGGCACATCTCAAACTACAAAAGCAGTTTCTTTTGGAATGTATGCAGAATTCTGATGCTTCGCTCAAACATGTTATAATGACCAGCAGTAAGATCTTACTCTAATTCATTAAACCAGAAGATTATTTTGCTGGCACGAAAAATAACTTAAAAATCACACTTATCTCCTATGTTTTAAAAAAAAATCACACAATATCAACAATAGTCAAATATTTTTTTTAATAGTCAAATATTTTTAAGCTACAGATAGATATACACACACATGCATACATACATATACATGTGTGTGTATATATACATGTATGCATATGTGTGTACGTATAGACAAATATCCATACACAGACTTAAGTGGGATTTCAGTGACTTCTGAAGGAATATTTCACTTTCCAATATCTTTAGGATCCCTACTTTCCCCAATTTTCTGTAATTTTATTTCTTTTTCAATTTTTCACAGCTGCCCTATAGCATTTTCCTTTTTTGTTGACTGTGGCATCTTTATTCTACCCAATTTTCTCTTTCCTAATGCTTTGTCCACAATTTCTCTGATACAGATCTAATCAAGTTTTAACCTATGAATTCTATTACTCTGCTAAAGAGTCCCTTGGTTCTGAAATCTGAAGAAACATGAATATCATAGCAATGAGGTAGGGAAGCTGATGGCACTCCATTTACAAAGGCTCCATCTCTGCTGTTTTTCTGCTGGGCCCCATGTACTCATGCTCCATATTTTGCCTCTGAGTAAGCCAAGGAAGCTCTGTTCCCACTTCAAGGGGGAAGCAAGAAAGTTAATCCTTCTCTGAGTTTTGTCTTAGGGCCCAAACACCTGTTAACACCTAAGAAAAGCCAGATCCCAAACACATTCCAGGACGTTAGCTTCAAACAAACTTCAGCTGACACTGGCATTAATACCACCCCTTCTGTGATTTATGGAGTAACACCTATTGTTCACCTGACACTTGCCTTTGATTGGACCCTACCCTGGATTCCTGGACCCTTAGACCCTTTTGAATATAAACCGCTAGTCTCAAGCAACAAACAAAACTCATTCTTCTTTCCTTCAGAGTCTCCCACTCTGTCTGCTATTCTCTGTCATGTATACTATTCAATAAATGCTATTTTCACTTACTCTGGCTCACATTTGATTTCTACCCTGTGTGAAGCCAAGGATCCTTTTGGATGGTCCTCTGGGACTCTCTCCTGGGTTCTTGGACCCAGCCTGCCTGCATTAGCAAGAGAGTTTATGGTTGGTTTGTTTTTTTCCTAATTTTGATTGTATATATTTATATGTGTGTGTGTGTGTGTGTAGCTGGCTAGTTTTTTTTTTTTATCGTAAGCTAAAACTGCAAATATCTAAATTTGAAATTTTTAAAGCAGAAGACAAGTGAAATGTATTTGCACTACACTAAAAAAAAAAAAACCAAAAAAACAAAAAAATTAAAAAAAAACAAAACTTACCCAGTGTCTTACCCATAAAAGATACTTAAAAATACATCACAGTAGATAAACTTTAGATGGATATAATATCTCAAACAGAATTTGAGAAAGATGAATTTTTTTTACATTCTGATGAAAGGGAAAATCCTATAAATATATATGAATAAAGTAAATGAATTATTGTTTCAAAAGTTCTATTTTTCTTCATATCACAGATTTCATCTGACGGATAGAACCAGAAACCAAGACAAATCCAGTCCTTCACTACTCACCATAAGTCATAAGCAACTGTCCTTCTATGTCCTGATGTTTAGTATTAAAACATATTTACAATCTAAGGAAAAGTATATATAAATAGCAATTTATAATTTAAAAGAGAGCTTTACCGAAGACAGTCAGTTCTGCTGGATCACTGTCTCTTTCTCCCACCATATTGGTGCCAACACAGGTATACATCCCTGCATCGCTTTTCCTCGTGTTGGAGATCATCAGTTTTCCACCACGAATCTGTTAAAAATTAAAAAAAAAGAAAGAAAGAAGAGAAAGAGAAAGAAGGAAAGAAGAGAAAGAGAAAGAAGGAAAGAAAGGAGAAAAAAGAGAGAGAGAAAGGAAGGAAGGAAGAAAGGGAGGGAGGAAATGGAAAGGAAAATAAACAGCAAAGGGAAGGTGACTAATAAATCATTTTGAATATTTAAGCACAACATTTTTTTTCCCTCAAGGAAATAGCTCAGTGTCTAAGACAGAAAACTTTCCCAGTATTTTGGCATGTGTCTTTTCTTCTCTTAAATTCTCCTTCAGGATTAACCTCCATATTCCCTTTCTAGAAAATGTGTTTCATTCTTTCTCTCATCTGGTCCTATTTTGAGTCTTGTGAGTGCTTCTTAAATCTTAATGGTTAATCTTCACTCTGAAGTAGGTTGAATGAATTGCTATTGATAATTTGTTACCAGAAAGAAGTACTAAATACCTGCTTTTGGTAATATAATGGAATCCAACAGATCCAGAGTGATTCAACAAGCATTTACCGAGTACCTCTATGGGTTCCGCAGTGTTCTAGGCACTTGAGGTTCAGTAGGAAACCAAATAATAAAAACCTCTGCTTTCATGGAGCTTACATTTCAGTTGTTAGCATTAACTACTTATGTCTTACCTTAGCTGTATTTATGAAATAATTTTTGAAGAAGAGGGCGGGGGGATAAAAATAAATACATTTTTTAATAATGAGTATGAGTTGGTACAAATCATTGGCTTCTAAAATGTGTTCCCTAAATGTTTCCTAAATGAGACACATTTATTGACTGAATAAACCAAAGAAAATGTTAAAATGTCTATTTGTTAAAGAGGATATTGAAGCAGAATTAGGTTTTTAGTAAGTGTATCAGCAACTCATAGCTTCTTTTCCAATTTTGTTTCTTTGTATTTATATAATTCAATGATCTTAACATCACAATGGCTGAGTGTTCTTAAAGAGATATGAGGTAAGAACATGCTGGTTTCCTCTGGCAATTTTTATCTCCTAGGCAAACAAAATCCACATAGGCATGTTTTCATCAGAGATATTTCAGGCTCTAAAACTTGTCATGTCACAAAAAAAGGACTTTCAACTTTGTTTTTCCATGGGACAAAAAGACCATCAACCTGTTCTTAATTAGGTACAGTGGAGTATAATAAACTATAAGTTATAAAAATGTCCATGGAGGCCACTCCTCCTCCCCCTGAAGCTGAGTTTGGCAAAATTACTTGATTTGACAGATGAAACTAAAGAAATGTTTCAATAGAAGGAAAGTGCTAGCACATTGAGACTTATGTTTCCTTGCTGCAGCTGGAATCTTGAGACTACTATGGGAACCAGTCTGAGCAGGCCTGCTGGAAAATTATAGGCCAAGAGAAGAACGAAGATGCCCAACTGGGTGTAAGTCAATTGCCAGACATGTGAGTAAGGTTATCCTAGATCATCTGGCTGCCAACACATCTTTTAAACAAGCCACAGAAGCATGAAAAAACCTAGCAAAGATCAGCCAATCTGGCCCAGAATGAAGAATTGTCATCTTACCCACAAAACAGTCTAAATAAAATGGTTATCATAAGTCTCTGTATTTTGTGGTGGTTTGTACAAAGGGAAAGGTAAATGACGCAAACATGAACTAGAAACCCTTCCACATTGATTTAACTTTGTCACCAGGAACACATTTTCATGTTTAGTACCCAAACACAGACCATTGAGAGCCAAAGTGCTCCCAGTAATGCAGATCCTCATGCTGTCAAGAGTTCAAGCCAGAATCATAGGAATATATATTGTGATCCCCTATATGGCCTGTCCAGTTCTGTTTTATGGTGTAACCATAGTGTGCATGTAAAAAAATCCTCATTTACAAGATATTTTTAAATAGACATCTAGACTGTATGGATTTTTGACAGAAATGTCACATTTGCTCAGAGAAATGGACATGATTTTAAATAAAGTATATTTATTCTCAATAATTGTATTAAATATAAACATTGTATTAGGAATAACCTCAGAAGTTTGAGGCATTTCTACTGTTTCAGTGGACTGGTTCCCATAAGTGTCATAAGCAAAAGTTGAGTGGATTCCACAAAACCATAAAATAATTGCATGTCTTTCCCCTTTTCTACCTCTTTACAATGTTCTGGGTGTTTTGTTTTGAATATTAATTGTGATGAACCTAATCACCAATTTCCCTTGAAGGCAGACTATTTTTCTGCAAGAGCTAAACTGCAGAACCATAAAAGTCATGTTTACTTTGATTTTACTTCATACCTCCTAAACTTTTAAATAAATTCATGTATAAAAGTTTAGTTATAAACATTGAAAAATTGGAAAAGGTGCTTGAAGTACCTATCACCTCGAATCATTTTCTCTTATAATTTTGAAAATGGTGTAAAAAGAAATGTTCTAGGTAATATGGCTCACAGCCATCACCTACCCTTTATCATTCATGTACAGCATGATCAATAAATGTATTTGAGATATTAAAATAAACCAAGTCATCAATATTGTAGTGCAATGATGTATGTATTTGAGATGTTAAAAAACCTAAGTCATCAATATTGTACTGCAAAGACATATTTACATATTCAGATGGGTGCAATTATTACTATATCATCTATACCTGAGTTGTTTAATTTTTGTCTCTTTGAAGACTCATCCTAAAGTTTTTTTTTTTTGGTTTGGGTTACTCCTTTTCAGTCCTTTCAATGCAGTCTAAATGGTAATCAGCATTCAATGTTATTCTACAATTTTATTAACAATAACAAAAAATAAAATGATCCATTTTAAGACTTGATATTCAATCTCTGTAGGAATTAATTTTAATTTAACTCACACTTATTCTTTCTTCCTTGTCATCAATTCGAACTTTGTCTTTTTTCCAGTAGATGGTGGGTTCTGGATGTCCCCTGGGAGGTTGGCACTCCAGGATTGCGGGCTCTCCAGCTGCCACTACAACATCTGTGGGATTTTGCCGGAAGTCATCTCGTAACACTGAAGAAAAATAATTCAATGTTTTTGAAAGAAAATTCAATGACAGCAACTTTAGCTTTCTCTTGCAAAAAGTAACTTCAAATCTTACTTACTTCATTTTAATAAACGTTGAATATTTACTGAGAACATAGCCATGTCCATTTAAAAATATTCTAGAGTCAACCTAAATGTTCAACAGGGAAATGGCTGACTATGTAATCATGTACCTTTGCTATAAATCTAATTTAAAAAATAAGAAAAGCCTAAGGAAAATAAGAAAAGAAATACTTGTGATATAGTTTTGAGATTAAATATTCAAGGTACAAAATTTTTTATGCAGTATGATCCTATTTTCTATAAAGAAAAAACATATATACACATATGTATACAAATGCATTAAAATAAACACCTAAATTATCAAGTTAGACTTAAAAGCCCAAAACAGGTCATGTGCACATGGTCTGTGAGCACGTATGTATGTCAGTCTGGGAGGGGAAGTGGAGTGAGGACTTTTTGAGAATGCCTTTTCTCATGACATGAATATGGACAAGATCCACACTGTTTTCATTACACTTCAGAAGATAGACTCATTGTTCACCCTGCAACGCACTAGCACCCACATACACAGGGCTACATTTTCATTCTCTGCTTCTCCACCTGCCAAGCGACATCTGGGCAGCGTGACATTCAGAGCAGAGATATCCCTTATAGCAGTTTGGCCAGTGTGAATTTCCCCTCCTTTCACTAGGAGAACAGCAGGTTGGACCTCCATTGTAACCTCCGAAAATCTGGCATGCCTGGCTCTCCAAATGTCACCTATCTATCTGTGTGTGCATTTCTTCTGCTGGCAGGATGAAAAGCCTGGAGAAATGACTTGGCCCTATCAGATTGCAGGATGCTGGGTTTCTTTAGCAAATAAGGGCCATGTCTATTTTAGGATAAACATTCAAAAAAGTAGTTCAGACCAGGAATATACCATATACCTCAACAGCCTTTGCTTTGTCTAGCTGCCTTGACTTTCCTATTATTTTATATGCCAACAATGACAACATTGTTTCCTAAGTATATCTAAAGGCAACACACACACACACACACAAAACAAACATATGCACATACAGTTCATTATATCAATGCAAATATATATATATATATATATATATATATATATATATATATTTATTTATATATTATATCTATGCAAATACAGATACATTATATCTATGCAAATATATATATATATATATATATATATATATATATATGTTAAGCTATTTGAAATCAAAATTAGGTAGATTCTGCTAGTCTGTTATGTAAATCATCTGTTACAAACGTGGATTAGGTCAAACCAACTGCCTTTGGTGTGCTATAATGAGACCCACTTCAGCACTCTGCTCCTTTTTGGGCAAAGTCTCTAGGTTAATTGTCATTCTACAAATAAATAAAAATTCCCTGGCCTGAAAATAGCTCCAGAGAGACAACTGAGTGACTTTTAGGGCTTTTCTTCTCTTTTCTCTTGCGACACATCCTTTAACACGGTTTTCCATCTTAATGAAGTCATGGCCCTTTTAGAGATTAGAGAAACTTGTCTCCTTATTGAAGGAACAGTAAGAAAGAATTCAGCACAAATTGCTCACTCTCAGCTTATAAGCTGATTAATTTACTGCCTTTGCTGCTAAGGAAATGTGTTCCATTTTAGCATGGTGAACTGCACATTTTTGGTTCTCTTGTCTCACTGGCAAGAGAGGTGTGATTTATATGCATAGGATTTGCTTCTGAATGGGCTGAGAGAAGAGTGCATTTAATGTGACATTCAGGCAGGGGGATGGGAAGGGGTTAACACCGTGGTTCCCTTTTGCAGGTAAATCCTCCTGGGAAAGCAAGCTGGTGACTCATTTATATTCTAAATACAGAACAGCTGCCTATTTATGCAATGTTAAGACATGCAAAAATATGGTAACAGAGTGGTGAGCACCCCTACAATATCCAGTGCTGGCAACAAATGGTGTTTTGGCAAGCCCTCAATCTGTTCCAAAATGACACATCTGGCCAGTTGAAGGACCTTCTCTAGAACTGGTCCCCTAACAAATGACACGCCAAAAAGCCTCTGCTCAGATGGTACTTAAGGCCATTGCAAATCATTCAGAAACACAGTGTTACATCAATTTGCAACAAGCCAAATTAAGAAAGGAAAAAAAAAAAAAGGTCCTTTGACATGGAGGACAAAAAGGAGAAAAATATCATAACAAACTAAGGACTGCTACTCTTAAACAATGTAACATGTGTTTATGGCGTTCACAAAAAGAAAATGACTCCAATTTGCAAATGAAGCCAAGAAATCTAACATCAACTGTAATTTTAGGCTTTCAGGCTATTCACCCAGAGAGTAGGGTGAGATAATAGTGTAATTGGTACTGTACCCTCTTCAACTTGTAAAATGCTCGTTGGGGTTTTTGGAGCATCCAGTTAATTCATTTTTTGCTTAGTGATACCATTTCTTTTACCTTAAATCTTTGGGGTAATAAAATGTGTTTCTTCTCTGTCTCAATAAAACATTCAAGAGAAACACATCCTTTACACCAGGTCCTAGCACAGAATGTAGAAAACTTACTCTTAGGGAAAAGTGAAGTCATTTTTACTCTTCTCACACCGTACCAAAGGTTAAGTATGTTCTGATATTTGCTTACATGTTTCCGAGGTTTTGATATCCATTCATTAATATTGGCAAAATAAAATAATATTTATTATTTCCAATTTTTATGCTAGTTATTCATTTCTGTCTTGGATTTTGCCCTACATTTTATTGTAGGTGATAAAGAAAAGAAAGTGTTCTTTGCAGTAAAGAATTCATGCATGTGAGGTGAAAGGAAGTAAAATGGTCTTGTAAATGTAGGAAAGCAAAGCAAATCCAAATTAACTCTATATTTTTTTCTCTTTAAGCCCCTATTGTCGAAAGAATTGAGGGCTACATTTTTGATGTGGCTTGACAAATAAGCCAAAGCAAGGGCACACAGCAATACGTGTAATAACTAAAGCTCCAAACAGTTCTTTATGTAGAGTGAAACAAAATAAAGTAAATAAACCTGATTAACTGAGAAAATAATCTGGTTACAATGACAAAAGCTTAGTGGATAGTGATAAATTATGCTTTAAAGAAAAAAAAAGATACAAACAGGTACAGTTTTGATATAGCATTTGTTTGTGGAGCTAAATTTATTTATTTATTTATTTATTTATTTATTTATTTATTTATTTTCAACGTTTATTTATTTTTGGGACAGAGAGAGACAGAGCATGAACGGGGGAAGGGGCAGAGAGAGAGGGAGACACAGAATCGGAAACAGGCTCCAGGCTCCGAGCCATCAGCCCAGAGCCTGACGCGGGGCTCGAACTCACGGACCGCGAGATCGTGACCTGGCTGAAGTCAGACACTTAACTGACTGCGCCACCCAGGCGCCCCGTGTGGAGCTAAATTTAGATACAAAGGTTCAAATCCCCGGGACTGTTGGGGGGGTTCTAATTGGCTAGAACCCAAATATTCATTTCTGTATATGAGCTGAAAACCATAAATGAGAGTACACCCAGCTACTCATAATCTGGGTTAGATTTACATTCTTTTTACATTGACATGCACTGTGACTTAGGAAGTTATTCTGGAAGATCAGAAAGTTTTGAATTACTGTGTGTTTGATAAAATACAGTTCTTAGTCATGACATAAAGATTTGCAACAAATTAATTCAATTCTCCAGAACATAATAAACACAACAAAGGACTTGGCACTGCCCTATAAAATGGTGAAGAAATACGAAACAAGCATGACATGATAATGCCTGTGGTGGGCTTTTTCTTTAATATCCCTCCCTCCTGGCATTTATTTTCATGTGTAATCCCCTTGCCTGTTCTGTGGGCTGGACCTAGTGACTTGCCTTTAATGAATAGGTTATTGTAAACTTATGGAATGTCATCTCCAATACTGGGTTATAAGTGATGATAACTTTCATCTTTCTTTCTCTCTAGCTCTTTTCTCTGTCACTCCCTTTCTTCCTTCATCGAATTCCTTGATCATGTAAGATACCTTTTTGCTCAAAGAAGAGGTCCATTTGACAACAATCTAAAGGCAGCTTCTAGGCAACAGCAAGCAAGGAACTGAGGCTTTCAGTCCAACAAGCTTCCTCAATCGAGCTTTCACATGATAACACAGCCCTAACCAACACCTCACTGCAGCTTTGTGAGAGATCCTTAGAGCAGACAACTAAGATAACTCATATCTGGGTTCCTGATCCACAGATGGAGAATAAATGTATGTTATTTTAAGTCACTGAGTCTTGTAGTTTGTTGCACAAAAACAGGCAACTAATATAATGGCCTGAAAGAATTTTAGATCTAGTTGTGCCTTTACAGCTTATATCTTTGGCTCCTGTTTCCTCATACCACCTTCTTTTACTCACCAGGTCCTCTCCCTTCTGTCCTAAATCAACAGCTGTCAAGAATTTTAAAGACATATATTTTATATCTTTATATGTTTTATAAAGTATTTTATATTTTGTATATTTTTTTACATTTTTATTTTATATTTTGTCAACATAGACAAAGCAAATCATGACTCAGGCATTTCCATCTTAGTTTATTAAGATAAACTAGCAATGACAATGAGATGAGGCTACATAATTAAGAGACCGAAAGATGTATTTCTGAATTACAATGTATGCATGCTTCTAAGTAGTTATTAGAAATACAGAGCCTAGAGAAATTACTGATGAAAGTGTTCATACACACCATTGGATAAAAAACATCACCCGCAACAAACTAAATTGATCATGAGAAAGGTAATCTAAAAAGAAATTATAATTAAAAGCATTGTTAGCAGCAGTAGAAACTGATAGCAGCTCAGAGCAATACTGATAACAAGGTTTCTTTGCCAGCAGGGTTTCTCTCTGTATGTGCCCAGAAACTGTCACAGCTGTGTGGCTCAAGACTTCTCGGTAGAAAACATACAGAGGAACGTCTAATTATCAATGTACATTAGCATATGGTGGTCTGTTGGGTTGAAAATCTCCCCCAGATAGCCCTTTGTTTCCTTATTTTTTCCTGTTCCTCCCTTCAAACGTATACCGTTCCTTCAGGGTCAGCCTCTGACTTAGTCATCTGAAAAGTTTTTCCTTCTATTCTCACACTGGACTAGGTAAGCCTCCAATAGGCTCCCATCTTGCAGGGCATCAGAAGAGCTCATCGAGTGTTCTTGATAGGTTGAATCGATGAACTCCTCTTCAAGAGGTGTGTCGTAGTCTTTTCCTTATCACATTAAACAAACCAAAATACTTTAACTTGATTTTAAAATGTTGTTTAGGAAGAACAGTTTAAGCTGGGTGGATTTAAGAGACAGAATACTTGAATTGCCTACTGATAAGCCCAGAAATATCTAAAATAAAATCCAGTCAGTTCAAGGTCAGAAATCAATCCATCAAAGACACAACAGATTTATGCCAACCAGTAAAACTGTTAGAACAAATTATACTATCGGTATTATAATGGACTAGAAAAAAAATATGCTAGCCATTCCTACAGCTGGTGTATATTGTTTCCCTATTTCTACCACTACCACTACCAGCCCCAACACTGCCTATATCATCACAGGGAATGGGCAGGTGTAATGCCAACCAGAATGAAGCTTAGGTCTTCTAACTCTGAGGAAAGAACACTATCTCCTGCTGTACTAAATGGCTGCTGTTGACAGCCAGGCTGTGACCCCAGGGGGAGCTCCAGTCTGAGGATGAAACGGAGGCCACGCACTTGAACACATCTGGGTTCTTGAGGACCTATCTGGATAAATAAATCCTGAAGACTGGGCTAAATCTGGGCTTTCTAGTTACATGATCTAAACAACCTTTCTTTCATATTTAGACCAGTTTAAATTGAGCTGCCCCCTTTCAACTGAAAGGACCCCACTGACAAGCTCTAGTAACTCTGTATTTTTCTGAAGTTTCAATGACTCAAAGACCAAATACACTGAAAGAGGAATCATCATTCACAACAAACTGTTTTATTATACTTGGTATGATCAAACAAAATATAGTCAGAACAGACAGGCTCGCCACCAGCTAAATAGATGATAAAATCTGATATCTAGGGGACAAGTCATGAGTGGTTTCTTCTGCACAGAAGGGGAATGAGAAAGAAAGGACTCAGTGGGGAGACGTCCTGCTGTGCAAGCTGACGCTCTGGCACTTTGGCACCCCTGCAGCATGCTGACAATTCCAAGCTGAGACACTCTCACCCTCCCACCCCCTGCCCCCGTCTCTACTAAGACTCCCTGTGCAAGCACATTCAGTCGGCAAACGATCCTGATAAACCAGTGATATGAATTGGAGCATGCTGAATAAACAAGGATGCCCTGTGACTTGTTTATTTTCAAGTTCTAGCATTTTGTGAAGCCTGGTAATTCTGCAGGGAATAAAACACACACACACACAATTCACAAGAGGAATGGCCAGCCCCAGATTTCTTAGCTAAGCCTTTCTTCTTGAATCCCTTTTTTTTTTTTAGCTCTGTTCTGTCCTCACCAGCAATATAATTTGAAGTCCTGCTAAGAGTGCCAAGTCTTCCTTAATGTTTTCCATTAATGTTTAAAACTTGCTGAAGGATTCTTAGAAATTGCATGGAAACATCTTGCTCTCTGTAATTTGTATCCATAACCTCTGTAATGCATATGTTCTCCTTGGGGACCAAGTGTTGAGATCATTCATAAACTCTTGGATCACATGTGGCACTGCAAACTGGTGACATCTGACCACAGCAGACTCAAGGCCTGCCTCTGGCAATCATTTCCTTTGCTTTGAGTTAAGGAGCCGGCAGTTGGCCTACCTTCAACACTTGGAAGTCCTATTTTTGGCAAAGCCTAGCATCTGATATTTGACAGGGATCTGCAAACTCTATCCATTAGCTTAGGAGGAAGTTGTGGATTGAAGCTAATTAATGTTTAATCAACTCCCCTTTTTTTCTTCCTTAAAGTGCCATCGTGCACAAAACTGTTCATGTGGGAATGATGCCTCCAGAATCACAGAGAGCTCAAAGGGATGAGAGCATCTTGGAGACGTGCCCAAATATAGTATGTGAGGAGGAGGATGGTGTCTAGAACAGCAGGTATCAGTCTAAACACATTCAAGGCAATGCCTTCCTATATTCAGAAGAAAAACCTCCCCTGGATACCCTCAAAATATTCTGCTCTGATACCCAAACAACTTCCTTCTAGCACCTGCTCCATTTAGGGGTAATTCCAATCTTGGTGACGGAGATGCCTACAACTCTGGGTAATGAAAAAAATAGCACATTGAATTTAAAATTCAGAACTACAGAGGCTAGCATTTTTTTTAAGTATTATGTAATGTTTTTCAGAATGGTAACAAGGGGAATACCAGATTATGTGAAGCTTACAATACTGCGTCCCATTTTCTCTAGATCTAGGTTTGAGTATAAACAAACAAACAAACATACAAATAATCACAACATCTTTATAGGATTTATATTTACAGGCTGATTACAAATAGCCATCTGTCTGCTTCTAGCTTTTCAATCTGTTTCATTTCCCATGAGCCTCAAGTCTTCAGCCAAAGCAGTTAGGCTCTTAGGTACCAGGAAGGCTTGTTACAACTGCTTTGTACATCGCTCTTTTTGCCCATTACCTCCCATTACTTCCTCTCTTTTCTCTTCCTGTTCATTTAATCCTCACTATTAGACCAAATAAAATAAAAGCTTGAGAGCACTGAATATCATATATGCAGATGTGTAAAAGAAAGGAATTCAATACATTTATTTAAGGACACATTTAAATTTAAAATAAACATGAGTATATGTTTAAATTCTAACTTCCGGATTCATTACTGCTGTACAGCTACATCTGTCAATTTGAATAAAGGACTAAAGAGTGCTATCAAGTAAATATTAATGTGCTGCTCCATTGTGGATCCCCATAGATTACCACCCTCCTCCTGCCTTGTTAGTCCTTATCTGAAGGCATTAGTTTTTACAGCATTCCAACACTGCATAGTTCACAGAGGTACACAATCTTGACAGCATCTTCCTGTCATTCCACCCTGTCCCGGTATCAACGGGTTATTACTCCAATATTTCTCTCCCATGGTGTATTCTGATGTGCATGATCAACATGAATTACAATGCCAAGTAACTGCCAGATGTCATGAGTTATAAACTCAATAGTCTAAGGATTATTACACATTAGGGCACCCTACAGTGCAAGGGTGTCCTGGAATTTATGTGTTATTTATTACCTATTGGCAGGGTCTCAAAGTAATCTCACCCCTGCTGATGAAATGAGGGTTGGAAGGAGAAGAAGGTCAAGGTCAACCTTCCTTGTCGAGAATGCCAGTTACTTCTAAACTACTGTTGCTTTATCTTTTTTCCCCTCTACCTGAAACTCAGTGAAATCTCTGAATAAAAGAAATATATATTACAATGCGTTTTTGGACCTTCAACTTAATTATGCTGATTTCACAATTTTCATCATGTTTCCTATTTTAACAACACATTTCACAACCATAACCAGTAGAGGTCCGATTTGGAAGGTAACCATTACGCCATTATAATCCGTAAATCTGAAAATGACCACTTTGAAATCACATTGTTTATTTTCCTGTTTTACACAGGAACATAGACCAACTACATGAGATTTATTTACATTTTTAATGCAACAATGAAAGCATTTAAAAAAAAAATTGTGTCACACATGCCTGTGGACTCTTCAGTCTTTCCCATCCAATATTAAGATTTGCATATGTCCATACCACAAAATATGGCCATTATTCTAAGCTGTCATGAATTTTGCTGAAATGGAAGTAATGTGACATCCTATATTCTTCTAGAAATGTTGTATTTGATTACAACATGACACAAAGTTTGAAATCTTTCCTAATCCAGAATACAGTATATTTATTTTCAAATTGGCTGATTAAAACTAGCTCCATCATTTCTCTATTCTATCTCAAAGACCCAGTAACCTTCTTTTCTTTTGCCACCAAGTGAATTCTGAATGCTGCAGTTAACATTCAGTAATCTCATTACCTATCTAACATAAATCTTCAAAAGCATCACCATGTTTTGACAGCTGAGCAGGAGAAGAAGCAAGGAGCATACATACCCAGGCACTTTTTATGAATGCAAATGTGCTAAAGACCACATTTAAATGATTTCAGAAAACTCATATAACACCATTGACAGCAACTGGAAACAATGTGCTTGACAATTTTCGTTTACCTATGAGAAGCACAATTTCACTTATTCCTGATGCTGAGTCCACAACCCACCTCTACTCCACCCACTGTCATATACTCTATGAAAACAAGCTGACACCAAGAAAACCCAAACAAACAAACAAACAAACAAAAAACCAAATATCATGTTAGGGTAAGGAATACTGACTTCTCATGATGAAAATTTATTGTAGGTGTATTTTCCTGAAAAGTGTTTAAATATTTATTTCAACATTCATGTATACTTTAATCAAAACTTCATATCTTATATGAAACTAGAAAGATGTCATCTTAAGATGGAAGTTTTTAAAAAAATCCCTCTCTTCCTCTGACATATCCTACAGTCATCCTTGGCCGTCCACAGAGTACATGGTCAGCCATAAGGGAATAAATCCAATTGTCTTCTAAGTCTCTGGCTATATTTTTATTCTCTAGGCTCCACTGTTATTGTGAGGACAAGGTAAGTAATACTTTTCATTCCTAAATTACAACGAAGAGTAAATAGAGCCACTTCCTGCTTGGAGAGGTGCCAACTCCCTACATAGAGATAACTGCCTCATTGCATCTGATTGTTTTAGCTTCTGTACCTGAAAGGATACCAAAACTTGATAAGAGTTATCAGAATCCATCAAACCTTCATTATTTTGTCCTAATCAAGGCCATTTGTGATACTACTAAAATTAACAAAGTATTATAATCCCAAATTTTGGCCATTTTTAATCACAAAATATCAACTGCTTCACCCCACTCATCCCCAAAACTGTCTATAAATGGTCAAATTAGAGACATTTTCTTGATGTTTTCAACAAGCAGTCAAATTATAACTCTTCTGAATGTAGGGCAACATATCTAAAATGTGAGCAACAAAAGGAAAATCTGAAGTTGTCAAATGGGATAAATTTCAAAATAAATTAGTAGCTCCCAAATAATCAGATGTTACATATATTTATCCAATGATGTCTGAAACACATGTTTAATACTACTCCTGGCATGTTTCTCCCCACATTTACTTAAAAGAAATAGCTTTGCTTCAGTAAGTTTCCATGAAAAATGGCTTCAATATATCATGAGGATGTTGTCAGTTGACAAAAGTACCAGGTATGGAATTTGGACTAAAATAATCTGTCACTTTCCTACTAATATGCCAAGTAGCCACCAAAAATTTTGTTCATTTCTTGTGAAATCTAAAATCTTCAACTTTACCTATAAGTTGGATCACCATATATAACTCCATACTAAGCACTTTGGAAAACAAAAGGAAGCATTCTTCAGAATGATGCCAGGGCAGTTCCAGCAAATCCAGGTAGGACACTCACCTGCCCCCATCTTTAAGTCTATGTAGTTTACCCTCTAAAACTCTACTATCTCGTCCTTGCCACTCAATCCATAATACTCAACCCACACTGGCCTTTCCTGGAACACAATGAGCTCCTTTCCATTATTGGGCCTTCATGCTGTTGGTTTTCTCTTCCTGAAATGCATCTTACTTCCTCTCCACCATTTGCTCAGGAGCTTTCATGGGAACTGGAACTTGCATTTAATTTATGTTTATGAAAATACTACTATTTTTTAAGGAAGCAATATGGCATTGTGGGTAAAATAATGGATTTAGTCAAAGGATTGGGTTTGACTCTCAGCTCTGCCACTTTATTAACCAGATGGTCTTATACAGTCTGAGCTTCTTCATCTATAAAATGGAGATAATAAAGCTTTTGTCTTTGGATTGTTACAAAGAATTAAAAAAGTGGGGTGCCTGGGTGGCTCAATCAGTTAAGTGTCTGATTTTGGCTCAGGTCATGATCTCATGGTCCCTAAGTTCTTGCCCTATGTCAGGCTCTGTGCTGACAGTGTGGAGCCTAGAGCCTGCTTCAGATTCTGTGTCTCCCTCTCTCTTTGCCCCTCCCCTTGCTCATTCTGTCTCTCTCTCTCTCTCTCTCTCAAAAGTAAAAAAAGAAAAAAACATTAAAAAATTAAAAAAGAATTAAAAAGCAATCTTTCTAAATCACAATGTGACATAAAGGAAGTACTTCATAAATGAGAATTACGCTTGCTGTTGGGAAATAGAAATGCTAGTAAATAAAAAGGGCTTTACAATTCTATTTGTGTATCTAATTTTACATGAGTTCAATGGCTGTCGATTTTTAATTCTTCTGTAAAGAAGTTAATAATATTCAAGAACAATGTGTATAAAATATTTCCTACTTTAATGTCTTGATAGACTGTCAAACTCTATGCAATTGTTAGTAGATAATGATAATTATTGGAGTGAGTACTATAGGAGTTGAGATTTATATATAATAGTATAATTCTAAGTCAAACATATTTAGATATTACTTATGTTATAAAGTATTAACAGGACAATAAAATATCATTGATTCCTCCCAATCAAAAGGTTAAAGTTTGGCCAGTTTTACCCAGTTTATTTAAAAAAAACCCAAAATTTAATGTTTATTTATTTTTGGGAAAGAGAGAGAGAGAGCGTGCCAGCAGGGGAGGAACAGAGAGAGAGGGAGACACAGAATCTGAAGTAGTCTCCAGACTGTCAGCACAGAACTCCTCTCAAGGGTTGAACCCAAGAACCAAAAGGTTATGACCTGAGCTGAAGTCAGCTACCTAACTGACTGAGCCACCCAGGTGCCTCTTGCTCAGTTCATTTCTAAAAGGTGATTTTAACATAACATTTAATTTTGCTTTAGTGGATACAGGATAAATTAGAGATTCTTCACTTTCCAATCACTTCTAGTTGTAACTACATCTTTTTGATAACAGAAGAGTTTTTCAAATCATTCACTTCTTTTAATTTTTTTTTTTTATTTTTAAGTAATCTCTACACCCGATGTGGGGCTCAAACTCACAACCCCAAGATCAAGAATCACATGCTCCACTGACTGAGCCAGCCAGGTGCTCTTCACTTCTTCATTTACTAAATGGGTACTGCATATTTTGTTGTTACAATGTGCTATGTAACACATTTAGAAGTATGAGACACTTCAAGCCTAGATCTTGACTTCAGAGCACTAAAGAGATTTAGGAGGGTTACCATAGAGAACTCAAAACTACAATCTGAAAGAAAAGGAAAAAAAAAAAAAAACATCCAATAACAGAGAACTACATTGAGAGGTGCATCAAAAATGCTTTAAAGTCCAATGGAGAGGGGCGCCTGGGTGGCTCAGTCGGTTAAGCACCCAACTTCGGCTCAGGTCATGATCTCGCGGTCCGTGAGTTTGAGACCCGCGTCAGGCTCTGTGCTGACAGCTCAGAGCCTGGAGCCTACTTCAGATTGTGTGTGTCTCTCTCTCTCTGACCCTCCCCCGTTCATGCTGTCTCTCCCTGTCTCAAAAATAAAATAAACGTTAAAAAAAAATTTAAAAAAAAAGTCCAATGGAGAGAAATATAAAATAAACGTTAAAAAAAAATTAAAAAAAAAAAAAAGTCCAATGGAGAGAAATATGGCGTTCAACAAAGAAGGCATTTTTTTTTTTAATTAATTTTTTTTATTTTATTTTTGGGACAGAGAGAGACAGAGCATGAACGGGGGAGGGGCAGAGAGAGAGGGAGACACAGAATCGGAAACAGGCTCCAGGCTCCAAGCCATCAGCCCAGAGCCTGAGGCGGGGCTCGAACTCACGGACCGCGAGATCGTGACCTGGCTGAAGTCGGACGCTTAACCGACTGTGCCACCCAGGCGCCCCCAAAGAAGGCATTTTAGAGGAGCCAACTTCAGAGTTGGGTTTGGAATATACAGCATATGCTTTAATTACTTACAAAAAGAAAAGAATCACGCTGGAATGTGCTTGCATGGGCATAAAACAATCTCTGGAAGAAAACCTAAGAAACCAATAATAACAAACGTCTTGTGGAGAAAAAACTGGGAAGTAAAAGACAGAAAGGGAAGGCTTCACTATATCCATCTTATATTTTTTGATTTTACAACCTTGTGAATGAAGTAATTTATTAATATTTATATTGAACAATGTATGAATAAAAATAAAATCGACTCTGAGTGTTTTACAAGTGTACGCTCTACCCCAATGGATTCAACAGAGTTGTAGACAGGGTATGGAAACCTGGGTTTTCCCTAGTCACTCAGTGACACAGATAGCAGGTTTACAGAAGAATGGCAATTTGAAATATAAATGTCAACAGAATATCTGTAGGTTGATGAGAAGCGTGAGATCAAAATATATAACTTGATTAATTAGCTTTTTTCTAAAATAGAATAAAAATTCAGAAAACTTGAATATTGAGATGGCCTCTCTTCATGGACGGTCAACTGGAGCCTTACTATGAGCTTTGTACAAGAGATACGGAGGTAAGATGACACCTTTTTTTTAAAGTTTTTATTTAAATCCTAGTTAATATATATGGTAAAATTGGTTTCAGGTGTAGAATTCAGTGATTCATCACTTACACGTTTAACACAGTGCTCATAACAACAAGTGCCCTCCTTAATACCCATCACCCCTTTAGCCCATCCATCCACCTCTCTCCAGCAACTCTCATCTCGTTCTCTGTATTTAAGAGTCTCTTATGTTTGCTTCCCTCAGATGACAACCTTTTGATGCACACCTAGGCCTCGTAGTGCCTGAAGAGAGGATTGGATAAAAGGCAAGGAGGATATGGAGGAAGGAGTAAGTAATGGTGACTATGTTTTAGTTGAGAGAGCCTTGAAACCATCACCTATTAACTGTCTTCACAGAATGCATCAAAACCAAAATATCATTTATTTAAAAAAATTTTTTTAATGGTTAACTTTTTTGAGAGAGAGAGAACATGAGCAGGGGAGGGGCAAAGAGAGAGGGAGACACAGAATCTGAAGCAAGGTCCAGGCTCTGAGCTGTCAGCACAGAGCTCGACACGGGGCTCGAATTCACAAAACCGTGAGATCATGACCTGAGCTGAAGTCGGACACTTAGCTGAGTGAGCCACCCAGGTACCCCCAAAATATCATTTATTTACAAAAAGTTCTTCATCTCTCCCAAATGGTAAGTTGTGAGTCTATAAACCCGTTTTAAATATGTGAATCAAGACAATTATAAATGATTCATTCTTTAAAAATAAAATCTTGTCTCCAATTGAAGGTAGCTCTTCATGGAGTTTTCTTTATTGCAAATGTCAAAAAAAATTCATTTAACTTAATAAAAATTTTGATTTGTTATCTTTGATATGTCTATGCCTTATATATTTCATGTGATTTGCATATATAAAAACATCATTAGCTTTTTATTTTAAAAGTGAGGAACCAGGATACATGTACAGATTAGGTATAATGATATTATTCAATCTTTTAATATAATTTTTCTTGTAGGCTGATAGTTGGTGGTATATCATAAAATGCATTATATTACATCTTAATATAATTAACTACTGAGGAAACTTTCTCTATCCAGTAAATTCAACTTTGTCTAATCCTCGGGTTTATAATGTCAGCTCATTAAAATGTTAGTTAAAACTCATTAAAACGCACACTCAGAGGTAACAGCTTCATTACTGTAATATGAGGTAAAGAAAAAGAGAATACTTTATTATCATTTAATTTTCAGAATTGAATATATTTGCATAATAAAAAGGTTCATTGTATATTTTCAATAGTCTTCAAATATTAAGCAGCCCAATAACTTAAAAATGCATTTTCTAAAAATGATTTTGTTACTGAAGAATTCTTCTTGTTCTTTTTCATTTAGAAAAAGTTGGCATATTAGAGATAGGAAATGATTTGAAATAATAATAAAATATGTTACCATAGTCTATCTCTCTTTCAATGTTTATAATGTTTAGATGAATAGGATTTCCATATGATAGTGGATGGCCTAATCAAATGTTGCAATTAATTGCCTTCACTAGATATGTCAGTAATTTGTAAGAATGAAAAGTCAGGTAGAAATTACATTGGAAATTAGCTATATCTCCAATGCAGATGTAATTATTTCATGTTTCTCTCCCATAGTAGCTTAGCCATAGTAAATACTTGATAATAGTGTTGAAAGTTAAGATGTGGAAAATTCATATGAGTGATTTTTTTTGTATTTTTCCCTAAATCTGACATGATAAAGCCATTACCATTAAAGAACTGCCTAAGATAGATCTAATTTTATTATATATTTCCTATCTTGTACCCTAAGATACTCTCCTAATTTTCCTCCCACTAGCCAACACTCTTGCATGTACTTTGCGAGAAACTTCCTGTTCTTAAAGCATAGTCACTACTACTCAAAAATGGAGTGCCCTCAGAAACACATTTTTCCAAGTTACCTTCTGCCAATCCTGCCTCCATGGTGATGACTCTAAAGTGAATGCCTCTAGCCTTGAGCCCTTTGGAGCTCCAGACTTGCTTGCTTGACATTGCCACTTGAGTGCCTAAAATTATCTCTAATTTAATGTGACCAAAATTGAATTCTTGACTTTTGTCACACAAATCTTCATTTCCCCAGTCTTCAGTGTCTTTGTATATGGTGCTGTCATATACAAGCTGCTCAAGGAGTTACTAGTTTTCCTCCATTTTTGTCCATCGTGGACATACACACATACACACACATACAATCTTGGCCATCAGTAAGGCCCAATGATTGAAACTTCCCTAGAATTGATTTTCTTTACCTCCACTGCTGTCATTGGTTTGAGTCATTATTATCTCACCAGGAACAGTGAAGGTGACTCTTAACAATATTACTTTAGTCTTACCCCTCTTATAATGAACTCTCCACCCAGCAGAGTAATCTTATTAAAATTATAAGATAGATCTTGTCATCCTAAAAATTTTCCAAAGGACTCGTCACATTTACGAAAAGAAAAATCAAATCCTTACTCTGACCTACAAAGCATCTTAAGATCTGGCTCTCATCTACTACTATTCATGCCTCTTACTCCATTCTCCCCCAGCCAGTCTGGCTCTTTTCTTCTAGCAAGGCAAATGACTTCTTTAGGTCCTATTCATACACTATCGCTGTGAAATTTTCTTTTCCTAAGATTTCCTTTTAGCTCTCCTCTTTTTGTCCATCAAATCTCACTTTATATGTCAATTCTTTGTGTTCCCCTCTTAGGACTACCCAATCTAAAGAAGGAACAAGATCGCACATATCACATCTTTCTGGTATTTTTCCCCTTGTATATCACATATCACTATGTGAAATTATTATAATTTGTTTATTTGTTCCTTATCTATCTGCCTTCAGTAGAATGTAAGCTAACTCCATGAAAGCAGGGACTAAGTTCATTTTGTTTTTTGTTGTATCCCCAGGGTCTAGAATGTTATTCTTGGCACAAAGTAAGTGCAGAGTAAATATTTATTGAATGAATAGATGAGTCAAGGATTTCAATTCTCGTCATCAGCTAAACTGGATTGAGTTGATTATTACATATACATCATTAGAAAGTTACTTAAAGTGACTTAATGATTTTACTGAATAAATGTACGGAGAGTTGTTTGTTCTTTATTTTAGTAAGTAATACAGTATGCTATGAGAGACATTATTGGGGACTCTCTTCCTTGAAATGCTAGTACTGTCTTATTTTCAAAGTTAAAAACTAACTCACAAATTTCAAATTATTCAGTCAGAAGAAAGAATCTCATGTCACTCCTTACCACATTTATAACAATTTCAAGTTCATGTTCTGAATGTTTATTTTAAAATATTTCAGTTTTCTGGTAGAGTGGGGTAAATCAAAGCCTAATAATTGACGTGATGTCCTGCCTAGAAGGTAAGTGGAAGCCTCATGATAACCCAGTATGGTAGGTAGGTTTATGAATGAAAAGACATCTGTTTTCAAGATGCCAACTTCATCCAGTTAATAAGCTAGGATATGAAAATAAATCTTCTGTTTTTATTCTAGAGCCTACACTTAAAGATTATGGTGGTAGAAACTTAGGCATAACAGACATATTTTATAATTGCTGAACCTAATGATTAAATATACTAAAAATAATTTAACTTGGTAACTAAGATCTTCATTATAATCAGTTATTGTATCATGCTGTGAGATGGTGATTTTAAACATTAGGCTAAATCTATGTTTAATTCAAAATTCATACTGAAACTTGCTTCTTTGAATAAATCTCTAATATGAACTTGATTTTACACAATTGCTTTTTTTCAAAAAAAAACAAAAACCAAAAAAAAAAAACCCGAAGAACAAAAGCCAATGGTGAGTGAATTGCTAAGTATTATACTGCTGTGTTTCTAATGGTAGGAAGTTTTTTTAATGGTACGCTCAAGACCTCAGAATTACAGTCTTCCTTTTCCTTCCTTCCATCCTTCCATCCTTCCTTCCTTCCTTCCTTTTTTGTGTTTTTGTTTTTGTTAATATGTAAGTCAATCTCTACTCAGCCTCAATCCTTTCTTCTCATTTTTAACAGAATATTAGGACAAATATGCAGCCATCTTAGAGATAGTTCCCTTCTCAGAGTGATATAATCATTATGAGGTTATAATTTTTCCAGTTTAAAAGTATAGCTAGAATCTTGCTTTAACTATTCCTTACCCTCTGCAAGTTAGGCCCTGGTATCTCACAGGTTTTGGTGAAGGAAATCATTCCGTTTGAGTCCTGACATCATTACTTATTTGCTATGGGATTTAGGACAAGTTATTTACCCTTTATAAGCTTCTGCTTCAACATATGTAAAATGGGAATAATAGTAACTCACCCAGGATGGCAATGAGAATTAAGTGAAATAATTTTTGGCATTTAGCATATACCCGGCAAAGAGGAAGTTATATATATACTCCCTTATAAGGTACGTATATCCCCACAGTGATAATTACCTTGATTAGGTTAATGGATTTATAAAGAAATTGTAGGTGACACACAATAAAAGTGGAAATTTCTCTATTATCACACAAATTTAATAATGTAATATTTAATGAGTAATGTTGAATAATATGCTGCATAAGCAAAATAATATTCATTGGTCTAAATAATCAGTTTAAATATTTATGCTAATTTTTAGATGAAAAGGGACACTTTAATTTTGCTTTATATTAACTGAGAAAAACATAATCATTTTCTTTTTGCATAGTCTTAGTAAAAAAACACATAGAAAATGTGGGTCAAGACTTTTAGCAAAGAAGGGATCACAACATGTACAAAGTAGGTGCAAAAAATGACTCTGTAATGTCAAGCAACTTTTATATCTAATTCTTAGGGAACAATCATTTAGTCTTACTTTAAATGTTTGTATTTCAACACAAAAACATAGCTTCTTAATGCAGACTTTCACTATGCTCAAATTTATAAGACATTTTCTTTCTTCATATTTTTAATTGGTGAACACATGTGTTTTCATTATTTACTAGATTGGGTACCAGATCCTCAATATTATACTAACTATTGCTGATTAAAGATTAAAATTGATCATTTATTTCAAGATCACAAAAAGAAAAAAAAAAAGTTGAAATAGAGGAAAAAACAAATCAAGTGCTTTAGTTCCTAGAGAACCAAAAATCACCTGTTCCTGAGAGTTCCATCTTCCACTCTCCAAATCCCTTCTAGTAAAAGAAAAGCAGTCCAGTACACCCCCTGACATCTTTAATTGACTTCCTAGAGAGTGTTATCAAGAGCTAGTCAAGCGGGGCTAATAGTGCCTGCAGATTGCTCACACATGGCAAAGCTGGGTGAGCTGGACTTTGAAAGGGCTAGAGGAAGAGTATAATCTCTACTCCATGCGGGGCAAGAACTAAGGGTTATCTGAAAAGCAACAAATAATCCTTCAGCACTCTTGAGACAGGAAAGACGTGTAATAGGAGCCAGGAAATTTGGTGCCTAAATGCAGACTCCGTGGAGATGCCTCCTATCCCCATATTTAGATTGTGCCCCTGAGTTGTTTTAGATGATGGGACCTGAATGTCAGCAAAAGACACTGGCCTCACTGAGTCTTCCTTTTGACAATTAACGTTGTGTCTTCTGAGAGCATATTCTACCTGGAAGAGCCGTGCTATGTTGAAATGAGGCAAAAACGATCTGGCAGAATCAAACAAACCCAGTCATCTCAGTTAAGTTTAAAAGATCATCCCCATAGGGAGGTCAGCACATATGGTGCCTAAGATCTCTGCTTGGAATGCTGCCTAGGCACATCGGGATAAAAAGAAGTCTGTTTGTTTTCTTTTCATGTTAGTTTTGCCACTGAATTTCTCGCTTCTGTACTCAGTATTTAATTGGAACAGAATGAAAGTCTTGTATGCATATCTCAGCACGTTGTATCTTTTAGCTTTTATTAAAACATCATATTTTCACGTGAATGTTTGCCCATCAGTTCCAAGACTGTCCGCTACTTCCTCTCTACCAAGCTAAGATTCTTTCCTTTGAAGCAGAGCCAACCCTTGACATATCTTCCACCGCCAACAAAACATAAACAATTATGCTTCATGTCTAAAGACAGCAACTTGTGTTCACTCTTAGGTTTAGATATTCAATGACTCTTTTCATTTGCTTGCTGTGTCAAACTATGAAAAAGTTCACATACAAGTGAAAACTACAAAATAGCTTTTAACATTATTGTTCTTTTCTAGCTGATATCCAGTTGAATTCTATTTATTTGTAGTTCTATATAGAATGTGCTATGATATTATGCCATATTTTTACAGCAGGCTACTGAACAGTGTGCTCAGAATTCAAGGTAATATAGAGAAACTGATAGTATTTTCTGAATAATTCCTCTATCACTTTATTACAAGAAGACACGAACAGCCTTGATAATGTCTTTTTTATAAGAGGAAAGGAAATAAAGATTTACATCTATTTTGCAGATTCGTTCCACAAAGACACTTTATAGACAAAGTTCCTTAATTATCATTCACTTCCAAAGACCTTACTATAAAGTGAAATGTGAATATTGTTTTGCAAATGAGATCATATATATGATGATGGGATTTGATACTTATTAATGAATGATTTAAAAGGCATATTGGCTATTGTCAACCACAATATTTTAAATAAAAAGAAGAAATATCTTTATTCTTCCTAACATTCAGATACACCTGTTTTGTCTTATTTAACCATGTTCACAATGTCAGCTACTATAGGACTTTTTTTTTTAGTGTCATACTTTTTGAATGTTTCTGTACATTTTCCCCTAGTTAGTGTAACTTAAAAAAAGATTTTTCATTAATGATTGGAATTGCTCACACATTTTTTTCTTTAAGTTTTATTTGATGATTCTATATTATCTTCTCAAAGGTGTGAAAAAAAGTTTTTTACATTGATCAAATAACACACAAGCTTTGATAATTATAATGGCAATTCTATTCATTTTAAACTCAGTTAAATTGGTAGCTTTGGAGTCAGCATTATAGCTTCATTCTTCTATATTATCGCATGATAATTTTACCTTTTGAAGTTACAAGCCATAGAATGAAACAAACAAAAACAAACAAACAAACAAAAACTACTTTAATCGGCAACAGTAAATTACTCAAGCAATTTCTCTTGCCATATCCTAGCATTAAGCCACACACTTGTGGAAAGGCAGACTAAATTACAGGTGCAGCATGGGTGTAGGAATGAGTGCATTACAAGGCAAAGCTATGGCGCCCAACAAACTTAATTAGCAGCATGGCAACTTCCTTTGCACATGGATGGTTATACACAAATAATAACTAACATAAGTAATCAGAAAGGAAGAAAACAAAAAGAATAGACAATGAGATAAAATTAGCTATAATGAAAAATAATAATTCTAGAAATTTTTAAGGGTCCATGATGGCCTCTTATGAACTTAGAAGAATGTCCAAGAAATATTTAACAGACAACCTTTCAACAATATGTGAAATATTATAAGTCAGATATGCTACGGATTAAGAATAAATGTCTGAACACATGATGCCAGTACAGAAATAAAGTGATATCATAGCATAAATTATAGCTGTGTAGAAGATTAATATAAATATTTCCATCTTTCTGCCTCAAGATATATTAGTATAAGTAATGACTAAATGAAAAAGTTCCTCAATATAAAACCTGGTATGCAATCAGGAGAGTTTTGATTGCAAAGGAGTCTGGGGTTCAGCATAAGTGCATGACTGATGTGATGATAGTGGAAATGTATAGCAATTGAAGAGGCAGGCTAGAGACTGCTACATTTAGCAAGGCAGGGTACCAGAAAATGCAAAAAACAGAGAAATTAAATTGAATGCTCATCTCTTTTTTTTTTTTCCAAACACAACCATGTTTATATGATAAACAACAGAGTAGCAATCAAAATAAACATCAATGACCAGAACAAATTAAAAAAAAAAAAAAAAAAAAGGAATGCACTAGCAGATATTTGTGCTATAAATGGATAAACAATTCAACAGAATGGTATACAAGAAAGGCTCAGTTTAAGAAGATTTTGAGGGAGATGCCAATCTCAAATAAGGCTACACACAAGTTCTATTGTTTAAATTCCAATGAGGGTATCTGGTTAATCCAGCTCTAATCATTGAGAATAAGGAGTGAGAACAAATGTGCTGATTTAACAGGGAGAACAACAGAAAGGGCATGCATTTGGAAACACTTGAAACACATCAGATATCTTGCAATCTCCTAGTGATTCATCCTCACTTTTCTTCCTAGAAGCTCACATTATAAAAAGGTCAACTTGTTATTTGCCTTTGATTTGGGTAGTTAATTAATGTAAATTAATCAAATGATTGTTTAATTACAACTTCATGACATGCACCTGGAAAATAACAGTTAATAAATATAGTTTCTGTCCTCAATGATCTAAGCATCTAATGGAAACCATGGTTAAAAAACAGGAAATGTTAAATAATTTTCAGAAATAATCAAAAATATTAACTTAATTTTATATACTTTATTATTATAGCTATTTGGCAGTGGGAAAAATCTCAAATTATTAAAGCTCAATTAATATCTTCAAATTGGTGGATTAGATTATTTCCAATTCTTTTTAGCCCTTACATCATCCTATACCATAAATAAAACAGTAATGGAAACAAGCAAGTGTAGTCAATGAATGTGAAATTGTAAGTTCCAGTTAATGGATATGATTAGAAATTTAGAGTAAAGTAAGAAAAAAAGAAACCAGCCTTTAAAACTGTAATTTATAAGAATCAACCATTGAGATGAATGTTCAGGAGAAACCACTGTTTATTAAACTCTTCCCTTCCAAGGTCTATATAGCGATTAGGAAATTGCTCAGTAGATGTTTACTGAGTTAAAAGATGATGTGGAAGATCATTTATGGAAAAGATATATTTTAATTTTCTTTTATAAATATTTTTCCTAATTTTTGGAGTAGTTTAATAGATGAGGTAGTACGTTTAATTTTGGACAAGTGAGAAAATAGAGTAATGGTGAGTGTAAGACATTCAAGTGGTAATATTCAGTAGGTTTGGATATGCAGATGTATTGTAGCTAGGCTGGAGAAATGTTAGCACCCATGAAGTAACTGATAATATGAGACAAAAGGCATTGCTGAAGGAAATGGTAAAGTTGTTAAGAGAATTCTAATACTAACTTTACAGAGCAAGTTGAAGAAATGGAAACTGTAAAGTTTGCTGAAATTTGATTCACATTGAATTGTATGTGTGCTCTTGATATTCAAACATATTCCTGCAAATCGAATGAACTTTTCCATAGATTTCAACTATTAAGTCATACTTTTATAGAAAAACACATTTTGGGGTTTGGACACACAATAATCACATTTATCGTATTAATCATTTTAAAACTGATTTTGCCAGCTACAAGCTGGGTCTTGTTACAATAATAGCTAATACGCTTAATGAGTAGTTGCGTATACTGGTTTCTGTCCTAAACACCTTGCAGGCATTATCTGTGTTAATCTTAAAAATATTCCAGAGGTGGATATTGTTAAATTGCAATCCTACTAATGAGAATCTCTAGCCATACAAATATATACCTGGTAACTACTTTTCCTAGTGTTCCCATTGACAGTAAAGTGTAACTCAAAGATTGGAATCTGCATCTGTTTTATCCAAATCCATGCTCTTTTTATTCACTACCTAAGTTTGAAACATAAACACATTGAATTAACCTGAATTTAACTGTACATACTCAGGAGACAGAGACTGTATTTCTACAACTCTGTCAGTTCCAAACACTATTGGATTTAGAAATCTGTTCTCCTCTCACATTCTCCTATTCCACATGTAATGTAAGCACCTCATTATTCTGAATGTGATTAGAGAGTATGATACTTTATGGATGATTTGAGGGATTTTCAAGGATGAATTTTACATTATTTTGCCTGTGAACTAATTTTTAAAATTATTTCCTACTTAAAATGTAATTCAGCAAGATGTTTATGGTTTTTCTAGCGGAGAAAATGGAAGGTAGGGAGAAAAATGAAAGGAAAAAAGAGAGAAAGGGAGAAAGCCAGGAAAGAAGGGGGGATAGGAATGAAGAGGAAATCAGATAGACTTTACACATTTTGACCGATAATGGTGGAATACTCAAATTTCAAAGAGAGATCTTGCAATCATCTTCTCATTTATTCATTTAATATGTATTAAATAAAAACCAACTTTGGGCATGCACTGTGTTAGCATCAGGGGATGCAAAGCTGAGCCAACACACACATGAACCTTGTAGGCTTTCACTGAAATAAATATGCCCTCCCATCAGGAGGACATTAAGCCAAGATTGTGTGATCTAGATAGTAAAAAATATGGGAGTTCAAAGAAAAGCACTGTGAGATCATAGAATTTAGGAGAAAGGTAGGAATGGGAGAAGATCGTTTTTTGTTTTAAGTTTGTTGGATTCTTTTGGAATGTCAGTTGAAAATTTTGTTTTTTATAGACAGGAATGATTTTTAAAACTTCAAAATTCAAAGGTTTTAAATGGAGAGAATTAGAAATTATAAATGTCGTTTAGTGAAACTTGAAAGGAATTTCAAGCTATTGAAGCAAATTTTGATGTAAGGGGGAATTAAAAATGGATAGAAATCTACTTACATATCATCTGTTATGATTTCCTTTGAGAATCAGACTGTTCTCAAATCCATTTGGATTTTTGAAAAATTATATATATATATATATTTGAAATTAAAAAAATATAGCTATTGAAACTGATTGATGAATATAATAAAATACGAAAGGCAACTATGGGGGTTGAGGCATAGTTTTAACTGCAGAATTCCAAATATGCATTCAACAATTAATAAGTTTGAGTATACTTTGAATTTTAATTTATAAGGGTCAAAAATTAACTCTCTTATTACTCATATTGAATGCCAACTATTATCTCAAAAATTTATTCTAAATATGCAAAATGTAAATAAGGTATTTTTCCTCCCACTACCTTTACTTTTACCTTTCTTTGACTTATGAATATGGCAAGGAAATCTCTAGTCTTTCTAAAAGAGAAAGGCTTTAGACTTGTTCCACTTACTCCACTGTCTCAGATATTAAAAGAATCCAAAATCACCAGGATAAGTAGCTACAAATAATATTTAATTTTTTATATTAACTCCCTGGATAAAATAAATAAAAATAAAAAATTTATTACAATACTAGTTCTACTCATCGTCATTATCACATCATTCTTGGGATATTATTATCCAGCAGGTAACCATATGAGTATATAACCTCCAAGACTCATACCAGCTTTCAGAAGATTATCTCCAGTTCAAAGATGCATGCTTCTGAGTTTTAGAAATTGACTTTCCAAATGTCATAGAGCTTAGAGTTGGAAACCCAGGGCTCTTTGTCTCTAAAACATATACTCCTTTTACTTCCCTTACTAGAAAAGGGCTTTTACCAGTTTAAGTTGCATGATTAATATTCCATGTTAACAATAAGGAGTGAAGCACCTCATTCAACAGCGAAGTGTTAGATGTTGACTTGAACACTTTAACAACTGCATTCTCAATTCAAAAAAAAAAAAAAAAAAGCTGACTCCACAATGCAATTATTCTAAAATATGCCCAGAGAAAAGTGTCTAGATATTATCTAAAGATTAGCAACCAGGTATTTCTCATATGGAAAAACAGAAGCTTCTGGCACACATATTACTAATTTACAACAATTTGTTTTTCTGTTTACAGGAGACCTGTAGTTTTTCTTTTACTAGAACCAAACTAATAGATGCTGAACCAGAAAATAAATTTATTAAATGGTGGAATTCATTATTTCTATTTTTGTGTCAGTTAAAAATAAAAAGCCCATTGTGCTTACCAAGGAGGTCTGTGCTTTACTCTTAGCAGAGCTGGAACGGCTCACTTGATAATAAAATACTAGCCAATCCCCTATGGTCTTTTTCGAGGTCTGACTTTGCTCACTTGAGAGACACCATTTTTTTCACTTGAATAATTTTGTATAAATAAACTCAGATTTTGCTAGCTAAGCACGTGGAAGTCATATAAAGCACACCTAATCACACAGTTTAAGCATTCAAAATGTAGCATATCACAAAAACTGCAGTGCTGTTTCTGTCAAAACCTGTCACCTGATGCATAAAATTGTTGGTTTTATGAGTCATTTTTCAGTGAACTCTAATGGAAACATGGTTGATGGGAGATTTTAATGAAAGATGCAGATTTCTTTTCCTTTCTTTGAATGAAACTCAACCAAAACTGTCCTCTCTGTGATTAAAATTAACACATTGTGTGGATAGAAAAATACCTTTTCTAACATACTTCAAAGACTATAGATTTTACAGGATATATATTTTCCCTTAACTTCTCTAGAATTATATTTGCCAATCTAATTGCATATCCAATAACCTAAAAATTCATTTGCTTCAATGTGGGTTTTTTTTAACTCAAAGATGAAACTTAAAGATACATACCTTTTTTTTTTCTCATAACTATTTGTTTTTATAATCTTAATAAGCATTTGTTGCTATCATTAAACCTGATTATTTCATGCTATGAACTTCAAACTCAAGCTTTCTTTTCTAAAATTTAACCAATATTGAGTTATAGAATACAACATTTGCCAAATGTTAATTCCAAAGATCAATCTAATTATTCTTTTTATGATTATTTTACATCTTCATGTTAAATCAACTGACACATTCAACCGAATATACAGTACTTTTAGGAATGTTTACACCTTTCATTTGATGACCAGTAAAACCACAAAACTTACTTAGAGAGCTAAGATACTTATAAACAATTCATAGATATCTTTAAACATCTATAGATAATTTTGTACTTCAAATAAAACAATATAATCATATTAAATGAAATGGATTATAGATGGATTTTATCCAAATTTCCTCAGATAATTTCTTTTCACATAGATATGCATATAAATATTTTTATCCTGGCTCATATAAGTGTCTTTATGAAGAAAACATTAACTGTTGGTCTCAAGCCCAGAACTCAGTGAGAGGTTGGAGGTGACTCGCAGGCTCAGTCAGTGGCAAAGTTTTGTTGCCCAGTTTCCTAGTGAAATTGCCATTCTCTTGAATCAAAGATTTCTACTTGTTTTATTTCATTTGATTGGATAATTTTTCTTTGCTATCTACCATGTTCCAGCCAGCATAAGGCACAGAAACATCATTAATACCTGCCCTTTCCTAACAGGCATACACATTAGTTAACTCTTGATGTTTTACCCCCTCAAAACTTAGTAGCTTAAAAAAAGCCAACTTAATGACTTACAGCAACTATTTCATTGGCTCTCACTTGTGTGGCTGAATGATTAAGGTGAGACTTTGCTGAGTGATTCTTCTGCTCTTGCTTGGGGCTACTCATCCATCTATCGTCATCTGGGGCATCTACTTGGAGCTGAATGGTTGAAGATGGCCTGATCCACATTTCTAAGTAGTTGGTGCTGGCAGGGGTTACTGGTATGGCTATAGGCTGAATGGTTGGACCACTCTCCCCACTCGCTCTCTTAACCCCAAAGGGTCTAGGTCAAGCTACTTCACATGGTGGCATCAATGTTCCAAGCAGGCCAATGTGGAATCAGCAAGACCCCCATGAGGTGTATGCTCAGGTTATCAATTCTTGGCATTCTATTGGCCCAAGAAGTCACAAGGCTAGCCTGGTTTCAAGCAGTAGAAAATTGGACTCCTTCATCTTGATAGAAGTGACAAAAATATACTGTAAAGAGTATAATTACAGGGGTGGAAGGAATTATTGTACCCATCTTTGCAAACACTCTATCATAGCTCTATTTTATTTTTTTAAGTTTATTATTATTAATGTTGTTTTAGGAATCTTTACACCCAATATGGGGCTTGAACTCACTATCCTGAGATCAAGACTTGCATTCTCTTCCAACTCAGCCAGCCAGGTGCCTCTCTACCAAAGCTTTAAAAATTAATGTGACACTTTATAATGTTTATGTACAATACGCAAGAGTTTATACTCAACAAAATATTTCTCAGGCACTAGGGATTTAAATTGCTCAACAAACTGAGGGTTGATGGGGAGTGGGAGGGCGGGGAGGGTGGGTGATGGGTATTGAGGAGGGCACCTTTTGGGATGAGCACTGGGTGTTGTATGGAAACCAATTTGACAATAAATTTCATATATTGAAAAAAAAATAAAGTGTAGTTTCATTTAAAAAAAATAAATTGCTCAATATCATAGGCACTTAGAACTCTTACAGTCTTTCAAAGAAATAACTAAAAAATTAAAAACAAAACAAAACATAAAGGTCTAATAAATGTAGGTTCTCTTTTTCTTTGTTTTGTTATGCACTAGAAATTCTCAATTAGTGAGCTTTAATTTTGGAACCAGCAGGTGAGACCTCAATTTTACTTGTAATTTATCAGGCAAATGTTCATTAGTTCAAAGGTACACCATTCATGATGTGCCTGCAGGAACTGTATGGATATCATATATGAATTCCATCCCAATCAAGGTGTGATGCCAATTTTTTTTCCCAAAATTTACATGGCCCATCTTGTGACCCACTCATCTCTCCAGAGATGTCCCATGAACATACTGAATGGGTTTACATGGCAAAAATGGACTGTTATTTTAAACTTTAGTGCGTAAAAATCTTAATGTTTAACAGTGTGTTTTTATCTTATGTTCTCAGACTTTAACAGATGTTAACAATCCAGCAATACTAAAGAACCTCATCATTATTAATGGGTGGAAAGAAAAGCACAAGTGTTGAATATTCCAACACATGGCAATCAGAATCCATGTCTCTCATTAGGACAAGTTTCATCAAAATATTAATGGTGCCTTCTTCCTGTATATACAAAAACAGATATTCATGGACTGTCTAGCAATACTGCTAAGTAACTTATTAGTCTTGGCTGTTGTTACGGAACATTTCTGGGCATAGTATCAATTTAAATCTCAATATATGTGAGACAAACTTCCCTCAAATAGCAATGGGTTATAGGCAGGGTTTCCTTTATCAAAGTCTGATCTCACTTTTCTTTGAGAAAAGTTCTGACTCTCCAGGAAATTAAATGGCATCTGATTGGCTTGCTTACACTTTCTCATTTCCCCAAACCATTTTGTTTCATTTACTGCATTCTGTCACAATGAAAGTGATTTGGGGATTTAAAATGGATTCATCCTGCTCAAACAGATGTCAAAGATGAGGTACATTGGTTTTAACAACTATTTAGGGGCCATGAGAGGAACAGCTTTTCCCATGTAAAAGCCTATCGTGAGCATCCAAAGGATTGTTGTCTGTTTTTCTCCATAGCTATATTTCACTAAATTTTGTCAAATTTACTGGGCAAATTTTTGTGCAGAGAACTGACAAGCATCTTTAATTTAAAACACTTTGTTAATGTATTGTTGAGATTATAGGACATGGAAATTAGTTTTGTTTTACCAGAAACTACATTTAGCATTTGAACAGTGTGCAAAATACACAATATCTATTTTAACATCCATAAAGTGATTTTAAAAGAAAATCAAAAGTTATACCCTCATATCCAGCTTCAAAGGATGTGACAGCCCAATGAACAGATTTGGACATATGCTTATTCTTTGTTGTATTTTTTTGTAGTAGCAGCACTGGTGTGCGATGAGAAATTAATATTTGCCTGGTGATTAAATCAGGCATGGCTTGAGTTGGTGACATAGTAGTTCTAATACTGTTTAGAATTGTTTTTTTTTTTCCAAATCATGTACTATTATAAAATATTACCATATGAGGGGGAGGAGAAAGAGAATATTAACTGCCTGTGTCACCATTTTCTTTGTGTTTGTGTGCATGTGTGTGTGTGGCTTTGATGTCTACAATTGTGTCTTAGTAAGTGATTCTTTGACAATTAGATGGCGCTGAAAAGTATTTAATGACCTGAAGCATGATGCTATTAACATCAGCTTGAGAGACAGAAAAAATCAATACAAATTTTGCTCACAATTAGTAAATAATTCAATGATTTCTTGCTGGTTCTCTAGAGAGGAGAGTTGTGGCATCCTTGAATTCAAGGGAAGTTAATCTGGATTAATTTCTACAGAAAAGCTTGTCTCACAAACATGATGAATAAAGGCCAAAGTCTAGATGTGTCAATGCCTCAGGGTAATTGGAGCTACAGACCCAAGTACTACACGTCATCCGCGGTGATTATCTCACCTTTGCAGCACGTTATATATTTCAAGTACTCCTATGGTATATATTTCGAGGAACACCTAGCCTCCTGGGGCACCTGGGTGCCTCAGTGGGTTGAGCGTCCGACTTCAGCTCAGGGCAGGATCTCACAATTCGTGAGTTCCAGCCCCGCGTCGGGCTTTGTGCTGACAGCTCAGAGCCTGGAGCCTGTTTCAGATTCTGTGTCCACCACCCCCCCTCCCCTCCCGCACTCACACGCTGTCTCTTTGTCTCTTTCTGTCTCTCAATATTTTAAAATTTGTGAAAACACGCTTTTACATTGTTGAAAAGCAACTGTTACCTTTCATTCCAGGAAAGTGAATGGAACAAAAGCACAACTTTATATGTCTTTCTTTTTTTCTAAGAAACTACCCTGGGAATTCTAGCTTACGCAGTTACCAAGTTAAGCTATGTCTGTATTTAAACTCTGCATTTACCTTATGGAGAGACTTTATGGAAACACTTAGCAAATCCCTAACCTCATTTCACAGGATGATCTACTGTTGCAAAAGTCTTCTTTTCTTTTCATTTTATGAGATTTGGTCAAGTCACTTTCAGATATCATTTTTATATGGATACTTCAGGGCGAGATTATAAGAAGCATATGTAATTATTGAGGAGGGGTACCTTTTGCAGGCAGTTAACATGCTCATATTACCCCAAATAAGTTTTTGTCTGTTTAACTTATATCTGACCAACTATGACCATTATTGAATGTTATATTTGTTCACCTGGTTGCTAGCTGAAATATTCTTAATTCCAGGATCTTTTTACTTACATTAAAAAAGGACTGCAAATTTTTTAAATGTTTCTCTCTACTCTTAGCCCGGAGTGGCTAATGATGCTACAGGCCAGGTTCCCATCTTTCTGCTTTCATGTCAGTCATCCCCCTTAGACACTGAATTATTTGAGTCCTTGAAAAGGCTGCATCTAGGGGAAAGGCAAAATATGTCAGTGATACAGCAGGAGATGTCACCAAACTGGTATGGCACATCAATCACTTACTGATTTCTATTTGCCAAAAAAAAGGGCAATATGCCATTTAAAGAATGAGAACGGTTCCAAACCAGCTCCGGTTTTGGAACTGAAAAGCACCACACTGCAGACATGTGGCCCATCCTGATTCAGTCATCACAATTAGAAAGGGTGCCTCCGGACACTGCAAACATTGGTGACAATTCTGCTGACAACTCCTAACTCGAGATACTACTAGCTAACCAGATACGAAGCCCACGCCCTTCCTCTACACATTACATAATGTAAATAAAGGTCTTTCTTGAGTCCCAAAGCCCTCGATGAACAGATGTGCTCTTTTCAGTAATTGCCACCTTTTCCCCATACACGATTTTACGTCCAATTCACTCAGAGACTTCACTGTACAGGCAGCATTTGTTCTTTTTTACTTTTTTAATGTTTACTTATTTATTTTTGAAAGACAGAGCACAAGCCAGGGAGGGGCAGAGAGAGAGGGGAAAACACAGAATCTGAAGCAGGTTCCAGGCTCTGGGCTTTCAGCACAGAGCCCGATGTGGGTCTCTAACTCAAAAACTGTGAGATAATGACCTGAGCTGAAATCAAGAATTGGACTCTTAACAGAGTGAACCACCCAGGCCCCAGCATTCGTTCTTCACGGAGAATTCAATACTGCTAAATCAAGAATTCCCATGAACAGTCTAACCTCTTTACTCCTCTTTAAAATTTCTCTCAGGGTATCAAAATGTTATTTTCAATTACCTAAACATAGCAAAGTATAATTTTCTATCAAAGGGCAGACTAAAAACATCAACAGGTAGAAACTAGTATCAGAGGACATTCAACAGAGTTATTGAGGATATTTATGTGGTGATATGAGTTAATGTATATAGAATGTCCATTAAAATATGAAAGTTTTATATATACATATTCACCTAATCAGAATAAGTACATAATTACATACTCAAATCTACCAAGCACCATAAAAAACTTATATTCTCTTAACCTTATCCTCTGTATTAATTAGGTTAGCCTTTCTAATAAAATATATAAACCTAAACTAATTTATGCAAATATATGTGTAGGAAGGAGAAAGATGAATATTAAAATTCTACTCTGCAGTATTCTTGAATTTTCTTTACATAAAGTTTAGAGGAGAATATTGAATAAATAGAAGAGAAAATTTAAAATCAAAGCTGAAGGCATGGACAATAATAAATGACAAATGCAGAAATAATCAGAAGAAAAATAAAAGAAGTGAGAACACTTAGAGACATTACCTGCCTAATTTGTAAAAGCATGCAGCTTGGGGTGGTATATACAGATGATTTTAGAAGGCTGTAAAGTTGGTAACAGTGACATAGGAATCAAAAAAGAAATAAGATTTGGTATGAGAGGAGGCTCTTTAGTAGCTAAACTCATGCCATTTATTTCATTCCTTTTTTCATCCAAAATGGATGGCCATCTTAAAGTTATGTTTGCCTACTGGGTAACTTGCCTATGACTTGCTTGGGAAAAGAGAGAGTTCTCCAAATAAGGTCAGAGGATCTAAATTCTTTTTATTAATATGAAAAGTGATTAAGATGTTAAATTCCAAATTGCTGATCTTAGTGTCTGATAAGAAGAACATAGAAATGTTTTGGAGAAAAAATGAAGTTAATTTTGTATTTTTTCTCAAATTGTTCTAGTATTACAAAAAGTTCAATGTCAGTGGAAGTGTCCTACCTCTAAAACAGGAAATCCTGCTCTATTATTCTGAGAGGGTGCTTCATGGTATTGACAATAGCTCACTTGTTACAATATTGAGTAGCACTGCTTTGCACTGAGTCAACAAGTATAAGACAGAGTATTTTATGCACCAGGAGATGCAAGTGATGTTGCCCCATTCATCCAAGGTCTTAGATGAAGAAGTCTTGGAAATCTACGGTTTCAAAGGAGAAAAAACATATCCATGTGAAGCTGAATTTATTTTTCTTCTTAGTCTATTTCCCATTCTGGAAAAAAAATAATAATAATCAACGTTTCCTAAATATCTGACCGTATTGTTTGGAAGATTATTAAACATAATGTGTGAGAAATGACTCTCTAAACTTCTCAGAGCTACACAAATATTATTTTTAAAATATTTTTTAATGTTTATTTATTTTTGAGAGATAGAGAGTGAACAGGAGAGAAGCAGAGAGAGAGGGAGACAGATTCCAAAGCGGGCTCCAGGCCCTGAGCTGTCAGCACAGATCCCGACGCGGGGCTCGAATTCACAAACCATGAGATCAGGATCCAAGCCAAAGTCAGATGTTTAACCGACTGAGCTACCTAGGCACCCCTACACAAATATTATTACAAGCAACAATATGAGTTTTAATTTTACATGTATTTTTCTTCTGATTGTATGTGACCAAACTCCAGTAGTCCATAGAGGTGTCAAGGGATCAACAATGTTAGACTTGAATTTCATCTTATAGTTGGTTTCTTACTATCTTTAAATATAATAGAAAATAATACGTGATAAGATACATTTTATATCTACCAAAGATGCTGCCAATTTAATTCACTTGAACTTGAATCTAACTGACATTCAGAGCTTGAATTCAAAAGCTTTCCTGAGTACTGAATGCAAAATTAAAGTGCTTATTATTAGTAGTATTTACACAGCATTGTAAAGTTTGCAAAATCATTTCAGGCATTTTATATAGGATGCTCACATACATTAAATTACCACTGATTTTGGATCTGAAGGTTGAGACTTATCATTAGATTTTATGATATTTTTATTGACAGCTTATTCACTTGTCAAAAAATAAAAATGAAACTTATTCACTTGTAAAATGGTGCAAATGAGAATGCTACACACATAAACTCTGGTAGGGCTAGTTGATGCTTAGGGAAATCTGCTATGTGGGGTAGGGTACATCACAGTGTTATTTGACCAATACCAAAAGATATAACATTAGTCATAACAACATGAAATAGACTATAGTACTATAGACTTTTAATATTCATCAGTTTTAGATGCTTATCATCAGACATTTATCATGATAGATCTTAAATACTTTTTAATTACACAGATTGTCTCTTACATAACAGAATGGTCTTGTGCAATGGCTATACTCTATTTTTGAGCTGTAAATAGCATGCAAAAATTCATGCCTGTAAATTTCATATTACTCTTACGTTTTAACTAATATTTAGAAATTAATTCTAAAAGGTTTTGTGCTTAAACCTAAGGAAAACAAGCAAGTTAATATTAAAATGTTTTAAATTTTAACTTGCTTTTCTTGCTTTATAAACAAAATGTCGATAAATCCCAGCAAAAATGATCATTCTGAATTTGTCTTTGAATTGCCAAGAATAATAGCTTAAACTGGTAGCATTCTTCCAGTATCTTTAAGCTTATTCACCAAAATTGATTTTTGAAGTTTAGAAACTAGCAGTTTATTGTCTACAAGAGGCAAAAAAGTCACTCTGAGAACCTTGACCAAAGACATTTATCTTATAAATTTTACTCTGGGTTATCATTTTTTTCTTTTTTCTTTTTTTTTTTTTTTTTAGTTTGATCCCAAAGGTCTCACTCAAACAGACGTCCTTTGGAATACTGATTTCTTTTACAGTGCAACTCAATGTATGAAGGAATTCTTTCCTGGTTAAAATGTAGACATGGAGATCCATATTTGTTATACCTTATTTTTAACTTTCCCCAAATGCTTTTTGAGTACTGTTTTATAATAACGTTAAGTAAGATGTGTTGCTATTTTTTTTAATGTTTATTTCTTTGAGAAAGAGGGAAAGAGCATGAGCAGAGGAGGGGCAGAGAGAGGGGGGGAGACTGAGAATCCCAAGCAGGCCTCGCACTGCCAGCATAAGCCCATGTGGGGCTCAAACCCATGAACCTTGAGATCATTACTGAGCTGAAATCAGGAGTCGGATGTTTAACTGACCGAGTCACTCAGGCGCCCCAATATGTTGCTATTTTTCTTAAGTTTATTTTGAGAGAGAAAGACAGCACGTGTGCAGTGGGGAGGGGCAGAGAGAGGCGGAGAGAGAACCCCAAGCACACTCTTCCATGCCAGCATGGAGCCCTGCAAGGACTCGATCCCACGAAATGTGAGATCATTAACCTAAACTGAAACTAAGAGTTGGATGCTCAACCAGCTGAGCCCCAGATGCCCCTGTTGCAATTTTTAACATAACAATCATTATCTTATTTTTACTATATATTATTTTCAGTAATATACATATACATAAATACACACATATATACACATTTCTGTCACTCTTTTGAAAACATTACATGCTGTGCCCACCAGACTTCAAAACATGTTGCTTGGAATAAATTAAGAATACAATGCTCATACTGAAGAGAAATGGAGAAGAGCTTCCCCATGAAAAGAAACACACCACACAAAACAACCACAAAAAAACAACTGAACAATGAGGGTCACACGGGGCCAACTTGCAAAATGAAAAAGAAAATGTTCAGAAGGAGAGGATGGCATGTGGGACTATCGCCTACTCAATACTCTACATTTCTCGTGTGCATGTTCCCCATTGGACGTTGACTTTCCAGATTCAGTGTGAAATCTTTGTCAAAGAATTGCACAGATTTTGCTAAATCTAAAAAAACTTAGGGAAAGAAAAGGGAAAAAATGGGGAATGCAAGGAAAAAAAGAAGGTTGACTTAGGGCTTTTCCTGGATCTGGGTGCTCAATGCAAGAGATTCCCCTCCCATCCCTTTTCCCTACCCTCAAATATTTTTGGAGAGGTAGTTTCCAGAACTAGGTCAATTCACACCAGTGGAAATGGAAGAGGAACCTAGCAAAACTGATCAATATCAAAGACTGTACTTTAGACTGTGACTTTCCTTCTTTCCATGTAAGAATCAATAAATAATAAAAGTAGGTTTTCACATTAGTAATGTGACTTAGGGGAATTTTTTTTAAGGTTTATTTATTTTGACAGAGAGAGAGAGAGACAGAGAGAGAGAGAATGAGCCAGGGAGGGGCAGAGAGAGAGAGAGAGAGAGAGAGAGAATCCCAAGCAGATTCCTCGCCCTGAGCACAATGAGGGGATCGATCTCATGATCACAATATCATGACCTGAGCAGAAATCAAGAGTCGGATGCTCAACCAAATGAACCACCCAAGCATGAAATTTAGGGAAATTTTAAGATATTTTTCTAAGGAGAGACCATAAGAAACTACCAAAGGTTAACTTTACTATAAATACATTCTTTGATTGTTCAAAGCACTTCTAATAGAATAAAAGATTTTTAAAAACCTTCAATTTATCATGTAATGACCCATATACATTGGCTGAGAGAGTGTATATTTACAACTACTAAAACCATATGCACAACTCATTACAAAGAAATAACTACTTATTAATATAAATGTAAAGTTAAATTTATTGAAAAATAGTAGGCATTGCTGTAATTTAACTTTTATTTGGATCAAAAGACTCGAGTTATCAATTAATTTTGTCATTCAGTACAAAGAAAGATGTAAAATGGCATACGAAAGTAATTACAAGGACAGAGTTCTGGATTCAGTAAGTACATGATAGCCATCTATATATTTTAAAAAAGGCTTTTTTTATTGACCAAATGATAAAATGTGTCATATGTAAAGACAAGGTAAAGAGCCTCAGAAGAAAGGATATGTTATCAGCAGTGATCATTTTATTAAACTGTATTTCTTTCATTGTTATAGTAAATATGTACTAGGCTAATATAAATTGAAACAACTTGTACATTTTAGCTACATTTATATTCTTTGTTTCTCAAATTGAACCTATATATAATAAATAACTTATGATTTTAAAACTATAGATTAAGTAAAAATTTAATTCCACGTGCATATTTTTCTGCCACATCATTCATTCAGCAAACACTATTCTGCTGCTTGGTGGACCAATACCACACCAAAGTATTTAATGTGGTTAAAAGACGTTTAGAATAGGGGTGCCTGGGTGGCTCAGTTGATTGAGCGTTCAACTTCGGCTCAGGTCATGATCTCACAGCTCATGAGTTTGAGTCCCTTGTCGAGCTTTGTGCTGATAGGAGCCTGGAGTCTGCTTCAGATTCTGTCTCCCTCTCTCTCTCTGCCCCTAATCCACTCACATTCTGTCTCTGGCTCTCTCAAAAAATAAATAAACATTAAAAAAAATTTAAAAGGCATTTAGAATACATCAAATCATTCTGTTATACTTTAGATATCTTATAATTTTGTTTGTCAATGATACTTCTATAAAGCTAAAGAAAAAGAGCCATTTGGAGAACAAGGAGGGAGCCTACCTAGTAGAGATCTACAACATACTGGGATGTGAAATGTTCTGTTCAAAATGTTCCTTAATGCAAGGAACCCTCTTTCTAGTGTAAAGAAGACTTTTTTTTTCTGTGGCTCTTGTTCTATTCTACCCTGAACACCATAACGATTTATTTCAGCACATGCCAGAGCACAGAGAAGAGAAAAATGCCGTCCATCTTTTCCAGAGTTAAATTGGATATCAAATTACTAATTCATATGATAAGAGGCCACAAAACTATACAGCTTGATAAAATATAGATTCAACGCAATGGAAAAATCATCAGATTCTTCCCTTTTATAAATGACATATTCCTCATATTTTAACATATGTCCTCGGTCATCATGTTCAAATCCTGAACGAAGTAGATAAAGCAGAGTGTTATTTCAATAAAGCTATGAGTTCAGAGTCTGGAAATTTTAAGATATTAATTGCTTCTTAATGACTTACAAGATATCATTCATTTTTTTGCTATTAACTTAATGGCTAATTGATAATGGTAAATATAGGATTCTATTCTATTTGATTAACATTGAGAAAATTAACTGCTAAAGCTGATGGTAATTGAAAAGACTTAAAAAATATATATAATATTCTTTGGTATTTTGCATGTTTGTCCTCCCCAATTATAATGGTTATAATTTCCACCGTTCCCTTGAACTACTGAGATTGCTTTTATTTTAAATGAACCTAATATATAGAATACTACCTACTTGATATCTCTACATGCAATACTACTTTGAGAAACTATTTCATTTTTTAATTAAAAAAATTTTTTTTAATCTTTATTTATTTTTGAGAGAGAGACAGAGTGTGAGCAGGGGAGGAGCAGAGAGAGAGGGAGAAATAGAATCTGAAGCAGGCTCCAGGCCCTGAGATGTCAGCATAGAGCCCAATGTGGGGCTCGAACTCACGAGCTGTGAGATCATGACCTGAGTCTCACGAGCCGAAATCAGACACTCAACCGACTGAGCCACCCAGGCTCCCCTTCAATTTTTCTTTATAAAACTAATTATGAGTTATTCAGTTTCCTAGGATAATTATTTACTAATGCAAACTCAAAAAAAAAAAAAGATATGTCTTATTCTGTATGTACTTAAAAAACAGTTTAGCATAGGGGTCTGCAAGTAACAGCCCTTAGGTCAAACTAGTCGTTTTGTCCATTTTCTTATGGCTAGTGAGATAAGAATGCTATTCATATTTTTAAGTGGTAATTTAAATCCTTAAGTATATACATGATATCCTTTATTTATATATTTATATATATTATAGACATATTTATTAATGCTAAAGTAATATATATATCATATATACATATACATGTATAATATAATATACATGATATAATATAATACATATATCATATATGCATATATATATATATATATATATATATGTATGTATGTATGTATAATCTCAAAAACAACTACTAATAGCCTGGTGTTGACTGGAAACCTTACCAATAATATAAAAAGTCAACTAACACACATTTTGTATGTTATACAAATGTATACCTGTATATACACTGTATTCTTATAATAGTGTAAGCTGGAGAAAAGAAAATGCTATTAGGAAAATCATAAGGAATGGAAACTACAATTATAGTACTACATTGTATTTATCGAAAATATCCAGGGGCGCCTGGGTGGCTCAGTCGGTTAAGCGGCCGACTTCAGCTCAGGTCATGATCTTGCAGTCTGTGAGTTCGAGCCCCACATCGGGCTCTGTGCTAACAGCTCAGAGCCTGGAGCCTGTTTCAGATTCTGCATCTCCCCTCTCTCTCTGACCCTCCCCCGTTCATGCTCTGTCTCTCTCTGTCTCAAAAATAAATAAACATTAAAAAAAAAAAAAAAACAGGAATGACATCCTGCATCCTTTAAAAAAAATATATCCATATATAAGTGAACCCACACAGTTGAAACTCATGCTGTTCAAGGGTTGTGTGTGTGTGTGTGTTCTCTTTCCTTTGGTATACATGCCTTTTCATATACACTATTTTCAGACTAAACACCCTTAAATACTCCAGCAAAGTACGGCTGCTCTTTCAGAGATCATATATGTGTAGTCTCTCCATGCATACATTTTATACCAATTTAATATTTGAGAAAACTCAGTGTCAGGTCTGAAATGCTGGGAAATCAGTATAAGTGGGCAACAATTTGTAATTCCTCGTCTTGCTTGTCCATCTTGGCGGTACCATTGCTATTTGCGTAGCCACCTCAGGGGCCAGCCCTGATTTGTACAGAAAGAGAGACGATGGAGGAGAGAGTATTTCCAGACCAGTAAAGGCTGCTGAGACTGAAGAGTTTGTATATGAAACTGAGTGTATACTGAAGAAGAATGGGTATTGTAAGACAGTGCAAATCTCTCAGACATCATATACAAGGTAACCTAAGTCTTAAGAATTATTTAAGTTGCTACAAAGCATAGATTTTCATTACCACATTAGTAGGTTTTATTTACTATCCTAGTTTTGCATACCATCTCTTTGGGCTTCCAACTGAAAGAAGTTCTGGTATCCAAATCCTAAGATAAGAATAGACTGGGGCACCTGAGTGGCTCAGTTAAGCGACCGACTTTGGCTCAGGTCGTGATCTCACAGCTCGCGAGTTCAAGCTCCGTGTTGGGCTCTGTGCTGACAACTCAGAGCCTGGAGCCTGCTTAGGATTCTGTGTCTCCCTCTCTCTCTGCCTCTCCCTCCCCTTGTGCTCTGTCCCTCTCTTTCTCCCAAAAATAAATAAATGTTTTTAAAAAAAAGAATACACTGGTCAGAAAACACACTGTGTTCACAGAAGGCTGTCATATTTCACTTTGAACATTTTCAAGAGAGATTTTCTTTGATTTTCCAGAAGGAATTTTGAGTGAGCAGGTAATTACCAAATAAAAACTGAACCATTTTCTATGCCAGACTATGAAAACAGTGTCAAATCCCCTCACTTATCTGCAAGTTGTGATGGATGATATAATTAATAAAGGAAGTTTTCTAGTTCCATTTCACTTAGAAAGCTTAGACATTCTCCAGTTCTATGCATATATATATATATATATATATATATACACACACACATATATACGTATATATATATATACGTATATATGTGTGTGTGTATATATATATATATATATATATATATATATATATATATATATTTTAATGTAGACATATTTATTTTGAGAGAGAGAGAGAGTATGCATGCTTGTGTGAGTAGGAGGGGGTCAGATAGAGGGAGAGAGAGAATCCCAGGTAGGCCCTACACTCAGTGTGGAGCCCAACATGGTTTTTTTTCTCATACCATGAGATCACGACCTAAGCCAAAATCAAGAGTCTGATGCTTAACTGACTGAGTTACCCAGGTGCCCCTATACAAATATATTTTTTTTAATATAAGAACCAAGGAAATAAACAGATAAGATGCTTGCTTAGGAGGTACTTAAAACTATGTATATCTTTTGCTAAATTATAAAACTAATAACAAATCTCATGTATTTTTGTTTCTAAAGTAATAATAACCGCTGCTTCTATTTAAATCAAATATATGACATCACATTATAATTTCAGTTCTCAAGCACAAGTTTTAGAAGACAAAAGGAAATATTGTGCAGTAGCATTTGAGCTTATTTGAAAAGGCATCAAATAAAATAGACCCTCACATTATGAACAAAATTTTAGAAATCACAAATTAAAAAAATAATAATTTGCCAATCATTCAAAAAATGTTGATGCTGACACGACAACTTATTGCTGAACTGGCTTCATACTATCACCACAGGCTGGGACCACTTTAGCAATGAAAAGAAAAAGCTGTCATCCTTTGTGAACTGTGAATGACAGAAGATTTGGACTATACGAGGTACTCAGGAACATATTTTCCTGCATGGATTACAATTGCAGTGTGCTTATATTGCTTTAGACCTGAACTATAAGGTATGTAAAAATAGAAACTGATGTATATGATTGGTCAAGGATTGCTAGTATAGAAGATTCACCACACTTCTTAATGCTAACACAAGTTGTATAAACACAGAGAGGGAACATGCAGTATGTATTGCATGACTATTGCTTTGTAGAGTTGACAGATATTTCCTGTGAATATAAGTTATCATGGTTGTTTGTTGTCCTTTCTGTTTGGTTGTGGGGAGTATTTTTATCCTTATGCATTAGGTTTTAAATCAAAACAAACACTAAAATTGGCTTTAAAAACCAAGATAACATCTAAATAAGATAACTCCAAAGTGCATATACTTTTGGGGAGGTAATATTCTGATTATTTTTATATTATTTTATTCTGAAATCCAATACTGCTACACATGAATTAGATTCTATTTTATTTTTGTATCATCTCATAAGCTCACATCTCACCATATTAGAATCCTCAAAAATCCCCAAAGACATGCTAAGTTGAATAATTGATAAACTAGAATATCTTTATTCTTGAAGTACCAATGTTGATACAGAATGACACCTAGTTTTTCTCTTAAAATAACAAGTTCCAGAAAATAAAAACTGCAGATGGGAGGAAAAAAGAAAGTTTGTGGTAGGCAATTTTTATCCATAGATATAATGTTGCAATTAGCCTTCTGTGGTTCTATAATATAGTGGTTAAGACTTTACAAAAATAATTTTTGCATATGCATATATTTTACTATAGCATATTAAATTTTATTCCACAGGGAAGAAAGCTAGTATCTGATGAAATAGCACTTTATGATTATGCTAGAAAATGTTTCTTCCATTTCTTAACCTTTTACCAGCCCAGCTGGATATATCTGATTTTTTAATATCTGAAACTTAAGAAAATCTGAAGGTAATATAAAACATGGATTGGAGAACCTGCATTATAAATCAGACACATTCAGCTCTCTAAGAACATGCACAGCTGTAGGAGAAACATTACTTGGAGAATTAAGTCCAAAGTCATAATACATGCATATGTTTATAGTAAGAAATAAATGGTTCTATTTGGGAAGGGGTCAACTTTATGGTACCAAAATATCATGAAAGACACAAGAGATATATTGAATAATATGGCATTTTATGTTCCACATTAAATTCTGCTGTCATGTTGAAAGAATGTATGCCTATTCTAATAAAAACCTGGAAAAGACTGAAAGGTAAACAGAACCTTTGGTTCCCAGAGGACTATACAGGTCAACCATTAGGATCTAAATAAAGCCTAGAGGGAGGTGTCAGAGAATTCTGGACTTGAGGACATTTGAATATAAGTGTTTGATAGAGGCAATTGGAAACAGGTTTTAACAGAAAAGATTTCACATATGGTAAAATGAGAAAAATACTGAGTTCACATAACACCTTTATCTCATGAATACACAACAAATTCATTCTCAATTAAGAAGTGAGTCTTAATTTCTTCCAAGTAGATGGTGACATAGTATTTTAGTCATCAAATATTTATGCTGTGAATTTTTTGGACACTAAGTCTACTGAATTCCTTTATAAGCAACTATCACATAAACTTTGAAGATATGTTCATTTCATGGTGTCCAATAATCTTGGATACTGTTTCTTTCATGACCTTTTCCCACCCTGTTTCATTCTTAACTGGTCTATGCTACACGTTACACATTGATCTGTAGACAAAGCATTGTCACATGAAATCAATATATCATTCCTTTGGTATTGAGACTGGCTTTTGCTTAGTTTACTTTCATTTTTTAAAGTAGATCAATAGTGCTAAACTGATGCATTACAAATTGGGGGTACAATTAGTATCTGTCTTCAAGCTAGTTAACATGGGAATACAGCTTGATGGGTAGATGTTGGATGGAAAATATCTTTTGAAACTATTAAATCTGTATTCAAAATCACCTCTAAAATATGAGTGTTTTAAAAATAAAATTGTAATTAAAACCACAGCTACTTTTCACATTTCTTACTATATACTTGGTTTAAGAAGACATTTTCTTTTTAGATTAGATATTTCATAAAATATTATTTGAAACAAAAAACCTTCCATTGATGTATCAGGCAAAGGAGTTCTTTTTGAGTGTATAACCACTGGTCTAGAAAGAAAATAAATGGATTCATTCGAGTATTTATTTAAGATACTTAGTATTGATTTAAAATATATTTTCTGAGAAAATTAGCTTTATTTATCTACATTAAAAATGCAGTTATAATTTTGAAAAGCCCAAGAAGTTAAGAATTAACTTTTCACACTTAACACAGTTACTTTAATACCTTCTCTACTTACTTTTTAGTTTTTATCACAGGTTCATCTCACTGGTGACAAAAGAGCATTGGGCCCATTTTCCTTCAATCTCATCAATATATTCATTAACAGGACTTCATCAATCTCACTACACTAAGAAAATATTAAATCTTCTAAGCATATTAAAATTGATTTCATGATTTGGGGATCAAGTACTCATTATTAGGCCATTTCTTCATTTTATATGGGAATGCATTAAAAATAACAATATCCAGACTAAGTGGCCTTAAAATAAAAGAGTGACATCCAGTGCAGCCATTATCTATGTAACAGTAATAAGGTACACAATTTATTCAACTTGACCCTTAACACCAAAAACACTGTTACATATTGATTTGCTCTTCCCTTACCTAGGATCCAGTTGCTGGACCTCATCAACGTTTCATTATACATGCCAACGGGGAACAAGGAAGAGAGCAAATAACCTAAACCTTCTTTGCAGTATATTACAGTGCACAGTTTGAGGGTCTGATAGCCTAGGTTTGAAACTTAGTTTTACTTAGTTTACTTAGTTTTACCATGAGTCCTGTTAACAATAAATATCTTATAATACTGTGCCTGCTAAATGAGCTATTCATTCAATCAGTAGATTCAGCCAGTAGATTTGTTTCTTTCAATATTTATACAGTTGTTGTGTTAGGGGATAGAGGCACAGCCCTAACCAGGAATATATAGCCCTTGCCCTCCTAGAGATTACATTTTAGTGAAGCTGACAGATTTTACATAATTATGCACTAATTTAATTAATCATGATTATGACAGCTACACATGGGAAATCTAGGGCACCTTATGTAGTCTGATCATTCTTGGAAAAGTCACATTAAGAATATGATTTAAGTTCTATCAAGAAAGTGGCTGAGATATTGTCTAGTATAGGGAAGCGGGGGCCTTCTCAGCAGAGGGAACCACATGATCAAAGATAGGAAGAAGAATGGCATATGGAAGGAAGTGAAAAGGCTACATAAGGACCATGCAAGGGGACACCTGGGTGGCTCAGTTGGTTAAGCTTCCAACTCTCAATGATCTCACAATTCGTGAGTTTGAGCTCTACATGAGGCTCTGCACTGACAGCACAGGGCCTGCTTGGGACTCTCTCTCTCTCTCTCTCTCTCTCTCTCTCTCTCTCTCTGTCTCTCCCCTGCACTTGCATGAGCATCCTCTCCCTCTCTCTCTCAATAAATAAATAAATAAATAAATAAATAAATAAACTTAAAAAAAAGGACCATGCGAGGACTGGTAGGTGACATGAACAATATTGGACTTTTTCTGAAAAGCAAAAAGGAGGTCGTTGAAAAGTTTCAAGGAGAAGAGCGACATGAATAGGGCTAAAAGTGGCTTCAGGTAGACCAGATAATAAGCTGTTTCTTATTCCTGTGGAGAAATGCTGTTGCTTTGACCAGGATGGTGGCAGCGTGGATAGAAAGAAGCAGATGGATCTGCAATGATATTTAGGAGAGAAAATCCAATGAATTAGTTGATGAGACACAGAAAGTAAGGGAAAGGGAAGGGACAAGATTGACACAGCAACTCCTGGACTGCAAAATTTCATAAATGGTGGAGACACTCACTAATTCACTAACACAGGAAATGAAGGAAGAATAGAATAAAAGCAAAAGAAAACAAAACAAAAAACCAAGAGTGAGCCAAATAGAAATGTTTCCCAGTACACAGTTGGATATCCAGATCTGAAGCTCAGAAGATGGGTTACTTAAGTTTTGTAAATTTGAGTTATCACTTTATAGAAGGCTGAAGCAGTAAAGTAGATGTGATTGATGGTCAGGAGAGATCATATAGGTGAGAGGTTTGAGAGCACATACAACTCAGTCTAGAACAACTCAATCTTTGAAAGATTATATAATGATGATGATATCTAGGAAGGAGGAGGAACAGTTCCTAGAGAAGAAGAAGAAGAAGAAGAAGAAGAAGAAGAAGAAGAAGAAGAAGAAGAAGAAGAAGAAGAAGAAGAAGAAGAAGAAGGAGAAAAACATTTGGAGTGCAGTGCTGGAGAATGCCAACCACCTTGCTGGGCCCAAGGCAAACATTACATCAATGTCATTGAGCAGTGATAGCAGCAGTATAACATAGAAAAATAGAGCATAATACAGAACCATTTAGGAAAGTTTAATACAGAATAGGGAATATCTAGTTTATTTTCATCTCTCCTGGCTAATAAACTGAGATATCCAGGAGTCACCCAGGAATGCCCTTTCCCTCCTCACAACTGCCTATAATACCCTCTTTATCTCCCATCCTTGCTTTAGTGGCTCCTGCCCAAGACAAAATCTTTTAACTTTCAACTCATGTACACACAGTACCTCACCCCAAGACTCACCCTGAGGAAGGTCTCAGATGCAGAAAGGCTATAGTGGGAATAGTTGTGGTGAGATGGAAGGAAGCAGAGGAGATTCAACCCTGCAAGTGACCCCTTCATCATTAGTCTCCAATACAGGCAATATCCCCAAATCTAGCCACACATCCTCACTTCTCCAAAAGACCAGAAAATGATGGAAGAAATTAAACCAGCTCCACTCTCTACATGTCTCCACTCTCTTATATCCCTTCCTCAGGCCTTGTGAATTAATTCTGGCCACATGAAGTTGTACCAATCACTGAATGGTGGGGCAAGAAAATACAAGAGGGAGCTATGAGCCACAGCAAGCAAGCATACTGCTCTGGTCAAGAAAGATCCATACCTAATCTTCAGAGTGAACACTGAATAAAAATTCCCACAATTCGCTCTCCTTATGGTGTTAAAGATTAAGGACTACCTAGCGATAGGCAAACTTTTTCTCTGAAAAGTTTGGCTTTATAGGCCAAAAGGTCTCTGTTGCAACCACTAACTTTTGCCACAGTGACCCTAAAATACCCATAGACAACATGTTAAAAAACAACCATGGCTTGGGGTGCCTGGGTGGCTCAGTCGGTTGGGTGTCTGACTTCGGCTTGAGTTATGATCTCAAGGTTTGTAGGTTTGAGCCATGCATCAGGCTCTCTGCTGTCAGCTCAGAGCTTGGAGCCTGCTTTAGATTCTGTGTCTCCCTCCCTCTCTCTGCCCCTATCCTGCTTGTGCTCTCTCTCTCTCTCTCAAAAATTAAGAAACTCAAAAAAAGAAGAAAAAAAATACAAGCACGGCTGCGTTCCAAAAAAATTATCTTACAAAATTAGGAGGTAGACTGGATTTGGCTCTCAGATCATGGTTTGCCAACCCCTACTCTATAATATCACTTGTGCCTTCACAGCCTTCAGACACTGAACTAAATGAAGTTTTGTAGACTGGCGTGGGGTAACTAAAAAACTACATCTAATACTGTTTCTATGCAAAATGATCCATCATGTTGCAAACTATTGTTTACAAATGAATTTGGAGAACTTGATAAATTCACAGAGGGCACCTGCATTCCTTAAACAGATTCACTTTATTGATGCATGATTAAAAGGGGAAAAAAATGTCATTCCTTATATTTCCTATAAAATTATTTAAATTCCACCACTCCAGCTTGAAAATGAAAATATTGTTTTATAATTCCCTCTTTGTCCTTGTTCTATATTCATGAATAAAAACAGAAGAGTTAAACCATTTTACAAAGATTTTATTCTAAATTGCTAAAAACAAAAGTATACTGCTAAAAAAGGAAGCATATTGTATATGCATTGTATGCTACAGAGGGGATTGTTCTGCCTGGTTTTGCTAAATATTTATAGCTGTATCAATATCTAACACAAGTCTCTTATCCTTATCCTTAGTTACCAAGTTTGAAATTCAAGGGTATCTCTAAAACTGTTGGAGTTTTCACTCTGAAGACAATGAAACAACAGAATCAAGCCACATGTTTTTATTATTGAATCTTCTGTATAGACTTCCTTCTAGACTGATAGACTTTTAAGATTGACAGTAATGACAACAATAAAAAAATCACCTCTCTAAATTTAACCACGGGTAAACATCTTCTCTAGGCTTAAGAATTGAAGTCAACTAGCCTGCCCCTTTTCATTACTTTCATTACAGCCGTTGTCTTTTATGGAGCCCAATTAGAGATTCTGTATTCCTTAACCCATAGTTATTGAACAGTATCAGCCAAATACTGAGCTAGATGCTGGGAACACAGGATTGACTGGGAACACAGTCAGATAGACTGCTTTGGGAAGGCTCAGACTCCAGTGAGGCTGCCATTTCCGGAAGAATGTGTAAGTAAGGTCATCACTAAAAGCTGAAAAGAGAAGCTTAATTTAATAGAAATCAATAATTATTTATATCTAGTTTTGAACTGTAGGTGACTTCAACAATTAATTAGAAAATTATCCTGTAGAGCATATAGAATGTTTAGCTTTTCCTCATGACTATTGGCTCTTCCATAGATACTTGCTGAATGCATGGATTTTTATGTAAGTACCACATGCTGACTGATCATAAAGCAGATCTCCATGAATGGCTTTTTACATCCCTTCTCAGTTATGGTATCACCATAACCTCTTCATCCACACATAAACTGTTGAAATCTTTAACTCCATCTTGCTCCCATGCCCAAATCAAATTGCACCGATTTTCCCACTTTGGTTCCCATTGATGTTGAGATGATCATCACCTCTCATACACTAAGCACTTGTTTGCTGTAGCCAGCTCATTCTGGGTCACAAGAGCCAAGAGCTAAATTTTCAGGTATTTTGTGAGTTTATTGATAAATTATGTACATTTACAATCAGTGGAAAGCTGAAAAAATTTTCAATTTCAAGAATGTAATTGATATAAGAATAAGAAATAGTTTAACAGTAGGTCATATATTAGATCTAATGAAAATAAACTTACTGGGAAAAGAATTAGCAGATTACGATGCAACTCCATTTGGCAAATTATGGCTGAATTGCAACCACGATTCAGCTCTAGATATAAGACTTTGCTGGGGTACCTAGGTGGCTCAGTTGGTTGAACTCAGGTCATGACTCAGGTCATGACTCAGGTCATGATCTCGGGGTTCTTAAGATCAAGCCCTGTGTCATGCTCTGTGCCAACAGCATACAGCCTGCTCTCTCAAAATAAATAAATAAACATTAAAAAAAAAGAGTTTGGCAAAAATCAACCAAAGCAATCTGCGATATGAGATTATAATAGAGGATATTATATATTATTATGTACAAATTGTGTGTTCCATATCCTTGCATCAGTAAAATTTAGAATAATAAATATGTGCATGAATGCACATTTTTATTTTGGTGAGTTGTCAGTTAAACATCTAGTAGCACATCTCTGATTAATAGCCACTCCCTGCTAATGCACACACATGCATACAAAAGCAATGACAACAAAAGTTCAAAGATGTCTTCACAGATGGTAAAAACTTCTTAGCCTTTCCTCCAAGATTTTCCACGAAGCATCCTTCCCAATATCTTCATGCAGACCTTTGACGTTCCTCACTCTTCTGGTCACTTTCAGCAAAGTTCTCTTGCAGGTTCCAAGATAAGACTTTGCTCTTATCACTCTCCCAGTCTGAACTGATCAGTTTTCCTCCCCACCTGTCAATTTCTACTCATCCTTCAAGAATTGGTCCAAGTCCTCCCTTCTCTACAGAATTTATTCAAAACCACTCACCAAAACTGCCTTAGATTTCTATCTCTCATTCAATGTCTTTGCCATGTTTCCAGGCACACGGGGTAGAATTATACGAAACATGCCTATTGTTGTCTGTTGCACTAGTAGACCAACTCGATCTAATCCCCTGGTCACAGCACAGTAGACTCTCACTCATGGGATCTGCCATGCTAATCCAGATGTGTGCTTTTTCCTCTCAACTGTTGGCAACCATTAGTGGGGATTGGAGCTGAGAGGCCATGAAGTTGTAACTTGGATGGGACCATTTCATACCACAAGCAAGAGGTTTAAACAGGGAGAACTAAGAGACATCAACATGCAGAGAGAAATAGGGTTCAGAGAGAATACTGTGTTTCATAGAGAAGACGGCAATCTTGTTTTTCGACTTTGCTACTTTCAACTTCACTTTCTGTCCTTACTTGCGTGAAATAATGGGTACACCTTTTCAGTAAACGAACTTTTCACGTGAATCATTTTGCTTGCTTGCTTATTTATTTATTTATTTACTTACTTACTTCTTGTAACCCAAATATGCATGGACAGAACAGAACAGGAATGTCTTTGGTTCTCTATACTTTTTTAAAGGAGAATCCTCAGACACCAGTAGAGTAGATTTTATTGTTTGGTTGATTGCATAAAGAATTTCCCATCAGGTTGGGGGGAGGGAGGAAATACCAGTTTTCTACTCTTCATTTCCATTCAGTGCTTTCTAACAGGTACTAGTTGGGGCCATAGTGATGGCTTAAAAATATGTGGAAAAGTCTGAAAAAAGAAGTCAGGTGCATTTATGGGGTGGTACTAAAATGCAGCTGCTGGCCTATTCACAGAATCACTAAATGAAGAAGTAAAACAGAGGAGAGAGATTGTATTTGTGACCTACCATTCTCCCATATTCAAGAGTAGTTGACGACACTTTTTAAATTCATATTTGGGGATTGAATGACTTATTGCTTATGATAGGTTATGATTCTAAAATTTGCTCTGTTGTTTTGTTATATATGTTTCTAATATTTTCAGATGAGGCAAAATGAAGCTTTTTAACAGATACAAATTACTTAGCTGGTATAACTTTAGATCAGCAGTAATTATTCATTTGGTTCTAATCTAAAAAAAGTCAAAATTCTACAGTATGGTTCTGACTTTCTCTTGCACAGATATGCATTTTGACACAAGGTGCATTCTTTTTGTTTTATTATTAAAATGACAATGTTTAAAACTAGAAAACTTTAAAAAAAAATTTTTTTTAACGTTTATTTATTTTTGAGACAGAAAGAGACAGAGCATGAACGGGGGAGGGCCAGAGAGAGAGGGAGACACAGAATCGGAAGCAGGCTCCAGGCTCTGAGCCATCAACCCAGAGCCCAACGCGGGGCTCGAACTCACGGACCGCGAGATCGTGACCTGACCTGAAGTCCGACGCTTAACCGACTGAGCCACCCAGGCGCCCCTAAAACTAGAAAACTTTTAGATGTCATGCACATATGCATTAGAATCCTGGTATGCAGTGGACCAACATAACTACAAAATAAGTATTTCTTGTAATACAATTTTGTCCAGCCACCACAAAAACATAAAAATAAATGGAAAATGAGCACTGTTCTGAGAACTTCAAATGGACATTAACACTAAAATAGTCCCTAAGCTTTGATGTGAATGCCTGAAACCCGAAATATTTCCATTGTTATATATTTTAAGTCACACAGATTTGATACTGTATCCCTATGAAACTTCAGTAACAAATAAAATCACCCACTTCCTCTAGGTGTAAGAGGAAGAGATCAATCTTCTAAATTAACAAGACTAAGGACTATGTGTACCTAGGTAGGTTCAAAATGATGAAGATTTCAGTAATACTACTAAAACTGCATGCACTTCAAAGCTATGCTGTAATGATTTTTATTAAACAGGTAACATTTGTCTTGTTGCACTTTCTTGGTAAGTCACAATATTTTTCTGTTCCTGGAATGAGATATCACAGTACGAATTCAAAGATAAGATAAATGCCAAGTTTTTAATGAAAAACCCAGCTCAGCTCAACTCTGCCAAAAGACGTGGCTAATGGTTGCCTGTAAGTTTAAAAATAGAACATAAAATTAATCGTTTTATATCAAGGATCAATGCAAGCTGAATAGTCAAAATTATTTCTCCTTATTAACCATTATCTTTAATGATTTATTGCATTCTTTATTGATAGTTTAAATTATTCCAGTGAGGTAATTAGCAGATCTTGCAAACACAACGAAGCTGACTACATGATTCAGGTGAGATGAGTCAGCAATGTTCCAGGTGCAGAAACTGCAAGCCTTGCACTTGGGAAAATTATGGTTTATGAATTAACAACTTGCTGTTATTTCCTTCTCTTTCGCTTTTCACCAGTGGGAGCCAGCAAGCCTTCCACCCCAGGCAATAGCCAGCTTTCTTTCCTCTGGGACTGGAAACTTTTGCCCCCGTGCGCTCCTCACAATCAACAAAAAAACACTTATTCTGTGCACAGGACTTCAAATCCTAGCTTTACCACTTAGGAGCTATGCAAATTTAAGCAAATGAAACTAACCTCAATTTCTGTATTCATAAAACAGAGATAAAATTGTGCCCATCTCAGGACAGTATGAGAATTATACGAGATAACACGTCGACTGCTTACAGCACTGGCTAGCACGTTATAAATATAATACACATTTACTATTTTTTATTATTAGTTTGGCCCTGTCTTTTCAGTAGTCTGAAACATCCTGAGGTCTGACAATATTTCTATCAGATACAACTTCAGTAGCAGTGGCAGGGGGTAGCCACTGGGGCTAATCCTAATGCACAGATTTTTAGGGTTAACTTAACCTCTGTTCCAATGCTTATACACATTTACAAACTGGTCCTACATATTCCACACATTATGTATGATCTGTCCAGTACTCCAGGTCACTTTTCTGTAGCAATGGCATTTCTAGAGGATTCAGCTAGGTTTAAATTAAAATGTGAAGTTCATTGTCAGCAAATAACGAAATGAGTAAGAGTCTCATGAGAGAACACAGAAATTGAAATATTCTTACCCGATGCGAACTTTGGGAGCTGAATTACACTTATTTATATTCTTATAAGTTTCTTTTTACATTCATATACACCTTTGGGGGGAAGTAAACTGAATTGGTAAATTATTTGAATTTTTGAAGTTGATTTGAACACAGCTTTCACTAGGCAAGCAAAGTTTCCCTTCTTCCCTCTATTTCTCCCTTCTTTCTTCCCTCCTCGCTTCCTTCTTTCCTTCCTATCCAAATAATATCAATTATTCTTTTCACTCCTGAAGGACATGGGTGTGCATGTGTGAGTGAGTGCTCATGCACACATGCATGTACATATATTTATATTTTATATATTCATATATATTTACATTATATACCCATGCAGATTAGGTTTGATTTTCTCTTTATGATCAAGAAAAAGAGAAATTTTATCACCTCAATTATCTATACATTTGCATTATTCAAGTCTGTATCTGTCATCTAAATCTCACTCCTGATTTCTAAACCCTACAAAGTGTCAATCAAGCATCACAAATAAAGCTTATAAAGCTGAACTCTCCTTCTCATCCACCCCACCCCAAACCTGCTCACACAATGGTTCCCATCTCTGTTGGTGGCTCAGCCTTTCATTTTGTTGCTGAAGTTAGAAATCTGTAAGCTGTCCTGCATCAGTCTCTTTTCCTTACATCACAAAGCACTTCATCAAGTTCTCACAGCTCCATCATCTCCCTAGTACTTCTAGAATCTGCTCATGTCACTCCACTTCCACTGTCATTATCCTAGCCCAATCAACCATGCTTTCTTGTCTGGATAACTTAATAGCCTTCTAACTGACATTCCTACTTCTTTCTTCTTCCTCTCCAATCCATTCTCAATATGCAGGGATCTTTTCCTGTTAACACACTTCCCTGCTTAAAACACTCCTGTGCTTTCTTATAACACAAAGAATAACTGAATCCTTAGCATGGTCTGCATATTTGTGCCAGATCTGGCGACTCTGGACTACCCATCGTCCTTACATGCAGCCTCCTCCTTTACCCCTCACTCATGAGTTCCTTTCGCTGGTCTACCACAGGTTCCTTTAGCCCACAAAGTTCTTACCACAGGACCACTGCATATATGGTTCCACTTCCCTGCCTAGTAATTTCTCCCTGATTGGGTGACTCAATCTTTCATCTCAGGTCTCAGTTTACATGTCACTCCCTCAGAGAGAACACCTCAGGAGAACACCTTCTCCAGAATAGGACACCCTCCCCAACTGGTTTACCACATCATCCATTTACTTCTCTAAAGATATTTTCAACAATTTGTAACATTTATTATTCAATTGTTGATTATCTATCTCCCACCAATTCAAAACTCCATGGGGGCAAAGCCCATGCTCATTTTTTTTTTCTTTTTTTTGCCATTGCATCCCTGAATGCTAGAATGCTGAGAAACATATGGTGAGCACTCAATAAATGGTTAAATGAATAAAAATGACTCAGTAGAGGAAACATTTAAATATTAGCCATGAGTCTAGCTGACACATATATAATTTTAAAAATTAACTCTTAAACCAGTTGATAATATATATTTTTTTCCAATTCACAGTAATTGAGAGAGGATACCTATGGTGACTTTTCTTCATAAAATGTTATAACCAAGGCCAAAAACAGAAAGAAATATTTCTATTAGCTGTGGATGTCATGCGGTGGAAGGGTGGTACACGGGAGGCTTAATACCAATCCTAAACTATATTGTCAAGGGAAGATTTCTTTCCACCAACTTCCTCCAATGCTGCTTCTTATGAATTCACACACGCGCGCACACACACACACACACACACACACAGCTCACATTTATCTGTAAGAAACATATAAAGGAGAACTAAACTATCTAAGAAATCTCCTCAGTATTTTAAGAAGCTAACAGAAATAATTTGATGGTGATTAAAAAACGAAAAAGAAGAAGAAAAAATCCACCTTATATTATCAAGGACAAAAGGCCAGTTGTTTTAGAAAAGTAGGAATATATTTATGTTTAAGCCAACTTTTAAAGTCTGAGAATAGGGGTGCCTGGGTGGTTCAGTCTATTAAGCATTCAACTTCAGCTCAGGTCATGATCTCATGGTTCGTGGGTTCAAGCCCTGTGTCGGGCTCTCTGCTGACAGCTCAGAGCCTAAAGCCTGCTTTGGATTCTCTGTCTCCCTCTCTCTCTGCCCCTCCCCCACTCATGCTCTGTCTCTCAAAAGTAACTAAATGTTAAAAAAAAATAAGTCTAAGAGTATAATCAATTTCCAACCCTGTTCTAACTTTTTATGTAGGATACTTTTGTAATTTGATATTTATGTTTCAACCTAGATAGACAGCCTCTAGCATCATACACACACACACACACACACACACACACACACACACAAACACACACACACACACACACACACACACAAACAGATAATAGATAGATAGATATAGAGAGTAGATAGATTATAGATTTAGTAGATATAGATATAGATTTAGATATATATAGATATAGATATATATGGCTAAAACCAAAACCGCATACTTTCAAAGGACATGAGGATGACCATTGACTAGTTTAATATTCTCTTTGCTCACTCTTCTCTGCACACTTTAGGCTTTCCTGCCTCAATGTTTTGCTCATATCACTCCACTCACATTCTCCCATTTCTGCCACCCACCTTAATTTGACCCATACTTTCAGACTTGATTTATATCTCAGTTATACAAGATTGTCACTGACTGTCATTACCAAAAGTTATCCCAGAGTTACTAATTCTTTGCTTAAAAATCTGTGCCAAAGATCTCCCAAGTATTGGAGACATTGGTACCTGAAGGTGAAGCCAAGTTGTTATAGAATAAGATAGATTAGTGAGCGCAGGTTTATAAGCAAAGAAATATATTAAACCCATATCAGTTTAGATTATTTTTAACATTTTGTTTGTACTCTTCCAGCTCTAATTCAACTCTTAAGGAGTAATGACAAGCTATTTTTCTGAGCCTCAGTTTCTTCATGTATAAAATGAGGGGCAGAAGTAGAAAACCTGTAAGGTCTCTCCCAGTTCAATAAATACATTGTCACCGAATTATTAACATAGTCACATATTTATTTGTTCAGCACTTACTTAGCCTTGGTTAGATGCCAATCATGTCAATAAGTTCTATAGATACAAATAGGTTGTGACATCTACTCTCAAGGACACAAATATGTTATGACATTACCCTGAAAGAATTACTTTTTAGGAAGGACCAGGGTGGGGTAGGCACATATGAAATCACATACTCTAGGGTACTGCCGTATATTGACATATTTTAAATATAAAAGGTATGCAATCAATAAGGTGGTATCCAACTCATCCTGTGAATTTCAGTAAAGATACTTTGAGCATATTGTGCTCTAGCCAAAACTATACAGTTAGGGAAAGACCTTCCCAGAAGAGGGACCAACAAGGACTGAGACACAGAATAGAGGGAAAGCGGGATATTAGGTTAAATTATAAGTTTGTAGTTATACTAGGTCAACCACAGCTTAAAATGGACAGTTTTATATATTTCAATCTAGTATAACCTTAGCAATAATTTCTTTTAATTTTTTACTTATGGTATTTGTTCTGTATTTTGCATCTGTACTTATGGTATTTGTTCTGCATTTTGCAAATACGGTATTTGCATTCTGTAATTACAGTAAAACCTTGGTTTGTGAGCATAATTCATTCCAGAAACATGCTTGTAATCCAAAGCACTTGTATATCGAAGCAAATTTCAAGAACCATTGGCTCAAGTTTGATCATGTGACATTTGGCTTCATGTGCTACTCATATTGCAAGAAATCACTCATTTATCAAGTTAAAATTTATTAGAAATGTTTACTCATCTTGCAGAACAGTCATAGAACAAGTTACTTGCAATCCAAGGTTTTACTGTACTTTGAAACCTTGTGGCATGAAAGGTCCATTTCTTATATAAGAATATCATTGACTTGGAAATAGCTACTAAATAAATATGTAATTAATATGATAATTAATTTAGACTTTAACATTTTTTTTGATGTTTATTTGTTTGTGTGTGTGAGAGAGAGAGAGAGAGAGAGAGAGCATGTGGGTGGGGGAGGTGCAGAGACAGAGGGGGACAGAGGATCTGAAGTGAGCTCTGCCCTGACAGCAGAGAGCTCTATGCAGGGCTCAAATTCACAAACCATGAGACAATGGCCTGAGCTGAAGTCAGACACTCAACTGACTGAGCCATCCAGGTGCCCTGATAATTCATTTAAACTTTAAAAGTGATTAATCTGAATAGCATTGTAGAGACTAAATAGTAATGTTGAAGAAATCTTGCTTCATAAACTGGTTAAAAGTATAGGGTCATCATTTACTTAACTGCCATATAGTTTGATTCTTTTCTTTTTGCCTAATAAGCAATGGGGGAGGGGGGAGAGCCAGTTACTTATACCAACATAGTATTATATTGCATCTAATCCCACAAAATCTTCTTTTTTTTAATCATTTAACTCCTAGATTATACAATTCTGACTGCCACAGAGAATATACTTAGACTATATATGGGGCAACTGGGAATTGATAAATAATGAAAAATAGTAATTTACATAAAAGACTCAATGATTACCTTCCAGTGGCATAGCTCTAAAAGTGAGCAAAGTGTTTTATTCAAAGAGTACTTGAGCATTCATAAAATGAAGGCACATTATTTTCCAAGCCTTCTATGCTTTTATCAAAAGTCATATAATTATATAATCATAGGCTGACACATCCATGAAAAATAGGTGCAAATCACCATGAGTGTCCAAGCAATGCCTGCATGCTTCAGCAATAAAGATGGAGTAATTCAATGAGGGGAGGTCAGATAAATGTTCAGAAACACATTAGCCATGTTTTGCAGAAAAATACTAAGATGATAATTTAAAAACCATGCCTGAAACAGTTCTGTTTAAATAATTCTGTGGTTCGATATCATTGAGCTGACTGTAACTTTTGACACAGCAGTTTGGGAGCTGATGGATTCCAGAATTATACTTCTATCCTAGAAGGACACGGCAAAGACATTAAAAAAAAAAAAAAAATGTGTGCTAAATGCCCACCATATGCCACAATTTGTGCCAGGAACATTTTGAGATCCAAAGATAACCACAACATTGGGCAGAAAGTTACATATTAACTGTAAATGCCTTCTTAACCTTCATTTCTATTTCTGGAGAAGATTGTCTTGACATAAAAAGATAAAGTGGGTATAATAGGGAAGTGAAAGGTGTAAAATGTCAAAAATAAGAGCCTGCTAATCCCCCATCCTTTCTATACCAAGTTGATTTTGCCTTCAGGTATTAGTACCATAAGAGCACATAGGCTTCAGTGCAGTTAAGACTGATGTTGCAATTAGGTAAATGGCTTCTTGACTTTTGTGACTTGTCTGCCGATGTTGGCATTTTCTACGGTGCTACCTCAGCAGTTAAAATTGTCAGAAGAGTATAAAGCAAAGTGCCCATTAAATGAAAGAATACAAATCAGTGCATGAATCTAGTATTTCATGATATTACTAATCCATTTGAATGGATTTTGATGAGCTCCAAATTAAAGGAGTCTAAATTAATAGCATTCATGTATAAAGGAAGATAACATGCTTTAACACTAGACATTCTTTTTTTAAACTTAAAATGATTTAAGGTCTAACTACTTCATTCGCTCATTTTAATAAAATATTTACTTAAACTACTGAAAATAAGATTATCAATGGATTGCTGTTAAATCCTTTTTGACTTTTATTTTCCTGTTTCTACTTGTCATTTTCCTCTCCAGTTGACTCATTTCTGCAGACTTTTTAACAGTATTATGTTCACTGAAGCTGCTTGCTAGTTCATGCTTTTAATGATTAAAATCTGAGGCTCAGTTAAAAAAAAAAAAAAGGCCTAGATAGAGCATTTTCCTGGAACTATTAGGAAAAATTTTGTGGATTTTTTTTTCTACCTATACTTATGCTATTATATGGACTAATCTTTACCAAGCATTAATACCTGATCCGTATGGAAATATTCTTACACACAAATTCAAACTGATGTTGTGTCACTTCTGTCAAATGATATTAAGGCATAATGTTGAAAATGACAGAAATTCAAAGATGCTACACATCGCCAGTTTGCGATGAAATGGGAAAACTTGAAATGGAACTTCTCTGGATGTTTGTCATGATGTAGATATCATTGGGGAAGATCATTAACATAAAACACAAATATATAGAAATTATATAAAATTTTAAAAAGATAATACTCAATATTTACCTGAAAACAAATGTTCCATGTCATTTCCCTACAAACCTAATCCCTAAAATAATCCTATTTTCAGATTACAAAATTAAGGCTCAGAGTTGCAAGTGAGCATGCCCACAGGGCAAATTACGGTGGAGGTCAGGTTCTACTTCACATCTATGTGATTAGAAAGCCTGTGATTTTCTTCTTTCTATCTTAAAAAAAAAAAAAAAAAAGAGAGAGAGAGGTGGGACTGAGGTGGGAAAAGACATGCGTTGGAAATTCCAATGAAACTCTGACCTCTGAATCAACTCCACTCTTCATTTTAGAAAGGCATGTCCAAATCAACAGAATGTGGTAGCCTGAAAGGAACCTCAGGCACAACAGGAGTTAACTAACAGCACATATTTTCTATATGAATATCTGACCAGTATAATTTCCTTTTAAAAACTGAATCAGAGTGACAGACAACACATTTGGTAGAGCTTCAATCCCGCCCGCTTGGCTGAAATCATTAGAGGAGCAGGTGGCTTTCATTCTGTTGGCCGTTTCCCAGTTGTACAGCTGCTAAATGGGGAAGTAAAGAGAGCAGCCACTCCCAGAAGGATGTGTGCCCAGGAAATTTGGCCCTATGGGTGGACCTCTTCTTTCTGAAGAGCAAGAGACAGAGCAAAAGCTACCTTTTATATTTTATTTTGAGAGACACACTATACATACCATATACATACATGTATTTGGATATATTAAAAATCATTTAAAAACAATGTCATTAAAAACAATGACTTTTTATACATATTGATTTGATTAATGGAAGGTAGCATGTAAAATCTTTACCTTATGTATTTACTTACTACAACTCCTTCGAACTAGAAATTTATGGAGCCACTGCAGACTTAGATCACTCTTAGATTTTAGAGCTTTCTCTTCCACCTTACTAGTATCATCTTTTTATAAAACAGTGAATTCAGGAAATAGGGTTTTTATAATTGGGGGAAGGAATATTTTGAATACCTACCTTTAACTTGGATCAGTGGTTCTCAGGTCTTTAGGATTAAAGAATTATCCTGGATCATTATTTAAAATGTAGGTTGCCTCGGGGCGCCTGGGTGGCTCAGTCTATTAAGCATCAGACTTCAGCTCAGCTCATGGTCTCGCTTTTGGGGGGTTCGAGCCCTGCACTGGGCTCTGTGCTGACAGCTCAGAGCCTGGAGCCTGCTTCTGAATCTGTGTCTGCCCCTCCCCTCCTCTGTCTCTTTCTCTCTCAGAAATAAATAAAAGTTAAAAAAAAATTTTAATGTAGATTGCCTCATCCGAGTCCCTGAGATCTCGATTCAGAAGGTGCAGAGTTGAGCACAGTAATCTGATTTTTAACTATTCCTCCAGCCCCCATTTGCAGGAAGACCATATTGAAATCTCACTTGAGAAATAACAGCCTGATAAAGCAACTCAAGATCTTGAGTCCCAGCACAGAAATGAAATCATTTTAGAGTTCTTGGTTTTATTTCCTTTTTTAAAAATACCAATTTCTTTATAATGGCATTTCATATTAAACTCTAGTTTACCAAATATAATTCTCAATCCCAAACAGTAGGGTCTTAGGGCTATGTCTACTATAGCTTTCATTTTTATTATCATAGTAAGTGGCCATATAATAGTGTTACATGGTGGAACTGGTTTTGTAGCAGAAGGCAGAAGCAGAAAGCACTAAAAAGTAGGTTGCTTATCGTACACGGAGTTACATTTCCATAGTCACATAACACACTACTGTCATAATGCTTATGCCTATGTGCTTTGTGTTTCTTTTTTCAATTTTTATACCAATATATGTTCTCATGTTCAATTTATTTTATTACTACTCTGCTTATCACATGTGTTTAGAGATACTATTATTAATTAACCACTTTACACCCCAGTTTTCTTTCCTTTGCTAAGAACATGCTAGTACTACCTTTAGGGTAAAGATTAAATGAGATAATATATGAAAAAGCCTTATCTGAATTCAATACATGATAGCTGCTGTTAATAATATTTACTATTATCCTGTTAGATAGGTCAATGTAGCTCTGTAAACTGACAGAATATAATTTAAGTCTATGATAGAACATTACTGAAACCACACCAATGAATTATGTTGCCTTAGAAGACCTGTACAGTATCTGCCTCTTTCTCTTTCAGAAATTAAAACAATAAATAATGAGAAATCGTTATTTTTCATAAGTAGGCATGGGACAGTTTTTCCTTAGAGCCTCCGGAAGGAACCAAATCTTGATTTCGAACTTCTGATCACCTGAACAAAGAGGGAATAAATTTCTGTTTTAAGTCACCAAGTTTATGCTAATTTAATATATGTCAGCTCAGGAAACAGTTGCACCTATTATTTCTTTTTTCCAACCCTCTTTTGTCCACCTATAAACAGCTCTTCTTTCATCCTTTATGGCATATGGAACTTGCCACCTTTAGTAAATCTTTCTTGATTTCTTAACCATTGTTTCTTGGTGTTCTCACTGCTTATCACTTTTTAAAATGTTGCAATGGAACACATTATATTCTATCTTGTGTTATTTAAATGTCTGTCCCTAACATATTATTAGCTCTTAGAAAAGGAGGTTGGGCCTTAACCTTTTAAGTCCTGTAACTTCCAGTGAAACAGTTTGCATAAAAGTCTCAGTTATACAAATGCATGAATACAATATTTTTCTCCATGGTACTTAAAAGAAATTTTAGTTAAATAATATTTAGAGTGTGAATCTCCAAGTAAAACAAAAAAAAAAAAAAGAGAGAGAAATACAAATGAAAATGATAGAATAAACTATAAAGGCGCCTGTGTGGCTGAGTCGGTTAAGCATCTGACTTGAGATTTCTGCTCAGGCCACGATCTCACTGTTCATGAGTTCGAGCCCTGTGTTGGACTCTCTGATGACAGTGCAGAGCCGGCTTGAGATGCTCTCTCTCCCTCTCTCTCTGCCCCTCCCCTGCTCATTTGCAAATGGACTCTTTCTCTCTCTCTCTCTCTCTCGCCTTCAAAATAAATAAATAAACTGAAAAAAAGAAAAGAATAAATTTTAAATTGCAAAATTTAACATTATTAAATTAATTCTAAGCTATCTTTGATAAGTTGAGCCACGCTTAATAAAAACTACCATATAATTAGAAAGGTTACTACTTATATCTGTACTAAAAGTGGACACTTGCTTTGGGATATAGATGTACCCAATAAGTTGCAAAGTTATGGTTCTATAATAAGAATATAGCCCCCTGAATGAGAAAAGGCTAATTAGGAGAACACCAACAAAACTGTTGCTCAAGGACTATACTTGTCCCATGCTAGACCAAGCTGCCATGGCTTCAGACACTAGAAGTGCCAAAAAGGCTGCTGTGCCCTTTTCATAGATCTCTCTGCAGGTTTGAAAATCATATAAGGATATTAGTTTCGGTGGGCTACTAACATTGTTCAAGGTGAGGTTAAAAACAAAACAAGGGAGCCTGGGTGGCTCAGTTGGTTGAGTGTCTGACTCTTGATTTCATCTCAGGTCATAATCCAGTAAAACAGTTATGGGTCATGGGACTTGGCCCACGCTTATTTCAGAGCCTGCTTGACATTCTTGAGACTCTCTTGCTCTCTCTCTCTCTCTCTCTCTCTGCCCCTACTCCCCTGTCACAATCTCTCTCATCCTCTACATTCGCTGAAAGGAAACAAAACAAAACAAAACAATAAAAACTGGCAAAGTAACATGGCTTATTTATTAGGTCAGTTAGTATATTCATATATTCCTTATTTTATCTTTTCTGCTGCCAAAAAAATACCCCAAAACAAACAAAGCAAACAAACAAAAAAAACCCTAAACACTTTAAGATATAATGAAGCCATTTATTTGAAAAAATATTAAAAATAAAAACAAAGAAAAATTTTCTTAAAAGCAGGTGAAAAGTGAAAATTGTAAATATTTTAACAATAAAAGCAACTAATATATTTGCCATGATTATTCATTAAATTTAGCTCTAAGTTTCTAGGTAAAAAAGCATTGCATTGAGTATATGTGATGTCACAATAAAACTAACAATATCAAATTCATGTGAAATCTACCTGTTGTAGGTACCACTTTCTGAGTATATTATGATAGCATAATTAGAAGACAGAAGAAAAAATTGTGGCATATCATGAATTTCTTTCATTTGTTAAAAAAATGAATTTACTAATTTTTGAAGTTTTACAATGTATCAAATACACAGACCAGAAAGATATAAATCAATGAGGTCTTTGTGGATTGGTCAAATAAGGAATCTATTCTGTCATTAAATAGCCTTGGTGTATAATTAATGACTTGGGAAATGTGTTAGGGAGCTTGATGTATTTATTATGTATGTTTTATTGAAGTTCTTGGAAACCTTAAGACTATGCCCCAAAGCATTTTCCTCTGGTCACATAATCTATGTAAGAAAAGTAAACTATTTCTCCTCTTTGATGTGTATTACCACTTCCTTTCTAACCATTTTGCAGTTTTGTTTTATTTTTATTAACGGATTGGTTGAATGTGAATATATAATAGCTGAGAAGAAAGTAAAATATTTCTGGCTAATCTTATAAATGACAAAAACCACAAAACACACACACACACACACTCACACACACACACACAAAAAAAACTTCAATCAAGAAAATGTGGTCACCATGCACTAAAACTACTGGGAACCCTTGCTTTTGCTAAGTATATAATGAATTTGTCCTTTAGTACTGAATGTCCTTCACATCATTTTAATTGCACCTAATTATTGCTAATTTTATTTCTCTACTTCTGTTGAGTTCAAATGATAAATCCAATGTCCATTAAAAGAAAGGAAAGATGTCAAAGAAAAATCCCAGACTTTCTAGCTGTTTCAAACTATCGAACACTGAACACACACATAATGAACTCATTGTGTTTGGTCACCTCCTGACCCAAACTGCTCATCCTCTGTATTCTATATCTTGACAAATGACATCAAAGTATAATTTTTACCCTGATCAGAATCCTGTAGTCATTGTTAGTTGGTTCTCTTATTTTCCAAATGAGTCTCAAGTTCTGTTTCCCTTCCTCTAAAATGTCATATTAGGATCTACCCACCCCCCCCCTCCTCCATATTATTGCCCTTTACTTTGTCATTTCCATATTATATTTTTCCTGGACTATTGCAGAGGACACTTAATCGTTAATGACTGCCAGTTTGGCCAATCTCTCCTCCACATAGCTACCAGACTTATCTTTCTATAATACAGACATGATTATGTCACTATTGATGTTTATAGAATAATATCCACACTCCTTAGAATAAGACTCATTCAATATGACTCTAATCTACCTGCCCAAGCTTAATTTCTGCCTCTCCCTTTGTTTCAGTAATTTTCAAAGCCTTAGCTTTGCTTTCCCACACATCTCCCAGGCAAAGTTAAACATTCACTCTTCTGTTCCATATACTTTTATTTCTCTGGTTCAGCACTTAACAAACATCTGATACTAATTACAATAATGGTGAACATATGCCCTGAATATGCCTGAATAGTCCTCATGTTAAATATTCTCTCCTGTTGCCAGCCCATGGGTGGGGTGATCCGTCCTGATTTTTGTTTAGAAAAGAATGGTCACCATATCTTGGGGCTTGTCCCACCAGATAGGCAGCTCCCTGAAGGCAGGGTGGGGTCTTAGTAATCAGGAGCACTCAGTGCTTCTTTGTCTAATTAAACCAAATTGGAAAAGGAATTCTCTGTTTATACAAGTTGACTATAAAAGGAGCCATATGTGATAGATTACCAGAGATCTCAACACTGTCTGGAAATCTGTTCTCTTTCAACACAATTCATCGTTTTTCTACAAAACAATGGAAGCCAGTTTCCATTTGTTTGTTTCCACAAACATTAATGTGAAAAAATGATCTTACATCGTGACCTGTACCCTACAAAAATCAAATATATATGATTATCTACCTCCTTTACCCATATAACTGCCTCTGGGCCCATTATCTACCATGTGTCATGATTGGATGATCTATGTGTCTAGAGTAGAGCAACATCTCCACTTGTCCCTAGCCCCCATCTCCTTGTGCCCACTCAAGGACAACTGCTTCCGTGATTTTCCCCTTTCTCTTCTGTATTATTAGCTTTTCCCTCTTTACTAGATGATTCCCATAAACACACAGACAAGTTTTAACTTACCTCATTTTAAAAACAAATGAAAACAACTCCTCTATTGCCCCCACATTCCTCTTCTGATGCTCTCCAACTCTCTCTTCCCCATATTGCAGAGCTCTGGGAGTAACTTACTTGGGGTCTCCAATTATTCTTCTGTCATCCTCTCTTGAACCTTTTGTAGTAAAGACTTCTCCATGACTCCTCCAACAAAATTGCTCCTATAGTGGTTACCAGTGACCTCCACATTGCCATATCCAATGATCAGTTCTTGCTTCTCACCTTCCCTGACTGTTCAGTAGCATTTGACTCAGTTGAACATTCTCTCCAACTTTAAATACCTATTTCACTAACCTGAGACATTATATACTCATTCAATTTTCTGTCTACTGGCTAATGGTTTTTTTTTTTTTCTTTCTTTCTGCTTTGCTAGGTCCTCTACCTTCTTAACCTTTAAAATTACAGTGACCCAAAGTTCAGTCTTGAGATTTCTTCTGCCTCCACACACTCCCTGTAGAGTGTTATCAAACCTCATGACTTTAATTACCACATGTATGCTAGTATTCCAAATGTCCAAGCAAGATCTCTTCCTTGGACTCATACCTCCACGACCCACTTACTGTCTCCATTGTTAGATGTCACACAGACATCAAATTTGACTTATCCATAAAACCTTCACCTCTCACAGTCTTTCATTTCAGTAATGGTAATTTCTTTCTTCCAGTCTATCAGATAAAAGGTGAGTCATCTTTGACTCTTGTACTTTTCTCATAACCTCACATAAAGTGTTCTAATCCTGATGGGTTTAGATTCAAAATTTATCAGATCCTAATTATTTCTCACCACCTCCACTGCCCCCACCTAGTTAGCTCTCACCTGGATCACTGTATGTTATTTCCCTGTCTCAGTTCTTGCTCCCATGTGGGAAGTTCTCGACTCAATGCCAAGAGTTATCCTTTTAAGACATAAGATGTATTTCGTCTTTCTCAAAACCTTTCAATGGTCTAGCTTGGTATCAAAGCCAAAGTCTCCAGAGGAAGTGCATGACCTGGCCTCTGCTCAATACTCTTTCCTCAACTCATCACTCTGTCTACCTTCTCCTGGACCAGGCTGCTCTGTTTGCACAAACCTTCCAGCACTTCCAATTTGGGACCTTTGCATTTGTTCTTTCCTCTACCTAGAACATTTTCCACCCACACCCCTCACCCCCATTGTTAATTTTTGTTATTTTTCAATTTCCCTTAAGGCTTCACTCAAAATTTACCTTCTCAGGGAGGTCTTCCCAGACCACTTGATCTAAAATCACAACTCCCCAGCTGCTCACCACCCATCCCCTCCAAATACACATAAGGTTTTCCCATTTTATGCTTTCTCTCTTATACAACTCAATCATATGAACAATATGTTTTCTTTATTTGCATTTACTGTCTATATCCACTTCTAGGAAGAAAGCTCCATGGAGATATTTTGGTCTCTTTTGTTTCCTCTGGAATCCTCAGTGCCTAGAAAAGTGCTGAGCTTGATATCATGCTTGGTAATTTGAAAAAAAAAAAAAAAAATAGAGTTTAGAGAATTTGCTGCACTGACTCATCCCCAAAAGCTAACAGGTATTGGTTATAGAGGAAAAGGAACAGGCTTTCCTAGCTCAGTGCCCCAGGCAGAGTCTAGCTCAGTATCAAAAACTAGTATGGGGCTGGGCCAACAGTGAGCAGAGAGCCCCCAGGAAATGGATTAGGAAAGCATTTCTGGGAAGAGTCCTGGCAGGATGGGGCTTTTAAGGCTTTTGCAAAGACTTTCAGATCTTTAACAGAGAACCCTGGGCTTGGCTGCTCAAAGATTGCCTAGAGCTTGGGTGTTCCAAGAACGAACACTTCTGGTATGAGATCGCACTCTATTTACTGGGATCCAGAAAGCAACAGACCCAGAGATTTAGTCAGGGAGCAACACTGCTCAAATCAAGGTTCTTCTACAAGGTCTGAGTCAGTAGATCTGGAGGAGGGATGGGGGAGTCTTTATTTTTTAGAAGCACTCCAGCATTAAGCAAATGTCACGTGTGCCTTTATAAAAACCTATGTCATAACCACAATTTAAGCTACTCTGGCTAAGAGCTCAGTAGTTCTGTCCCTTCTGGACCTGGAATTGGTCCCACTTAGTTTTCTAAAGTGCAGTTGCCTGGGAGCCTTCTGGGCATCAGGCTCCATTCAGAAGCTTGCTGTGATTGCTGTGGTACTTCCTTCTTCTGTCAGGGAGGTGCATGAAAGCACTACAGCCGTCTGGCTTGCTGGGCTCACTTTAATCAAATGATCCTGCCCTCTCTGCCTGGAAAGTCCTTTTGGGACTGCCCGAAGCTTAACCATGTGAATTAACACTGTCCTCTTCTGACTCAGAAACATCTCCGGGAGGTATGAGGCTGTCAGTCTACAACACACTAATATGAATTTAGGCCGTATTTCTAATAGCCAGTCAAAATCAACATCACTAAAGTGGGGAGGAGGAAAAACATAATTTAAACATTCAAACTTGATAGATCAGGTTGGTGAAGAAACAATAAAGGATGAAATGTATTTTTGTATGTATTTTTTTTAGCATACAAACATTATTGAAGTTTATTTATTTATTTTGACAGAGACAGAGACAGCGTGAGCAGGGTAGGGGCAGAAAGAGAGAGAGAGAGGGAGAGAGAATCCCAAGCAGGCTCCGCACTGTCAGCACAGAGCCTGATGTGGGGCTCAAACTCATGAACAGATCAATGACCTGAGCTGAAATCAAGATTTGGACACTTCATCGACTGAGCCACCCAGGTGCCCCTATAGTATAAAAACATTTTTAAAGCTCTTTGTAAAATGTCTTGCTCCAGGCTTTGTCTTACAGCTTCATCCAGTTCTCATCTCCATTACCAAATAATATTATTAATGTTTTCTATGTCCTTCCAAATATGGTTCATGCATATATTGCTACTGTGCACAGATACTCATATATGTACCTATATGTTCATTTGTCTTACTTTTATAAAATAGTTTAAAACGGGAATGTACAATTAAGCACCATTATTTTTCCTGCCTAATAAAGTATCTTGGGAGCCTTGCTGTATCAATGCATAGTGGCCTTCCTGTAATCTCCTACTGACTTCATCCTATTTAGGTTGATGACTATCTTTTGCTATATAAAACAATGCTATAATGCATAAATTTATACATAAAATGCCATTTTGCATGCACACACATGCACACACTAATTTATCTGAAATATACATTTACTCAAGTAGAATTTCAGGGTTTAAGACTACAGGCATTTTATAAATTTAATTCATATTGCTAAATTGCCCTCAATAAAGGTTTTATTAATTTGCACCCACACCAGCAATGTGGCCTCAGGGATGATCTTGGACAAGCCTGCAAAAAGCCTACAGGCACTTCTTTCCTAGGAGAAAGGATAAATGGGCAACAGGAGTCAGGAAAATTCTGAAAATGATACAAAAATATTTTATTTCCACTCTGTGCTTATGAGAAACTAAAAATCACTGAATACTTTATTGTATGTAACCCAGTCATCTTTGTGAGTCATTCCATACCAGAACTGATACAGGACAAAACAAACAAACAAACAAACAAAAAAAAAAAAAAAAGAAAGAAAGAGAGAGAGAGAGAGAGAGAGAGAGAGTTATAGCATTTTCTAACACACTTCTAAAAGAAATTTTAAGACCAATAATAATAAGTTTAGAATTGTAAACCTTACATTAAGGGTAGGTGATTTATATATTAACACATACACTAAAACCTTTGATATATAGAAACAGATTCCACACAGATCGATCGATCTATCTACATATTTTTTAAGTTTATTTATTTTGAGAGAGAGACGGTACGAGCAGAAGAGGGACAGAGAGACACAGGGAGAGAGAATCCCAAGTAGACTCTGTGGTGTCAACATGGAGTCCAGTGCAGGTCTCGATCCCACCAACTCTGAGATCATGACCTCAGCTGAAATCAAGAGCCAGAGGCATAACCAAACGAGCCACCCAGGTGCCCCCACAGACAGATATATTAATCCATTTATCTGTCATGGCTCAAAATTTGTGGAAGATTTCTGCATCAAATGTTAATACAAAACCAATTTTGGTACACTAGCTCGTACGTAGAGTCAAAATCATCGCATAGCTACTGTTTCTAATAGGGTATATATATCAGTTATTGCATGCAATTTACTGGTCACTTGGAAGATAACCCATTATCTTGTAAAGATTAGCAAATATACATGTAATTATGTAAGAAGTCGTTTCTGGTTCACATGTATTTTTACTGTGCTATTCTAAGTGTGACTATCTCTAGATTTCAATTTAAATCTTGATACTGAAAAATCATGTGACCAGAATTTGTGTATGTATTGAGGGTGTGTGTGTGTCTGTGTGTCTGTGTTTATTATCAGTATTCACTTTGGTCCTTTGCTTTGCCTGATAGTTGGAAATATTAGCTAGAGACACATTGCGATTGGGCTCCATATCTTCATCAGAATCAATTGAGCTGCCAGAACATTTTTAATGCTATTTGAAACCATTAATGACAAAGAGTCACCTGCTTACCCATGGTCCAGTCGTTCTCCAGTGAAAATTACTGGTCATGAATCTGGTGAACATTTACAGGAATCTGCAAATGAAACAGCTAAATCCTTGCTGACAAGGAGCCTCATAAAGGCAGCTCATTTATTCTCTCAGGGCACTCATCCCTGCCACTGGGATCAATAGAAAATCTCATCTGATATATTCTTAAATGCCATAGTGCAAATGCTCTCTTTGCAATTTTGCAGGAGAAAAGGCCCCACATCTACTTTAAGGGACTGACACCAAATTCACTAAATAAACACAAATAACTTCATCCTGAGTTTCCTTTAGTCTTAAAGCCTGAGAATAAAAATCATGTTTTTGTTTTTCTCTCATTTTCTAAAAAAAAAGTAAGAATCAGATATTTGAAGGTTTTGATATTCACCACTAAATAAGAGTTTATGATTTGGCCACATAGCTAGCAACATAAATATTAACTGCTTCAGAGTCTCAAACAAGGTATGAATTAGCAACTTGTTGTCGTAGAACTGTTCTGTAATCTTTACTGGTTTACTCCACAGAAGGCATTTTAATCTCCATAAAGGACTTAAAATATATATGTATTTGAGATGCTAGCACCAACAATTCTAAAACACAGCTAAAAAGACAGAAAAGGACTCGGTGTAGCCTAAATAGAAGTTAAAACTCTGTTAGCAATTGAAAAAACAGCAACAACAAAATAAAATTTATTACAATAGGTTTTTTAGCCCAGAACCTGATAGGATATTACAAATATGGCAGAAAGATTTTACTTCTTCTATAAATGCCTTCCTTTATAAATGTCATGGCTGCTTACTAGCAATTTGCTGTTTAATTAATATAGGGGGTCTGTCAATTCTAAAATCTTAACATCCTAATAAAATGCCTTTTGGCAAGAGTACAGATTCTATTATGGCTGGTAAATTAGAAGGCTAGGGTATCTGTAAAGGGGCACGTGCTTCCCTTTCAACTTAGAAAAGCTTAACAAGGATATTAAACCTTTTTATTCTTTCCTTCATTAAAAAGGCAAAAGTAAAACAGCACATACACACGCACACAAAACACATTCATGCAAAAATGTACTATGGAACTAACATACCTAAACACACAGAGGTGTATGTATTCTAAGGAGAAGTCAGTAACTAACTACCTGGCATATTTATTCGCCACACTATAAAGGCTAGAATGTTCCTCAAGGATAAAATACCTGGATGTTTATTCAGGGAAAAATTTTGCTTTTATTTTTCATTTCTCCTCATCCCCACCCACCCACCCACCAATTGCTATTATAGTTGTAAATGCACAATTCACTGACAAATCTGTACAAAGAATATAATTTGGGGGTTGGGGGAAAAGGGCATAACTTTCTAGCATAATCAAAACTAAAGATTTATCCTAGTGCAGATTTTATTGAATCTAGTAGTAACAGACAAGGTGAAGAAATGTAACTCCATAATCCTGCCGGTGACCAGGTATGTATTACTTCAATAGTTTTTTTTTTTTTCTTTTTAAATCAAAACTCCAGAAGAGAATAATCATTTTTATACCTTTTCCATGCAAAGGCATTAAAAACCATAGTCTTAAAGATGAGACATCATGTCTTAAGAAAGCATGGGCATCACTTTTACGAAAATTTGCTTTTTTTTCTTAAACTGTGAACATAGTTTGGTTTAGGCAATGGCCTAGGAGGCAACAGGCCAGCAGGAGGCCAGGAGGATTATCCCTAATTACCTCATGTTTCACCTTAATTAACTCCTGATACAAAAAGTAAACGCTGCAGGAATGATGGGGAGACCTTAGGCCAGTCGGCAAGATATCTAAGCTCTCATTGTTTGCACATGATAATCTTTCTTTTGAATTTCCCTTAATTCCTCCAAAAGATCAACTGATGGGCACACAACTGCACTGTGATCAGTTGTGCAACAGAGATATTATGCTATTTTGCATATTTGTTCTTGGCATGGAAACCACATTCTCAACAAGGCAATGTGTCAGTGAACTGTCATAGTACTTTTCATTATATTTGTTTATAAGGTCATATAAATCGCGAAAAGCTCTTCTAACAGACTCAGGACAAAGAATTCTGTGGTTGATATATAATATTTATTTCAGAAGATATTTGACCAAACCACTGATAACATTCTTTTGAATCCACCAAAAATCCATTTTCTTCCACATGTCCCTGTACCATGTATTCCTTGATAGCAGACGGTAATGTGGACCCTTCCTATTTGTTCGTCACTTATTATTGATAAATATCTACAAACATAAAGGGAGTTATAGCTATTAAAAGCAATAAAGTCTTTTCTCCTATCCTTCCTCATATAAGTGCCTCATCACTGAGTTCTCACCACATCGCAATCTAAACTTGAAATAAAGTTCAAACATTTGTTAAGTTTAAAATATCTAATGGATGGGGGCGCCTGGGTGGTTCAGTCAGTTAAGCGTCTGACTTCAGCTCAGGTCATGATCTTGTAGTCCGTGAGTTTGAGCCCCACATAGGACTCTGTGCTTACAGCTCAGAGCCTGGAGCCTGCTTCAGATTCTGTGTCTTCTCCTGTCTCTGCCCCTGAATGCTCATGCTCTGTCCCTCTCTCTGTCTCTCAATAATAAATAAACATTAAAAGAATAAATAAAAAGAAATATCTAATGGATGGGGCACCTGGGTGGCCCAGTCAATTAAGCATACTACTTTGACTCCGGTCATGATCTCAAGGTTTCTGAGTTCCAGTCCCATGTTGGGATCTGCGCTGACAGCTCAGAGCCTGGATGGAGCCTGCTTCAGATTCTGTGTCTCCCTCTCTCGCTGCCCCTCCCCTGCTTGTGTTCTGTCTCTCTCTCTTTCTCTCAAAAATAAGTAAACATTAAAAAAATACATCTAATGGAGTGGGGGCAGGGAGTAGCACTGAAGCCTAGAACTTAAAAATGTGTAAAAATCCAATGGACTGTGAGTAGTCACACTTTTCCTTTTAGCCTTATCCATAAATATATTCTAAAATCCTGGGAAAGAAAACAAATGAGACAATACCTATGCTTAGCATCAAATTAATTATGATTGCTACATATAACGATCTTGCAGTCAGCATCTCATTCATATTTAACATGTAGAGATAATATAAGGTCATGTTAATAAAAATTTAAATCTGTTGCCTCAAACCTTGCTTATAGGAACTAAGAAAAATAAGTGACTCATTAATATCTGATTCTGTCATTTTAATTCTAATTTTTATTTGTTTATTTTTTTTTTTTATTATTTTTTAATGTTTTTTATTTATTTTTGGGACAGACAGAGACAGAGCATGAACGGGGGAGGGGCAGAGAGAGAGGGAGACACAGAATTGGAAACAGGCTCCAGGCTCCGAGCCATCAGCCCAGAGCCTGACGCGGGGCTCGAACTCACGGACCGCGAGATCGTGACCTGGCTGAAGTCGGACGCTTAACCGACTGCGCCACCCAGGCGCCCCTCTAATTTTTATTTGAAAGATAAAAATCAGTACATAGAATAATAAGTATAGAGGCCTCTAAGTTTTGCCATTCAGCAAACTTTTCCTGTAAAGGGCCAGAAAGTAACCATTTTCAGTTTTGGGTGTGGCTAGATTTGACTCAAGGATTCTTTTTGCTGACCTGTGCAACATTAATAATATTTCTTGCATTCCAACAACATTGTGGGGCGTTACTCCTCTAATTTCCCTTAAACTTCTAAATTCCTAAAAATCTCTGATCATTTAGTAGAGTTGGAAAAATTATTTGGCAAAATGTTGTGCTTTCTAAAATTAATATTTGTACTTAATTAATGACAACTGACTTCTGCACATTTTTAATCATTGCCTCATTTTAGTTGCAATGTTTACTTTTATTTATGTGGAACACTGCCACACTTATTGCAAAGTCTTAATTGTTATCTGAGGCTTAATTGTAAGGATAATATGAAGATATTAAAGGTATGATGGTATATTTTAAAAAAATGTTTTAATGTTTTTATTTATTTTTGAGACAGAGAGAGACAGAGCATGAGCAGGGAGGGGCAGAAAGAGAGGGAGACACAGAATCTGAAGCAGGCTCCAGGCTCTGAGCTGTCAGCAAAGAGCCCAACGCGGGGCTTGAACTCACGGACTATGACATCATGACCTGAGCTGAAGTCGAATGCTTAACCGACTGAGCCACCCAGGTGCCCCTGGTATGATGGTAATCTTAATTTTTTGTTAATGAAACCCATCTGAAGTATTGAAATGATTACATATTTTTAACCAAAAAAAGCTTTAAAATATTCTTCTATTCCTATGAAAAAGTACAATTGCTACATCCCTAGTGATTGAAATGAGAAGTCTTAAGTCAAAGTAAGTAAATATCTGTGCAACATTCATTCACTAGCATATGAACTCATTCATTTATTTTGTTCACTGAGTTATAGATTTTTACTCTTCACCTATTGTGAACTCTCAGCCCTGACCCAGCAGTCCATGAAATAGGAAGCATCTGATATTTCAAAAATAACTGGGGATGCAAAGATATATCATAAGAGAGGTCACTGCTTTCCAGAACTTCGTAGTCTGGTGAGATAGATGGGTGAGTGAATAATTCTGTGAATTTTCCACTCAGAGAAGTATGTGCATGTATATGGATCAAAGACACACAAGACCTGGGGAAACATCATCACTTGGGGAGGGTCTGAGAAAATTTCAGGGCAGAGACAATGCCAAGGCTAAAGCTTTACTCAGCATCCATTGAAATCTGTCCTTCAAAATCAGTTCCAAAACCTGAGTCTTTTTTTTGTCATGCTATCATCTGAATACAATTCATTCCCATTGACTGAAATTACCCTCATTTTATTCTGTTGGATTCTTAAAAATTCTAACAACACATGTCAAGTAATTACAAGAAGAAGAGAGAATGAATATTTCACTTTCCATTTTGCCAAATTTCCCATAATTGATTCCAGGTAAGTTCCCCCTCCCCCATTAAATTCTAAGAACATCCATATGTCCTTGTAAAATGTTACATTAATCATTTGGAGAGAGTTTTTCACCTTTCATATTTCATTTGAACATATGCAAAGAATGACATGCTTTGAACTGCAGAATGCATTTTTTCATATTAGAAGCAAGCACTGGGATTCCATGTTTATGCCGTGCCATATTGCCGACCTTTATGATCCCTTGTTATTTATGTGTTTATTCCTAGACTGATTACCAAGTTTAATTATGACATCTGTAGGCTCTTAAAATGTCAAAGCTTGTTGTCCAACAACTGTGAGAAGAAATACTGTAAGTGACACACAGAATAAGAAATGTAATCATGAAATTATCTGCTTTATATAAACACAACTAAAAGTCAGTTTTGCCTCCTTACCTCTTATATACATGCTCACACACTTAGTGTTTATAAAGAGGGGTTGTGTACATAAAATTACACATGAAATATTATATTTCATAAGGCTTTGCTGTCTTTTAATGATTTCCCCATGCCTAATGTTTGTTTTAAAACCAAGCACCCATGAGTAATGATATTCTATATAGAGACCGTCACATAAAATTTTTGCAGCCTTGATGTACTGAGGAATTATTATCCTGCAATTCCATCATAGTCGTAAAGGAACTGTGGTACTTGGGTATCTTTAATTGGATGCACCCATTTGCTTGTGTCGTTTTAATACAGCAAATGCCAAGTGAAAAGCAACCGTTTGTAAGCATAGTGCCAAATTGTAACACTGACCTGCTCCAAGCTATCCACGTCTGAGAACCAAGTGCCAATGGTGAAACCTTATTCTCTTAGTCTGATTCAAACTCCCCTGTCCTTGCTTGGGTGCATTACTCCATTGAAATGTTTGGTCTATCACTGTTTATTAATTCCACAGAATATGTCCTTTAGAGCTTTTTTTCCAGTATCTTGATGCTCTCTAAAGTACAGCAGACCACCAAGTTTTTAAATACATATCTCTTTTATATGTCCAATAGGTTTAATTTTGCTTCCCTCTATTTAAAAAGTTAAGATAGTCTTCAAAATGAATTATACTGCAAAATCCAACTCAAGAAGCATTTGAAAAAAAAATCTGAGTTGTATCCAGCATATTTACAAGGCAATATAAATATATGCTGTCCTTGTCCAGAAGATGTTTAAAATCTAGCTATGAACAGAATATTTGGGTTTGTGAAAAGGTCCATAACACTGGGACGAATGGGTGCTTAATTCTAGAAATATAAACAAACTTCTTTTGCCTTTTAAGGTTTGGAATCCCCCTCCCTGAGTTCAAGCAAAACAAAATAAACCCTGAAGTAATACACGACCAGCAGGATGACATTAAATATATATTCATAATACATCCATTTAGAACTGGGTTTTCAAAAAACTGTAGGGCTTATGAAGAAGTAATCTAACAAAGACACAAAACTTCTGGACATATTTAACTCCTTCTACAACATCTTCGTATCCCCAGTGTCCCTGGCTTCCATGGAGGAAATAACTAAGAATCCAAAGAACAATCTGAAACCCCACAAAGTCCTATATTTTTATTCTTATAAGGACCCTCCCAGGGAAGGTAAGAAAGACCATAAAAGTTGTCCTCATGAGTTAAAACTTACTTCACAATAATAATAATAATAATCCTAAGGCATGGAAATTAACAATACAAATTTTGTATCTAGAAAAAGGTTGGATTGTAATTAGAAATTTACCACTCAGTAGATGTAAAATTTTTCAACATTCATTTAACACAGCTCTACCTCATTCTACCTCATCTTGAAAATGGAGATCTTAATATCAGCCTCATAGGGTTGCTGAGCACATTAACTATATCTGCATCTGGTTCATGCCTGAATGCATAGTAAACTATCTAAACCAGCCATAAAAAAGCGCTCTTTAACCAATAATAAGGCAACCACAAAACAAGCACAGCTTATCAAAGAGAGCCTCCTCAGAAGAAGAGTTGCTCACAATATTTCACTCTTAAAACAGTAATGCAAAGTAACTCTTCCAGACCATTTTTTATAAAATAATAAATTTAGAAGAAAAAAAATTTTGATTAACTAAAGAGAATTTACTGGCTTTTTGGAGCTATGCTCCCCAAAGTCTGATTTACTTGACAAGGCCCCCAAAGTGACTCTAGAAGAATCCACGGTTGATTTCACATTATCAGTTCTTAATAAAAGCTGCAGGAAAGAAACTAAGTGCAGTTTAGAAATATCAATACTAGTAATTATTTAAGATGTCCTTAAAGTCATTGAAACATTTTAATAGTTCTGTTTGATTAGAATTTACCTAGAGGCAGATTACTCATGTCACCCATTCATTCCCCTTTGATCTGAATCTATCATTTTTTTTAAGTTTATTTATTTATTTGAAAGAGAGAGAGACAGGGAGCCTGCACAAGCAAGAGAGGGGCAGAGAAAGAGGGAGAGAGAGAATTGCGAGCAGCCTTCACGCTGTCAGCACAGAGCCCAACACCCAACACTGAGCTTTATCTCACAAACCCTGAGATCATGACCTCAGCCAAAACCAAGAGTTGGATGCTTCACCGACGGAGCCACCCACGTGCCTCTAAGCCTATCATTTTTAAGGTTTGGATTTTTCAAAGCATAATGACAACCTGGGCCAGAAATAATGGATCTTTTTAAGCAAAGGCAAGCTCCATGGTTAGAGTAATCACAAAATGGAAATTTTAAAAAGTAGATTTAAAAATCAACTTCAATGCTTCTGTTCCTAATTCCATCCTTTTCTCTACCTGCCTATCCATTTTCCTAGTCATGTGTCTCCACACACGGCCCCCTCCACCTCTCTTTTCCCACCTGCCACGTGTACAGCAAAATCTCTCCCAGCCCAGAAAAACCTGGCCCAAGGCAGTACACTGCAGTGATTTCAACCTACATCATAGTGTCAGGAGGCTGGCATGTCATTTTTAGCACCACGACTCCTAGAGCTATGTGATTTTTGCAGATTACTTAGGGTTTATATGGTCTATTTTCTGAGGACAACACAAGTTTCTATTTTTGACACACGTAAAAGGCATTTTAAGGATAGATAGGTAGAGACGGATGTGCACACACAGACAGACACCCCTCATGTATTGTTACCCTTGAAAAGGTCAGACTATACTTAATACTGTTAAGTACCACATAAGTGTCAGTCATTCTCATGGCAATCCTAAGTCAATTTACATTTGGATATATGATTGTCTCAGTCAGTTTGGGCTGCTAAACAAATTACCATTGATAGGGCGATTTAAAAAGCAAACATTCACCTATCAGAGTTCTGAAGGCTGGTAAATCCAAGGCCAAGTTGCCAGCAGATCCACTATTTGGTGAGAGTCCCCTTCCCAGTTTGCAAATGGCAGTCTTCGTTCTGTGACCTTACGTAGCAGAAAGACAGAGAGAGGGGAAACAAGTGCTCTCTTCTCATAAGGACATTAATACCATTATGAGGGCTCCATTCTCATGACCTAATTACTCCCCAAAGGTCCCACCTCCAAATAGCATCACATGGGATTTGGGTTTCAACATATGAACTTGGGGGAGACACAACATGAAACCCATAACAATGGTTTCATTTTCATTAAGTTAAGATTTCATCCTCAAGAAACGTAGGCATTTCAAGACTTAGGACTTTCTTAGAGTTCGGCTTTAAAAGGTAGAGTTTGAAATTTGTGTCAAAGGACATGGATTTCAGATTCTTGATTCAGCAGCTGAAGTTGTATTGAATTGTGATGTAAAAACAAAACAAAACAAAAAACAAAACAAACAAAATATTGTGTGGTCAAGCCACACATCATAAAGAAACCACCAAGAGACTTCCATGTCTCGACTAATGTCTTGACTAAAAGGCCGGGATGAATATATCTTTTGTCACCAAAGAATGTTTTCATTAGGGTACCCTGTCTGCTGAGATTTCGGGGGGAAGAACTGTAGATATCAAGGAGATTAATGTACCAAAATAAACTTAACTCTCTGCCATTCATCCAAAGCATTTAACCAGGCTATCCCAGTAGTTAACATTCTTAAGTGCCTTCCTAGAATTATTCATTGCAGTTCACTTAAGTATTTTCTTGAATCTATATGTAATGAGAAATGGAAGGAGGGAAACATGAAAGCAAACAAACAAACTTGGCAATTTAACTTGTCTTTTCAAAGACACTCTCAAAGGCACCTATTAGCAACCAACTACTAAGTAGCATCAAGCCCTTGTTAGTTTCTCAAGCAGGAGCTTGAATCCTGTAGAAAGGAGGGAAAAAAAAAAGACCTCTGTTAACTTCAGGCTATTTTACAAGACTTGGCTTTAATGAAGTCATTAAAAAAGAAGCCCATTAAAAACTATGTTGTCTATAAACTTGACCCAGAAAAGTTTCTTACCAAAGTAAATTATTTTTTTTTTTATGTAGGTAATCTTACATTGTACAAAACGCAGCCTAACGATAGACTACAATGTTTAATCTCCCTCTCTCTGTTCCTCTCTCTTAAAATTTCAAGAACAGATAAATAGCACCGGGATAGTTACTAAAATTAAGAAAAATCTCTTCAGCTTGGCATCAAGACCTCCCACAGCTACCCTTTCAGTCTGAACACTCACTTCTTGCCACCCAACATTCCAAACTAATTCCTGCATCTTCTCTGAAAATCCTCTATTTTGGTTTCCCTGAGTCAAGAGAGATTGCAAATGGCTCAGATGCCTAAAGCCCAGTTAAGTGCAAAAGAGAAGGTTAATAAAATTGGCTTAAAAATGACTCATTATCTGATTATTGAAGTAAATATTAGTGTATATAATTTCTATATAAATTACACTGAAATGTAATGAAACATTCATAATGAAATATATGTAATGAAACATAATGAAATATAATGAAACATTCATAATGCACTACATAATTCCTCATGTTTATAAAATATAAAGAAAACTGTACACTTAAATGTTAAAGACATTCTTTTGGTACTAGTACTTAAAAGTTTATTTTATTTTTTCTCTTTCTATTTGTCTGTCTCCTTCTGGTTTGTTCTTCCTGCATATTTTTTTTTTCCTAAAAATAGCATATACTACTAAAATAAAGATTTTTGAGGTAAACTCAGAATGCAACACAAACCTAGGAACAGCACTTAAGTTTTTTCTACTTCAAGACAATGCAGAGCCCTTAAATGTTATACATTACATTAAGTAAAAGAAAAATAATCTTTAAAAATAAATACCATTTAGGGGGTGCCTGGGTGGCTCAGTCAGTTAAGTGTCCCACTCTTGATTTCGGCTCAGGTCATGATCTAATGGTTGATGGCATTGAGCCCCGCATTGGGCTCAGTGCTGACAGCGTGGAGCCTGCTTGGGATTCTCTCTCTCCCTCTCTTTCTGCCCCTCTCCCACTCATGCATGTGCACACATGCGCTTTCTCTCTCTATTTCAAAATAAATTAATGAACTTAAAAATATTTTTAAAAGTAAGCCACTTATTAACTCCAATTTATTGCCAACAAACATTTTATGAATCATATTGGAACATTCATGGCACTTATTTATAGATAAATGTCATACATACACACCTTATCTAAAGGAAGACATACATCTTTGCCAAACACTGTGGTTACTAAATACAGAGAAGTTACATGAAGAAATGTTTTATGCAGGATTTTTTATTCAAATCAACTGATTGTATTCTCATCTATAAAGCTCCAGCTCCAACCTGGGTTATCATAAGCCAGAAGATGGACAGAACTTTCCAGGTAAGAGCATATGCTATAATGGAACTCCTACCAATGAGTGTCTAATGTCTTTGATTATTATTCTCAGTTATACCTGGTTTAAATGCATTTTCATGAAGAGCATTTCCACCCTGTATATTTTTATGTAGTTTGAATTCACTGAATCTCTTGATTGGTAGGGTACAACAGAAGGACACAGCGTGACCATTTTTACCAACTAAGCCTTTTTGGTCTTGTGTGAGTTGCTGGGTATGCACAGAGTGATTCTCTTTTGGATCCTCTTTTTTCAGAAGCACGATTTATTTCTACAGTAACACTATGGATATTTTCTTTGTAAAACATAATCTATTAACACAACACACACAGATTCAAATATGTCCTACCTTTAAGTATCCTTTGAGTATTTATAATCAGGAACTTTTAACATGTATTTATATTTAATTAAAACTTGCAAAAGTTTTCTCAGTGCATTCACTTTTATTATGGACCTCAAACGATGAACTCTCCATCCCCTCCACAAAGAAAAGCCAAAAATGTTCTATTCATAGTGTCACTGCATTATGGAATAACTTGACCAGATAAGTGTCTCCCTTTCCTGTGTTTATCTAATGCTATAAAACAAAATTGACAACATTAAGACAAATGGCATGATGAAGTTTTGCTGACTAATTGCAAGATTCAAACTATCCATCCTCATTGGCAGTTGACAGACTTCTATAACGGAGACACACAACAACAGCAATCTAATCATGGCAGAGTCTAATAGGATGATTGTGTCCAGAAGACATTTAGCAGGGTGGGGGGAGGGGAAGACATCACCACCTGCAAATAGATACGTGTCTCAGTACACTAAATTAAAAAGCAATGATTCTGAATACTTGTGTTCAATTAGTCTCTAGTGACTATAGTAACTACAACAGTTATACATAATAATTTTAAGGATCAAGTGTTTTATGTCATTACTCTTTTGTCACTGCATTGTCATTGGAAGGTGATGAGGAGGATCTCATAACTTGATTTTCAAAGACAAAACAACTGAGAAACATAGCAAGGAAGAAATTTACTTAGAGGGAACAAGAAGCTGCTTAGCTTTAGAAGGTTTACTCATGCTTCTATAATTTTCCCACAAATTATGAATCTTTTATGCTGTAAAAGCACGACCTATCATCATCATTTAGCCTCTAGACCTGCAAATAGTAACCCAGGAAGCAGATGAGACAAAAATCTTTAATTTGAACTTTATCTTGGGGGGGATGGATGCAATTGAGAATGTGCAAACATTTTCTTTAAAAGTTTCTCAGACATAATTTTAAGACCTTATTGCTAGATTTGAAAATACATAATTTTCTTATTCAGATATCCAAAGAACTAAGTTATTGCAGAACGATTTTGCAGTAGTTGAAATGTTCAGCATGCTTCCAAGATTAATTAGAGGGGTGGGAAAAAAAAAGAGTTCTGAACACAGGCAAAATGATAGCACTTTGAAACCTATGGCTTGTTTATGTCCTAAAGAATAAAAAAAAAAAAAAATCTATGCAAAATATAATCCAACAAAATTATAGTTAAATAAACTTAAATGGTAGATTGAGGTATCACACAACACACATTAAATTCCTTAAAAACTTTTACTGATAACTAAAGAATTTAGTGAATTGTTATTAACAATTAGACTCTCATAAGGGAGGAACTATACTGTGTTATACTCTACTACCATTAGAATCCTTTACAGAACTTATCCTGATGTCATTTTCTGGTAAGACTACATAAAAACGTGTTGGACTGACTAACAATGATAACAATCAATTAGTGTTAGGTTAGACCTTGGGTATTTTATCCGTCCACAAACATCTAAAATAAGATCTAAGTAAAATACTGACAATAAAATATAAGCAAAGATTGAGTTTAAAGGCCAAATTAGACCATCTGATATTCTTACTCCTTCTAATTTTGCTCCTGTCCTAAAGCATAAATCTCCTTCTAGTCCCTCCAAAACGTTCAATTTTTAATAAAGCAACATCTGGTTTCGGGAGGAGGCTACACTACCTGCTGTTCCCCCACCCCTGCGGGAAAGTGGAAAAGTAAGCAGTTACTCAACATCACTTTTGTTATCCTACTAACAGCTGTGGTTTTTAAAGGGATAAAGCAGGAGAAATTAAAAATGGGAGTACTGGAACACCGTGTGTGGAATATATTGTGATACATTAAGTTACATTAAACTTAATCTATCCTAATGGAAAATTAGACTGTGGCAATCCTGCGTGGGATGGGGGCAGGAAGAGAGCAAATGCTGGATTATGTGGTAAACTATTTCCATATATATAAATAAATTAAAATAGCAAAAGAAGCCATTAGGTAAATTATTTTCTTTGCAGATTGTTTTTGTGAGTGTAAGCAACCTGTTAGTACAAAAAATGGGAAAACACTGGGCCTGTTGATGCAAGTAGGACCTTAAATAAATTCTCAACTCAGTAATAGTTATGAATGAAAAAACTGGCATTGAATTTTAAAGATGGTGTAATATGACTAGAAGCTTGTTCACGTCTTGATATCAACAACTGTTGCTGATATTCATTCCACAGAAATCTGATGAGGGAAGATTTTACCTAAGGCTATATTATAGCTATAGTGACAATTTTTGGAAACATTAACAATCTTGGCATCATTGGTATCTTTATTGTTAGTTTTAAAGACATTTTAATATTTTTTAGTGTTATTCTAAATGGAAAAAAATGGGTATTCAGGCAATGGAAAACTGACCAAAGGTAAAATGAGCTAGAGTCACTTAGTCTGCATTCTCAAAACCCTTATTTCGGAAATATTTCAGGAAAAAGAAACGGAGAAGTTAACCTCTTTTGATCACAAAATAGGAAACTGCGATACCAACTAGGCTATCCTCCTAACAATCAGTATAGAAATATGTTTCGTTGTTTTTTTTTTAATCGTAATTCAATATTTCAACCTTCTTTTAACTGGTGTTTCTTCTTCCCTTTATTATCCTTAATATATTCCACTGAGAGTTTTCTTTCACTTCAAGAATAAGGAGGCGACCAGCCAACGGCATCTCCCTCCCAGAAGCCATTGCCGTGAAAACCTGCACACTAATCAGAAGTGGGTCAAATGGTCTTCACATGAAAGCATCTAACAAGGTCCCTGAGGAAGCCCCTGTAAGTGGCAGCAGGGAAGAGCACGATTGCTTTTTTATGGAAGACGGATGCTAGCTTCCATTGGCCCATCTTAAAGTACAGATGCTTGCTGCTTTGAAGTTACTATAATCACGCTTGCTTTTGAAAGACTATTAAGGTGTTGAAAACAAATTCCCCGAGATTTGGGATCAGAAGCAGTTATGAGGGCTTGCCATGCAGGGAAAGACTGCACACATAAAAATGACTTTTTTTTTTTCTTTTTTAAGGGGGGAGGCATGGTTTGGTAAAAAACAAAAACAAAAACAAAAACATGCGCGCACACACACACACACATACACACTTGTAACCTTTAATTTCTCAGTGTCCAATTGTAAATGTTTAAATCAACTGAGTTTAATAAAGTCTACTGCAGATTTTAATAAATTGGCAGAATGATTTATACATGTATATAAAATTAAATTCAATATAAGATGAATGTAAAATTATATTCTATAGGCTTCGTATATTAAGAGAAGAACCCTAAATTTGGTTGCAAGGAACAACCAAATTGATCAAGTTAAATATGCAACAGTTAGTGTGAATAGTAAATGAATGACTATTGAATAAGAATAGTATGACATTTCGATCAATAAGGCTATAATAAATTTTCTCCAAATAAGACTATTTTGAACAGGACAGGTGTTATTGTCCTGGCTACCTGATAACTGTCGTCATCAAATATCATTGTTAGAGAAGTCTATCATATGGCATAATAGTTAATTCATTCACAAATCTACTCACATGTTTGCAAGTACCTTACTACATGTAGCCATTGTGCGGGACTATAGTGATAAGCAATTTTTCTTCCATCCTTGAGAAACAATATTTGGGCATATAAAATGAGATGGAGTATCTATGTTTATTCTCTGGCTTCTAGAAGTTGTAGTTCATGCTGTTTTCAGCTTCTAAAACTCTAAACTGCTTTTACAAAAAAAAAAAAAATACAGACAAGCAAGACTAAATATAAATTTCCATTCAAATGCAATTCTGCCAACCAGGTTAATGAACATAATTTCAGAAGTAAGAAGAGATTGAAAAGGGGAACTGACATACCATTCAATTTCTATAAGTATAAGAAATAAAAATATGTTAACTGGTATTATGTCAATGAGCAAATGAAATTAGAACATGAGATTTCATTAAGAAAATCTGCAATAAATCCAAATGTGTTATTGAAGAAGGTTTAAAACATAACTGGAAAAAACTGGAGCTCTTCCTAACACATAGAAATAAACAAATGCTCTATTAATATATGTGCTTCAATTTAATTTAAAAATGGCATTAAAGTCTTTGGAACCTACCGTTTTATGAGTATCCATGTTAAAATTTCTAATATCAGAACAAAATAATGAGAAAGGTCAAATATTAGTGACATCACAAACTTGTTTTGTCCAAGATTTACTTTGTATGTATAACATGAAACAGACCAAAGTTCATAATACTTCTGCAAATTCAGGAGGAAAAAGACAAAGGAGTAACCTCCTTCAGGAATAAAAAAAATAGTACTATGTTTAAATCCCACAAAATTAATGTTTAGCTCAAGGATTTGCTGTTCATCTCAGAACCCCTCAAGCCTGAGGCAGGATTAGGCCAGACTCATGTTCGAACAACTGGAGGAAATCAATGGATTTCACTTTATTAATAATTAAAAGGCTAATGCAGACTGGCAAGTGATTAAAAATGTGTAGAACACATATTTATTACGGCAATTTCAAATACCTCCACAATATATAATTTTAAATTGGGCCACACAAGAAAGAGACAGGTTATGCTAAATAAGAACAAGTAACGGACAGAAAAAAAATTAAAAAAAAGAAAAAGAAAAAAAGAGGCAAATTCCATGTCCACTGTAGGTTTAGCAAAGTTTCTGCCTGAAGCGGGGTAAGCAAAGCTCATAACTAGTTTGGATCTATGACACAATGCAGGGTTATTGTTGCAGCTCATTCTGACTCCCATAACTAAATTAATCCCTATTAGGATTTGTCAAGGGTGACAGAAACAAAGTTTGCACAATGAAGGACATTAATGCTCTTCTGACAGAGTCAAATAGGTTGTGTTTTAGCAATTCAGAAACAGTCTACTACAGATACACATTAGACCACACAAGCAATACCTCATTTCTAGAATCCACAGTAACTTCATTATTGTAGCCACCAATAGTTTAAATATGATTTATGAAGTCAAAGAATAGATGAATACACTTCTAAACGAAAATGCCAACCTTCAATTTAACATCAACGCTTCCTTAAATATCACTGCTTTGACAGTCCTTATTTCACACTGCAATTTCTTCTATAGATAAAAATTTGTTATGCATGAGCTGGCTAAAATTAAGTTTTTGAAATAATAAGTCTCAAGGGATTCGAAAGAATATGGACAATAGATCTTAGGAAGCAAATGAGGTATTCCTAACATACTAAGGTGTATCCACTTCTTCCCTTACAAAAAGGAATCCCTTTTGTTTTCATATTTACATGCCATATTATAATACATATTCAGGGAATTATAGCGGAATTCGGATTTGAACAAACACTTGAAGCTATGAGCAATTTGCTAGGAACATGTTTTGTTTTGGACTTCCCTTATTTCTCAACTAGTACAACACCTGGCTGTATGAAAACATTAATTAATATAAGATAAAATAATGTTCTCCTCACAGTGCACAGACTGTGCACTCCCTGGACTTCGAGAGAAATATGCTGGAAGGTGATGCTAATTCTTCTTGGGGGAACATAATGACATGACACCATGAGACTCAGAAATCAGGAGGGCATCTAAGTGAAGGCAGACTTGGAATGCAAAGGTACTGGAACAATCCAGAAAGTGTAGAGAAGGGAGAGGACACGTGTGTTTACTTATCTGAAAGTTGAAAGAGCTTCTAATGAGAGATAAAGACTGGAGAGATGCTCTAAGATGTTGGGATGCTGGGGAATCAGTGGACTATCACCCCAATAAGAACGTTTTAGACACTGTGTAGACTGAATGTGATGCTTGTGGGAATAATGGACAATCTGGATTGCCATATATCTTTAAAATATAAATGATCACAAATTACTTTAAAATATAGTGTTTATTCTTTTTTTTATTACATTTTGATTATAGTTTTCATAGATCAAAAAGAAAACCAAAGTACTTAACTTTAGGAACTTTTTTTTACACCGATTTTAATTTTTCAAGGAGGAGGCTAATCAGTTTACAGATTACCTGTAGATTAGGTAACATAGAGAATCTGGGGATGCACTCAAAGCTATACTGTTGATGTGGATGAAGGGACTCAGAGACCAGCCTGAGGCCCTGGTTCCTACCACCATCATCCCACCAACTCTTACTCTCATATAGGTGGTCCAGCCCCAAGATGGAGCCCCACTTCCCCTGTTCTGAATATAGATCATTGTACACCATCGAGTAAAACCACAAGTTTATAATCCTCTTTTCATTCCTTTAGAGTGAATGTGTTTGACATTATGAAGTGTAAGGCAACAGTATAACCTTGTCCTTCCATGGCCTGGAGGAGCACCTCTTTGGATTTAGTATCTATACTAGCTTCAAGTGATATCATAAACACATACCTACATAGATATAATGTGGCTAAGCCAATGTGATCTTGTTGAAATATCAAAAAAAAAAAATATTAATGGCTTAGGTCAAAATTAAAATTATTCAAAGAAAAAGGGGAGTAAGGAAATACATACATATAGTTAGTTATATATATATTCTATATAAACACATATATATATTCTAGATATTAGAATGATTTCTGTAATACTCTCTGATTTTCTTGATTAGTTAAATCTCCAACTCTATTGGACAGTGCTGTCCAAGAGAACTTGCTGTGATAGAAATGTTTTATATCTGTGCTATTGAGATACAGCCACCAACACAAGCAGCTATTGAACAGTTAAAATGTGGCTAATGAAAATGAGGAACTAAATTTTATATTTTATTTAATTTTAAATAATTTGACTGTAAATAGGCACATGGAGCTAGAGGCTACTGGATTGTATAACATATACAATGAGGTATAACATATACCTGGGATGGAGGGATTTTTTAAATAAGAAATTAAATATAAATAAGGAAAGATCTCCATAGCCAAATCTGAGTTCAGTGTATGTTCTATATTTACAAATGCTAAATCCTCTTTCCATTTAAAAATTGCTTTTTTTTTTTTTTTTTTTTTTTTTTTTTTTAACGTTTATTTATTTTTGAGACAGAGAGAGACAGAGCATGAACGGGGGAGGGTCTGAGAGAGAGGGAGACACAGAATCGGAAACAGGCTCCAGGCTCCGAGCCATCAGCCCAGAGCCTGACGCGGGGCTCGAACTCACGGACCGCGAGATCGTGACCTGGCTGAAGTCGGACGCTTAACCGACTGCGCCACCCAGGCGCCCCTAAAAATTGCTTTTAGAGAACGCTGCTTTTTAAGACAAATTTTTATAGATTTTATTGGTGTATTAAATTTCCTCCCTGATTTACAGTCAATTTACTATGGTGGTAAAAGGCCAAATTGAAGAGTGTGATAAAGTACTCAAGATGCATCACTCCTTCCCAGCAGAAACTAGAATTTAACATTAATTGTGAGAAAAAGAAAGAAGAGGAGGAGAATGAGAAGGAGGGGGAAAGGGGAGGAGGGGACTGGGGTAGGGAGAGAGGGAGGAGAGAAGGGATCATAATATTGATGTAGTGGAAGGAATCCAAAAACATTTTCGTTGTTCAATATAAATTGAGAAAAGAACCCCACATCCATTTACATTTTAGTAAAATTTTACTTTTATAGGAAAAGTACATGTATATGAATGTCTACACACAGAGTTTGAGCTGGCAGCTTATAGATATTAAGAGAATATAACTAACTTTGCTATAAACATCTGACTACTTGGCAAGGGTGAGTGGTGGGACAAATTATATTCATTTTCATAATTAAAGCAAAAATACTTCCACATTTGACCTTCAAATGTTTCCCATTTAAGAAAGAAAAATGAAGTTAAAAAAGAGAATCAATCTAGCTGAGAAAATTAACTAAATTTTAACAGTTAAGAAAACATGTTTTAATTAAACATTTTATGACCCTCAAGTGCTACTAGAAATGTACCTGATGTAATTAATACTAAACTAAATGTTGCTATAATGGTGTATTACTTAAATGTTTGTAATCTGAAATGTATACTACTGTGTCCATTATGAGAACAGGCTCTGAAGTCAGATAGAATTTGAATTGATTCCACTTAGGATACCACTGGCTGTGCAATCTTGTGAAAAGTATTTAACTTTTTTCAGTTCTAATTTTCACACTTGTAAGATAAGGATAATATTAATTGTCACTTTTGAGGGTTCCTATAAAGATAAAATAATAAAATACAAGTAAAATACTTAGCACAATACATAGCGCTCCCTATTAGAAAACACTTGATAAGAATTACTATTAGAATAATAAAATATAGATGTCATTACAAATTTATTTTACAAGCAGCATTTCATATTTTTGTTTTTCTTTGTTGTTGTTGCTGCCACTGCTATTGTTATTTTACTTTTAGATTTAGGATTAGAAATGAAGTGATAGAAAATCTCTGGACAGAGTGTTAGGATCTGTGTTCTAGGCTCAAGTCTCTATCACTCCTCATTTTTTTTTTAAGATTTTATTTTAAAATCTGAAAGTCCCAGCGTGGGACTCGAACCCACAACCCCAAGATCAAGAGTCTTATGCTCCACCAACTGAGCCATCCAGGCACCCTTTTGTCACTCACTTTATTGAGGGTTTTGGGTAAATCATCAAAACCCTTTGGTGAAGTGTCTTCATTGTTACATGAGACAGGAAAACACAGCAAGTTCCCCTTATAGGACTATGAATGGAGGTGTCTTATTTCATTTGAGAGTTCATTCCAAAGACCTCACAGAAGTGAAAACTTTTGTAACCCAATTTTCCCACAAGAAAAGATGTAAAAGGTATCTGGAGGAGGAACTTCCTCAGATATACCATGGTAGACGGTTAGGTTTCTTCATAGCTTATCATTGTTAAACTCTGTTCCAAAGTTATCACCAGATGTATTTGCTAGATCCAAGCACTGCCTTGAAAAGGTCACATCACAATTGATATCACAATTGATATGGAAAATATCTGAAATGATTATAATTGTGAATGTTAAAACCAAAGGGCAATACTACGAAAATCACTTACAGATGATCTAATAAAATTAAAACAAAGAAACGCATTTTATATTTGAAATCAGAACTGGATTCTAACCAAACATGGTAGGTGTTTCTACCTACCAGAGAATGGAAACTGTCTCCTAGAAAGAGTCAGCAATGTAATGAGCCCAAAAGCTTTGAAATTGTAGAAATTTTTGAAAAGTTTGGGGTAGAGAGAAGAAGGTTTACACTACTTAAAGTTTTGTTCATTAGTGGAAATGTCCATAAATCTAGAAGTCATATTCTAGATCTCAATATTTCAAGTTTTCATAACTCAAATTCTAATTATATTTCATTGATGGTTCAAGACTCTATAAGGAACATTCAATATATGTTGCAAATTTCTTATTGTATGTATTAAAATGACACTGAGTATTACTTGTGTCTCAGGTAAAGTACTAGGCATATAGACCAATGAGGCACAGTCTTTGTGTTCAAGCAGTGTATAATCTTCTCATAGTTGACTACAAGGCTATCATGCAATTGTTTCTACAAGATGAAGAAAGGTACTTATCTTCTGTTCAAATAGAGGATCTGTTTATCTATCTGGGAAATGGGCCTAAGGAGTACTTTTCAGTCTTAGGCAGTTTTTTTTTTTGAAAATAAATTTGAATATAATTAATAATGGAAGCTCCACAGATTGGAAAGAGATGAATTAGGGGTTCATAACTGTAGTGTAAGTCATTACACAGTCAGACTCTGGGAAGCAAGTATTATCAGAGTATCTGGGAGAAATTAATTAATATATTTCAGACTGGCATTAATAAGATCCTCTTTAAAGAGTTTCAGCTGATATATAGATTTTAGCACCCTGGTAAATAATTTAGCACTAATCTCCACCAAATATCACATATATTTATGATGAATGCATAAAGAATGCATGCATTTATGATGAACGCATATTTATGATGAATGCATAAAGAAGGTATAGGAAAAAGTAGTACCAATCCTGATTCTCTTTTTCTGGAAATATTTTGCATGTAAAAACACTCAGGAGAATGTGTTTTGCTTTTGTCAACTGGCCAATTCTTCCTAGAAATACTTTGGAAATTTTTTATAAAACTTTTAGTTAAGTTGTTCTAAATATAATTTTTCCTTCCCCAAACATATATGGATGAGGCCTTGGAATTTGTAGTGATTTTATTTGAGCTTGTCTAGGCTAGTGCACTAAAACGGAAGTGATAAACATCTATGAAATACTAAAGATCATATGATGGATGAAAACTCTATTCTGTTGTAAAGCAGCATGGATGAAGCAAAGAGAAAGAAAATAACCCAAATCTTAAATTTCCTATAGGTAGCACTCTTCAATCTCCTCTTCCTCGGTAAAGTGTAGAAGAGAGTTCTGGACTCAGTAGCTTGTGGATCACAAAGAATAAACCTACCTTTAGGAACCTACACAAAACTTTCAGCCCAATTTTGATTGCCCTAATAATAAACCTTGAAATTCAATACAGTTCAATGTAGAATTAAGTAAGGGAGACTCTACAAGTCATGATTAATGAAAATAATCATAGATGTATAACAGAATATAAAATGGGAATGTCAGAAATGTCTACTCTGTCTCATCTGAAATTTTAATTATTTTTTTGATATCCATTTCCAGGTTTACTCTTATCTTACACAGCTTTCTATTCACAGCAGGCCTGCCATTTCCTCTGTTTAGAAAATAAGATCAAGAACGAAACAATCTTTATTTTAATATGTGCTCACTTGTTGGTATGTCCCCAAAATATCAATTCCTGACCCCACCAGGAATTTTGAATTATTTGCAAGCCCTCAAGGACAAACTTAGCTTGGGCATTTAATGCATATTATCCAAGGGGTGGGGGTTAAAATGAAATCTCCTGGACATATCGAACTTATCCCTAGAAAAAATTAGATTTCATGTCAAAATGGTATCAAGTCTCATATAATCTCCCCACCCCCAACAAATCAGAAAATTTCCATGATGAATTCACATGAACAGTTGAACATACATGAATACAAAAGGACTATCAAGCAAAACAAAATAGCAATAGCAAAAATAAATAAGTCATATGGGGTGAAAAAAACCCAAAACTGAATACTCACATCTGTGGACACATGCAAATAGAATTTCCTGAGATTTTCTATGCTCATGTTGACAAGTATCCTTGCCCGAAGTCACTTTTCTTCTTCAGAACCTAAACATTCACAAATATCTAAACTTGTGATTATCTAAGCATGGGTAGTGTGTGTACTATAATATGTGCCTCAAGGGAACTGCAAATGTCAGGAAGATGCAAAAATAGTCAGAGTGTGAAATCATCAAAGGCATACCGAAAGTTTAGAAGCTATCATTTAAAAGGCCCTTCATGCAGAGTTTCTCTGTTGAAAACAGCCCTGCATTATATTTCTGAAGATCTAAGTTAAGCTCAAGAGACTGGAAATCTGATAATGGCTTTATGGGCTAACAGGGCATCCTGGATACGTTAGACCTTCTGTAGGTTCCATGGAAACAGAAAATGTAAGAACGCTGTCTTGATTATTCTAAACGTCTGCTTTAAGAAGAAATGGGGAGAAATGCCAGTTTCTTTTTCAAGGGGAAAAAGGAAAAGGAACACTCTGATCTGATTCTCTTTGAGTCTGGGGCTGGAGTAGGGATGCAGGAACGGTATCAAAAGATGGAGGTTTCTCACACATGCCATTTGAGATTGTACTAATCAGTGGGGAGAATAAGAGAAACATTTCTCTTCACACAGATTTATCACTGAAGATAGTCTCTGTAACACTCACCGCTCTGATTTCAAAAAAGAAAAAGAGAGAGATAAAGAGAGAAAGAGGAGAAAAGAGTGGCACTTTAATCCAAGAAATCAAAGTATTTTGAGAAAATTAAGCACAACTAATTCTGTCAATTATTGAATTCTAAAAAATCCCCAGATGTAATTTATCTCTGTTATTACCCTTTTACTTCCATTTTCACTTTGGTCCTGTGTCTTTTAACCTTCCTTCAAACTCTCTATTCTCCTTCTCTGTGATGGACACAGAAGAAAGATCAGCAATCGGCCAGCATCCCATGACATCCCTACATCCAAATCAACGGTGCCATACTGACAATGGGAAAAAATAATTCAGAAGGAAAAGTTTATTTTTTTTAATTTTTTAAATGTTTATTTATTTTTGAAAGAGAGGGACAGAGTGCGAGGTGGGGAGGGGCAGAGAGAGAGAGAGAGAGGGAGACACAGAATCCGAAGCAGGCTCTAGGCACTGTGCTGTCAGCATAGAGCCATGACACAGGCTGTCAAACTCACGGACTGGACCATAAGATAATGACCTGAGCTGAAGTCAGATGCTTAACCAACTGAGCCACCCAGGCGCCCCAAGAAGGAGAACTTTAAACAGCTCACTTTGCTAGTGTGTTTCAGATTCTAAAGTAAAATTTGCATTATTTTGATTTCTTACAAAAAAGTAGGAGGTTTTTGTTTTTGTTTTTGTTTTTTGGCTTGCTGCTGATTATAAGAAAAGAAATTCAAATTTAGGTGGTTCACTGATGGCAGTTATTTTGATAGATGTTTCTTGTTTCATAAATTTAATATTAGTAGCCTACTAATATTATCCTGTTGCACAGAGGTGCAAAGTAAAAGTGTTGAAACAGAAAATGTGCTTTAGGAGTGACTATCCATTAAGTCTTCCTGAGTGTTTTAGGGGAATCCAAATAACTTTGCTTCTCCCAGGAGATACAGACAGATGATCTGCCTGGCTGAGAAGTCGAGGATGAAAGCTAACAACTGAACTGCCACAGGATAGAGACCCTCTCAGGGGACCTGGTAAGGCAAATGGGAGCCTGAAGTAGATTGTCATCTAGGAGATGAGTCAGGAGTAGCAAGGCCAGGAAGGAGACGATGGGTACAACAGGAAGAGATTCCAAGGAGGCAAAGAATAGGCTCCACAAGAGCCAAGGAGTGTGTTGAAAACAAGTAGCAAGAAGGTCAAGTGGGAGAATTTCAGAGTACCAGATTGTAGAGGCACAATAGGGTTAATTCACAAAAGATAAAACTTATTTTAAAATATTTAATTTTTTCAAAATTTTTTAACATACATTTATTTATTTATTTATTTATTTATTTATTTATTGCGACAGAGAGAGACAGAGCATGAAAGGGGGAGGGTCAGAGAGATGGGGAGAAACAGAATCCAAAACAGGCTCCAGGCTCCAAGCTTCCAAGCTGTTGGCACAAAGCCTGACGCGGGGCTCGAACTCCCAGACCGCAAGATCATGACCTGAGCCGGAGTCGGATGCTCAACCGACTGAGCCACCCAGGATAAATTTTAAAAATTTATCCAAATTGAGAATGTAAAAACATATTATTCCATATTTTACTTTAACAATATCACATTTCTTCAAGGTATATAGCTCAAATTCATTACAGATAAGCAAATATTAAGATAGAGACATTTAGGACAGTATAGGAGTTATCAATTTTAAAATGTTTTCATTTATTGCCTACCAGGGGCCAAACAACATGCCACATACCTTAGATACAAAAACCAAGTCACCATACTTTATTTAAAGGTATCATAGACTACCAAAAAGATACACGTTTCAACAAATACATATGAGAAAGTGTTGGCAGGTACCTAGCTAAGCTGTGGAAACGGCAGAGGAAGTGGCACCAAGGATAGATGACAACCTTGACTGGTTCCACATGCTGGGTCAGGGGTGGTATGACCAGAGAAGGCTTCCCAGAAGAAATGATAATTGAACAGATCTTAAGGAGAGATCTTACAAGCATCGATGCAGAAACAACTGCATAGTGAACCATGACCCAGAATTATAAAACATTTCAAAGAATCTATGATGGCTTCAATGAATGCAAAGGGAAATTTACTCACCTCAGTAATGCACAACCTACCTCAAATATTTTTATCTACACCTATGTTTATGCCTACATGTATATTTACCCATAGTTACCTAGTGACGAAGACTATATAGAGTTGCTGTCAGACCTGGAGCCAAATCCTGGCTTTGCCACTTAGTAGAGACATGGCATTGAGCTTTTTGAACTCATTTCCTCATCTGAGAGCCTACATAAGTTAAGTTCAGGGGTAAAAAGTAAGAGTGCTGGAGCTAAATGTCTTGCTTATTTTTTGTTTTGTTTTGTTTTGTAGTCTTTTTTTGTTTGTTTTTGTTTTGTTTTGAGAGAGCTAGCCTATGCAAGTAGGGGAAGGGTAGAGGAAGAGGGAGAGAGAATCCACAAGCTCCACACCCAGGGGCAGAGGAGGGGGGTGAGGGTAGGGAGGGGGTGGCCACCTGGGGCTTGATCTCAGACCCTAAGATCATGACCTGAGCCCAAATGAAGAGTCGGATGCTCAACTCACTGAGCCATCAAACACCTTTTGTTTTCTTTTAATTATGGCTCTACTGATTCCTAGTTCTGCTGTTTTCTTAGCCAGTTAAATTCTCTGCTCCCCATTTACCTGCCTTATAAAAGGGGGCTAATAAAAGGGAGCTACTTCATAGTGGCTCAATGATTTAATACATGCAAGGTTCCTAAATCAATACCTGGTAAAGAGAAATTTCTCAATAAATATTAGCTGCATTGCCAAACTGTAGAGAACAATCCTTAACTATTCCGTTGCAATAAGATTATGGTAATTTCCAAAAATGTTACTTCCCTTCCAACCTCAAATGAGAAAAGACAGGTAAGTCTTTATATGTTTTTAAACAAACAAACATGTCTAAGATTTATTCATTTTTTTTTAGTCCTTTTGCTAAGAACTAGACTTAGTTGGTATCACCATTTAAAGAATGCAACAGATAAAGCTTTCTTCCAGTACGTATAGACATGACCTAAATTACTGCAAAGAGAATACTCCAGAGAATCAGAGGAAAGAAAATAAAAAGTAGCCCTCACTTTTGACATATATCTGATTGTATCTTCTGATTAGTTCTGAACTGCTCTGTTTTGCTGCCAGGCTGAAGAACTACAGCCATTAGTCACTGCTATTAAGTATTGTTTAAGTCCAGCCTAATGGCAAAGGGTTACGGGAAAGTACACAAAGGATTAGACACCAAAAATCCTGGGTTTTCCTTTTGAAATGGATATACCCAACTAAGTCAGATATCTGACTCCGATTGCAGTAGGTCAATAAGTTTCAGTCACTTTAACAACATGGTACGATGGCCAGACACACTAACCATGGACCGTGGTCTCTCATATTTTTCATGTGGTTTTGGGGACCTAAATGACTTGTATATAAATGCCTATTGGGTTTGTATTCCACAAATGAAGTTCAACAAACAAAACTCAGTTTGCATACAATATAAAATGCAATGCTTATCTAACTATAGAAACGGAGGAGGATCCTCTCTGGTATAGACATTGAAGGATCACCATAATATATCAACTAAAATTTCAAGGATCAAAAAAATAGCATATAGCATATTAACTTCTGTGTAACAAGGGGGAGAGGCTAATGTACCTTTTATATGTGTATTTGCTTGTATCTATCTACACAAAATATTTTAGGAGGAACAACCAAGAACTCTGAAAAGAACAACTGGATGGGCTCACAAAGTAAGTTTTTCTGTCTATTCTTTCATACTTTTCAATTTTGAATCATGTAAGCTTACCTTATCTTCAAAAATAAAAACAATATAGATTTAAGACATAATTAAATTTTCTAAAATAGGTAGGAAAATCAGCCTCTGGTCAAGCGCATAAATCACTACATAAAGGGGCACCTGGGTGGCTGAGTCAGTTAAATGGCTGACTTCAGCTGAGGTCATGATCTCATGGTTCATGAGTTTGGGCCCCGTGTCAGGCTCTGTGCTGACAGCTCAGAGCCTGGAGCCTGCTTCAGATTCTGTGTCTCCTTCTCTCTCTGCTCCTCCCCCACTTGTGCTCTGTCTCTCTCTCTCTCAAAAAACAAACAAACACTAAAAAAAAAATTTTAAAAAATCACTACATAAAATTATGATTTTAGTAAACAAGACCTTTTATCCTAAATACCTTAGATTTGGAAAAGAACAAATTCGGTTTAGGAATTACTGCTTGAAGAGAATGAGGGAATAATTTGGGCTGACACTTTCTCATGGATATAGTAAGATTGTTTTCAGGAAGGAACCACATTTGATTTTACCAAATAGTATCATATTAATTACATGTTAGAAATGGTAGAATTAGCAAGTGAATAGTCATTGGATATTATGATAGCCAAAGCCAATATGTGCTTACAGCTCTTCAGCTCTAACCCCAGCACTGTGCTAACATTGAGGCTGTACCCTAAACGGGCTTACTGTCTCATGGGGAGTGTCATTTAGAGGTACATAAAATGTGCAGGTAATTAGAATTCAGTCAGATTGAGGCAAGTTAAGTGTTGGACATCTTGGGCTTTATGGAAAAGTGACTTTAGAATGGCCTACAGGAACCACACACCTGGACTTCTTCATGAACCCTTCATTGCTTGTGATATTTTAACCTTAATGCAAACTCAGAAGGAATTGAATTTGTGCATACAAACTTTATAAAAGTTAGATAATGTCTAGTGTAATGCTGGCTTGTTTTCTGTAGCAGTATCTGTGACAGGATCTGGTATCAGTAGCTGTATCTCCAAGAGAATATTTCCTGGACTGTCCCTACATCCTTCAAAATGGAAGTCTAAGAGCCTTAATTAAGGTCTTTAGAGACAAAGATGGTCTATTTGAGACAGGAATTTTTTTTCTTTTTTTTCTAAGTTTATTTTTATTTATTTTGAAAGAGAGAGAGCAAGCAAGGGAGGGACAGAGAGAGAGGGATACAGAATCCCAAGAAGGCAATCAGCACAGAGCCTGACACAGGGCTCAAACTCATGAACCATGAGATCATGACCTGAGCCAAAATCAAGAGTCAGATGCTCTACCAACTGAGCCACCCAGGCTCCCTGAGACAGGAATTCCTTGGTCTGAATTGGCTTGCCAGGCTTTTTTTCCTCTTTACTAGTTGGAAGTACTCTAATAATAGCCATTTTCATGGCACACTTAAAAGGCTTTTAGCTCCTACAGAGCACCTCTGTGCAATTACTCCTATGTGTGCTGAGGGGTGAGTGTGAGCAGTGACCACTTTTAGGAAAAGTATGTGGTTATAGTACAGTGTGTATCAAGTTTGTAGACAAATGTGTGGGATAGCTCACATATAAAGGTGTCTTCCTGAAAGAAGACAACTGAGAACCTACATTTTGCATACAATGGAGGCCATTTAACATCTGACGACTCTTCATTTCAATTAACTTAGCTTGAACCCTAAGGTGTTACTAGTTTTTAGACAGATTCACAGTAAAAAAGTCTAGACTAAAGTATTAAATAAAAGATTACTAGTCATCATAAGTGAAATCACGTGTGAAGAGAGAAAGTTATATCAGCACCATCATCTGGAAAGTGATATGGTGAACTTCTAGGTTAAAAGTGTGATCTTTTAGGGGCACCTGGGTGGCTCAGTCGATTGAGCTTCCAACTTAGGCTCAGGTCACGATCTCACAGCTTGTAGGTTTGAGCCCCACGTCTGGCTCTGTGCTGACAGCTTGGAGCCTTCTTCAGATTCTGTGTCTCCCTCTTTCTCTCCCCCTAAGCCACCTGCACTCTGTCTCTGTCTCTCTCAAAAATAAATAAACATTAAAAAAAAAGTGTAATCTTTTACAATAAAAAAGTGTACCCTTTTAATGTTCTGCTCTTAATTATTTATATGACAGCTGCTTGATGTGACAGAAAGGAAAACAAAAATGAGAAAGAAGAAATGTATCTTATTGTCATTGGAAACTGAGTGGAGTTTAAATACATCTACTCAATGACAACAGGCCCTAAGAAACCACTTTTGGCTTCATTCATATACCATACCATACTGAAAGCAAAGTTTGTTTCAAAGAAATTTTTGAAATATTCTTTTATAGAGAAATGCAAATTAAAAAAATTTTTTTTTCAACGTTTTTTATTTATTTTTGGGACAGAGAGAGAGAGACAGAGCATGAACGGGGGAGGGGCAGAGAGAGAGGGAGACACAGAATCGGAAACAGGCTCCAGGCTCCGAGCCATCAGCCCAGAGCCTGACGCGGGGCTCGAACTCACGGACCGCGAGATCGTGACCTGGCTGAAGTCGGACGCTTAACCGACTGCGCCACCCAGGCGCCCCGAGAAATGCAAATTTAAAACAAGAAAACAAGAAGCTGCTGAGTCAAATACTGTTACTAAATTATTTCCGGATTAAAGTAAAGGATTCTATACATGCCAACAACAAAGTTCAAAGTTACTAAGTCGGTACTTACTAATTCAGTCAGCACATCCCCATTACTATATTAGTAAACTGACAGCAAAGTATGTTTAAACTAATAGAGTAAAATCTATAAGAGCAACTGAAGATAATAGAGTAAATTGAGAATAAGGCCAAACAGAGAAATTCCAGAAAATAAACGCAGAGAAACCTAAGGAAGCATAGTGAATTATACTGAATGCAGCAGTAATCAATAGAGAGGTTTAAATGACAATATTTTCTCTTGAACACAATTATTGAAGGCTCCAGAAAGTCAACATATCCTTAATTAAATATAAATTGCTGACACTGAAATTATATGTATTTTTAAAAACCATACCTATTGCCTAAGAAGAATCCGTAAATTCCTTTCTTCACAGAATTTATTCTAGTTACCCCAACCTATTTTTTTTTACTTCATTCCAACCCAAATTTCAAGGCTTTTAATATTTTTCTTTTAAAAATACCTAAACAACAGGGGTGCCTGGGTGGCTCAGTCAGTTAAGCATCTGACTTCGACTCAGGTCATGATCTCTTGGTTCGTGGATTTGAGCCCTGCATTGAGCTCTGTGCTGATGGCTTGGAGTCTGTGGCCTGCTTTGGACTTTGTCTCTCTCTCTGCCCCTCCCCTGTTCACGCTCTGTCTCTCTCTGTCTCTCAAAAATAAATTAACGTTAATTTTTTTTTTTTAATAAATAAATATCTAGATAACAGATAGAATGCACAATTGGCCTCAGAGTATTGAAGAAAGGATTCAGAATCTGTTTTGGATTTTGTAGTCCAAATTTTTTTTTTTTTTAATCTTCTTTGGTATCAAGGTTGGTATAATCATTCCCAGGAGAAAATGACAATGCGAAGAGCAGGCCCAGACAAGAGCAAGCCAGAGGAGATGACCCTTTCTCTTTCCTTTGGATAAAACCCCACTGTGAATTGTCTGCCTAGAGTGAGGGCTGCTGCCCCTTATAATTTCTCTGATATATCACAATCAAAACATGCATTTTTTTCAGTTCCCTCTTTTCACCAGGAGGTAGCACTGTTCTGGAGAGAAGTAATTCCCTTGGTCTTGTATTGGCTTTCAAGTTTGTTATGAATACTATTATTTTTAAGGACTGTAACTTTTTTTATATGCTAGGAAGCCTCTACAATAAATATATAATACTAATAAGTAATAATACAGGGCAAGGCTTTTTTTAATAATTAAAAATAAGCCAATTAATTGATAGATATAAAGATACAGAGATACATAGACAAGACATTTGCATAGAATTACTTAAGTTCAATGAAAAAGTGAAACCCAGAGGTAGTATCACTTGTATTTAGTTGTTTCATCATTAATGCACAAATAAATAAATTATTAGATGGAATAATACTGACAAAGGTATAATTAAATATACCTTGATGGTTTGCAAATTTTTCCTCTAATACTTCCCTTTCCTTCCCAAATTAAAAAAAAAAAAAATCTAAAATGATAACCATATCTTGTTTTAATTATGACTGTATTACAATAAATTTATTTCTCATCCATGATTTTAACATAACTGGTTGGGTCAATGGGAAAAGTATGTGTCACCTCTGCTTGATCTAAACAGAGAACTTTAATAGTTAACACAGTAGTACATACACTTCTTGAACTGTCAGCTGTCAAAAACACCATTAATAAATAACAGAGTAGATATTATTCATGAAAAAAGAAGCTTAGCTCAGAAGTCTTTAGTAATAAAGCCTTAATCCCTGCCAATCATTCTATCTTAAGAGGAAGGAACTGCATTTAATGCAAATCCAATGATAACAGTTTTCACCTGAACTACAAGTAACCAGCAAGATCTGCCTCCACGCCTTCACTATTTTCCTCTACTGAAAGAAAATTGCATGTTTCCATTCCAGAAGAATAAAAATTTATTCTGTAGTAAACTTTAGTATACATTGTATGTGAGCATAGTATGTTATTCTTGTGTTAAGCCTATGGAGACAATTATTCTATAATTTTGAGCTACCTACCTTTATAAATTTGCTACTGACAGTTATATTTTATGCACAATGAGATCATCTGTTGTCCAAGAGGCTGATACTTTTCAGCTTTATAATGAGGTTCCATTACTTATTTTCTTCCTGCCTACCAACTCTACGTGGCATAGAAAGATAGTTAAAATGTAGAATTTGTGTACTTACCACCACACTCAGAGTGAAAAAGAAACTTAAGGCTTCTTTTAGTAACTCTTAACATTGACTTGTGACTTTTTTTTTTCGTGTTTGAGAGCTTCTTCATCATGTAGAAATTGACTCTGCATAAATCTGGCAGATTTTTATTTTATTTTTTTTTAGTTTTTAAAAATTTTTAAATGTTTCTTTGTTTGTTTAGAGAGGGAGAGGGCCAGAGGGAGAGGGGCACCTGGCTGGATCAGTTGGTTAAGCATCCGACTTTGGCTCAGGTCGTGATCTCACTGTCAGTGAGTTCCAGCCCCAGCTGGGAGCCTGGAGCCTACTTTAGATTCTGTGTCTCCCTCTCTTTGTCCCTCCCCCGTTCGTGCTCTCTCTCCCTTTCTCTCAAAAATAAGTATTAAAAAAATAAGAAAAAAAAAAAAAAGAAGACTCATCCTAAGAAGCTTGGTTTGCCTGTATTATCTATGCTATGTATATGATGAGTACACTATCATCTCACTGAAATTTCAAAAAGTTCTAGCAGGTAAATACTACAAATGAAAATACAGTTGTTAAGTAAATTGTCTGATTTTACACACCTAGTGTGAGTAAAGTGTGGATTGAAACCCAAGAACATTTGATTCCAATGTCTATGTTTTTAAATAGCATGCTATATTATCTGCACCAGATTAAGAGAAGACACAGAAAAACAAAGAGAAGAGAGAGACTCAGAGAGGTTAAATACATTCTAAAATGTAGGTTTTGAGAGTTCCGGAAGATGGCGGCGTAGGAGGACGCTGGGCTCACCGCGCGTCCTGCTGATCACTTAGATTCCACCTACACCTGCCTAAAGAACCCAGAAAACCGCCAGAGGATTAGCAGAACGGAGTCTCCGGAGCCAAGCGCAGACGAGAGGCCCACGGAAGAGGGTAGGAAGGGCGGCGAGGCGGTGCGCGCTCCACGGACTGGCGGGAGGGAGCCGGGGCGGAGGGGCGGCTCGCCGGCCAAGCAGAGCCCCCGAGTCGGGCTGGCAAAAGCGGAGGGGCCGGACGGACTGTGTTCCGACAGCAAGCGCGACTTAGCGTCTGGGAGGTCAGAAGTGAACAGCTCTGCTCAGAAAGCGGGAAGGCTGGAGGACAAAGGGAGGGAGAGCTGCTGAGCCCCCGGATGGCAGAGCTCAGCTTGGTGGGGAACAAAGGCGCTCGCCAGCGCCATCTCCCCCGCCCATCCCCCAGCCAAAATCCCAAAGAGAACCAGCTCCTGCCAGGGAACTTGCTCGCTCCGCGCAAACACCCAACTCTGTGCTTCTGCGGAGCCAAACCTCCGGCAGCGGATCTGACTCCCTCCCGCTGCCACAGGGCCCCTCCTGAAGTGGATCACCTAAGGAGAAGCGAGCTAAGCCTGCTCCTCCCGCCCCCGTGCACCTTGCCTACCCACCCCAGCTAATACGCCAGCTCCCCAGCACCACAAGCCTGGCAGTGTGCAAGTAGACCAGACGGGCCACACCACCCCACAGTGAATCCCGCCCCTAGGAGAGGGGAAGAGAAGGCACACACCAGTCTGACTGTGGCCCCAGCGGTGGGCTGGGGGCAGACATCAGGTCGGACTGCGGCCCCGCCCACCAACTCCAGTTATACACCACAGCACGGGGGAAGTGCCCTGCGGGTCCTCACCGCTCCAGGGACTGTCCAAAATGACCAAACGGAAGAATTCCCCTCAGAAGAATCTCCAGGAAATAACAACAGCTAATGAACTGATCAAAAAGGATTTAAATAATATAACAGAAAGTGAAATTAGAATAATAGTCATAAAATTAATCGCTGGGCTTGAAAACAGTATACAGGACAGCAGAGAATCTCTTGCCACAGAGATCAAGGGACTAAGGAACAGTCACGAGGAGCTGAAAAACGCTTTAAATGAAATGCAAAACAAAATGGAAACCACGACGGCTCGGATTGAAGAGGCAGAGGAGAGAATAGGTGAACTAGAAGATAAAGTTATGGAGAAAGAGGAAGCTGAAAGAAAGAGAGATAAAAAAATCCAGGAGTATGAGGGGAAAATTAGAGAACTAAGTGATACACTAAAAAGAAATAATATACGCATAATTGGTATTCCAGAGGAGGAAGAGAGAGGGAAAGGTGCTGAAGGGGTACTTGAAGAAATTATAGCTGAGAACTTCCCTGAACTGGGGAAGGAAAAAGGCATTGAAATCCAAGAGGCACAGAGAACTCCCTTCAGATGTAACTTGAATCGATCTTCTGCACGACATATCATAGTGAAACTGGCAAAATACAAGGATAAAGAGAAAATTCTGAAAGCAGCAAGGGATAAACATGCCCTCACATATAAAGGGAGACCTATAAGACTCGTGACTGATCTCTCCTTTGAAACTTGGCAGGTCAGAAAGGCTTGGCACGATATCTTCAGTGTGCTAAACAGAAAAAATATGCAGCCGAGAATCCTTTATCCAGCAAGTCTGTCATTTAGAATAGAAGGAGAGATAAAGGTCTTCCCAAACAAACAAAAACTGAAGGAATTTGTCACCACGAAACCAGCCCTACAAGAGATCCTAAGGGGGATCCTGTGAGACAAAGTACCAGAGACATCACTACAAGCATAAAACATACAGACATCACAATGACTCTAAACCCGTATCTTTCTATAATAACACTGAATGTAAATGGATTAAATGTGCCAACCAAAAGACATAGGGTATCAGAATGGATAAAAAAACAAGACCCATCTATTTGCTGTCTACAAGAGACTCATTTTAGGTCTGAGGACACCTTTAGATTGAGAGTGAGGGGATGGAGAACTATTTATCATGCTACTGGAAGCCAAAAGAAAGCTGGAGTAGCCATACTTATATCAGACAAACTAGACTTTAAATTAAAGGCTGTAACAAGAGATGAAGAAGGGCATTATATAATAATTACAGGGTCTATCCATCAGGAAGAGCTAACAATTATAAATGTCTATGCGCCAAATACCGGAGCCCCCAGATATATAAAACAGTTACTCATAAACATAAGCAACCTTATTGATAAGAATGTGGTCATTGCAGGGGACTTTAACACACCACTTACAGAAATGGATAGATCATCTAGACACACAGTCAATAAAGAAACAAGGGCCCTGAATGATACATTGGATCAGATGGACTTGACAGATATATTTAGAACTCTGCATCCCAAAGCAACAGAATATACTTTCTTCTCGAGTGCACATGGAACATTCTCCAAGATAGATCATATACTGGGTCACAAAACAGCCCTTCATAAGTTTACAAGAATTGAAATTATACCATGCATACTTTCAGACCACAATGCTATGAAGCTTGAAATCAACCACAGGAAAAAGTCTGGAAAACCTCCAAAAGCATGGAGGTTAAAGAACACCCTACTAACGAATGAGTGGGTCAACCAGGCAATTAGAGAAGAAATTAAAAAATATATGGAAACAAACGAAAACGAAAATACAACAATCCAAACGCTTTGGGACGCAGCGAAGGCAGTCCTGAGAGGAAAATACATTGCAATCCAGGCCTATCTCAAGAAACAAGAAAAACCCCAAATACAAAATCTAACAGCACACCTAAAGGAAATAGAGGCAGAACAGCAAAGGCAGCCTAAACCCAGCAGAAGAAGAGAAATCATAAAGATCAGAGCAGAAATAAACAATATAGAATCTAAAAAAACTGTAGAGCAGATCAACGAAACCAAGAGTTGGTTTTTTGAAAAAATAAACAAAATTGACAAACCTCTAGCCAGGCTTCTCAAAAAGAAAAGGGAGATGACCCAAATAGATAAAATCATGAATGAAAATGGAATTATTACACCAATCCCTCAGAGATACAAACAATTATCAGGGAATACTATGAAAAATTATATGCCAACAAATTGGACAACCTGGAAGAAATGGACAAATTCCTAAACACCCACACTCTTCCAAAACTCAATCAGGAGGAAATAGAAAGCTTGAACAGACCCATAACCAGCGAAGAAATTGAATCGGTTATCAAAAATCTCCCAACAAATAAGAGTCCAGGACCAGATGGCTTCCCAGGGGAGTTCTACCAGACGTTTAAAGCAGAGATAATACCTATCCTTCTCAAGCTATTCCAAGAAATAGAGAGGGAAGGAAAACTTCCAGACTCATTCTATGAAGCCAGTATTACTTTGATTCCTAAACCAGACAGAGACCCAGTAAAAAAAGAGAACTACAGGCCAATATCCCTGATGAATATGGATGCAAAAATTCTCAATAAGATACTAGCAAATCGAATTCAACAGCATATAAAAAGAATTATTCACCATGATCAAGTGGGATTCATTCCTGGGATGCAGGGCTGGTTCAACATTCGCAAATCGATCAACGTGATACATCACATTAACAAAAAAAAAGAGAAGAACCATATGATCCTGTCAATCGATGCAGAAAAGGCCTTTGACAAAATCCAGCACCCTTTCTTAATAAAAACCCTTGAGAAAGTCGGGATAGAAGGAACATACTTAAAGATCATAAAAGCCATTTATGAAAAGCCCACAGCTAACATCATCCTCAATGGGGAAAAACTGAGAGCTTTTTCCCTGAGATCAGGAACACGACAGGGATGCCCACTCTCACCGCTGCTGTTTAATATAGTGCTGGAAGTTCTAGCATCAGCAATCAGACAACAAAAGGAAATCAAAGGCATCCAAATTGGCAAAGATGAAGTCAAGCTTTCGCTTTTTGCAGATGACATGATATTATACATGGAAAACCCGATAGACTCCACCAAAAGTCTGCTAGAACTGATACATGAATTCAGCAAAGTTGCCGGATACAAAATCAATGTACAGAAATCAGTTGCATTCTTATACACTAACAATGAAGCAACAGAAAGACAAATAAAGAAACTGATCCCATTCACAATTGCACCAAGAAGCATAAAATACCTAGGAATAAATCTAACCAAAGATGTAAAAGATCTGTATGCTGAAAACTATAGAAAGCTTATGCAGGTAATTGAAGAAGATATAAAGAAATGGAAAGACATTCCCTGCTCATGGATTGGAAGAATAAATATTGTCAAAATGTCAATACTACCCAAAGCTATCTACACATTCAATGCAATCCCAATCAAAATTGCACCAGCATTCTTCTCGAAACTAGAACAAGCAATCCTAAAATTCATATGGAACCACAAAAGGCCCCGAATAGCCAAAGTAATTTTGAAGAAGAAGACCAAAGCAGGAGGCATCACAATCCCAGACTTTAGCCTCTACTACAAAGCTGTCATCATCAAGACAGCATGGTATTGGCATAAAAACAGACACATAGACCAATGGAATCGAATAGAAACCCCAGAACTAGACCCACAAACGTATGGCCAACTCATTTTTGACAAAGCAGGAAAGAACATCCAATGGAAAAAAGACAGTCTCTTTAACAAATGGTGCTGGGAGAACTGGACAGCAACATGCAGAAGGTTGAAACTAGACCACTTTCTCACACCATTCACAAAAATAAACTCAAAATGGATAAAGGACCTGAATGTGAGACAGGAAACCATCAAAACCTTAGAGGAGAAAGCAGGAAAAGACCTCTCTGACCTCAGCCGTAGCAATCTCTTACTCGGCACATCCCCAAAGGCAAGGGAATTAAAAGCAAAAGTGAATTACTGGGACCTTATGAAGATAAAAAGCTTCTGCACAGCAAAGGAAACAACCAACAAAACTAAAAGGCAACCAACGGAATGGGAAAAGATATTTGCAAATGACACATCGGACAAAGGGCTAGTATCCAAAATCTATAAAGAGCTCATCAAACTCCACACCCGAAAAACAAATAACCCAGTGAAGAAATGGGCAGAAAACATGAATAGACACTTCTCTAAAGAAGACATCCGGATGGCCAACAGGCACATGAAAAGATGTTCAACGTTGCTCCTCATCAGGGAAATACAAATCAAAACCACACTCAGATACCACCTCACGCCAGTCAGAGTGGCCAAAATGAAGAAATCAGGAGACTATAGATGCTGGAGAGGATGTGGAGAGACGGGAACCCTCTTGCACTGTTGGTGGGAATGCAAATTGGTGCAGCCGCTCTGGAAAGCAGTGTGGAGGTTCCTCAAAAAATTAAAAATAGACCTACCCTATGACCCAGCAATAGCACTGCTAGGAATTTATCCAAGGGATACAGGAGTACTGATGCATAGGGGCACTTGTACCCCAATGTTTATAGCAGCACTCTCAACAATCGCCAAATTATGGAAAGAGCCTAAATGTCCATCAACTGATGAATGGATAAAGAAATTGTGGTTTATATACACAATGGAATACTACGTGGCAATGAGAAAAAATGAAATATGGCCTTTTGTAGCAACGTGGATGGAACTGGAGAGTGTGATGCTAAGTGAAATAAGCCATACAGAGAAAGACAGATACCATATGGTTTCACTCTTATGTGGATCCTGAGAAACGTAACAGAAACCCATGGGGGAGGGGAAGGGGAAAAAAAAAAAAAAAAAAGAGGTTAGAGTGGGAGAGAGCCAAAGCATAAGAGACTGTTAAAAACTGAGAACAAACTGAGGGTTGATGGGGGGTGGGAGGGAGGGCAGGGTGGGTGATGGGTATTGAGGAGGGCACCTTTTGGGATGAGCACTGGGTGTTGTATGGAAACCAATTTGACAGTAAATTTCATATATTAAAAAATAAAAAAAATAAAAAAAAAATAATTAAAAAAAAAATAAAATAAAATAAAAAATAAAAAAAAAATAAAATGTAGGTTTTATCCTGTAGTACCTAAAAAAGTAGTTACGGAGAAGACACAACCATGAAAACAGTTACATAATCATTTAGAAAAGTACGTGATTATGTTTTGAGATGACTTTTGTGAATTTCTTTGTATTAGCAATAGTTTTCTCATAAATGAGATCAGGCATGTGAAACTGCCAAGCTTCATACTTGGAACATAAAACATTGTTAAGAGCTGTAAAATACATTTGAATTTATAAGTCCAATTCTTGATTTAGTTTTACCCTCATCAATATGGAGCTGAAAAATCATTATCACCTCTTTTTATCCTTTACTTTCCTCATGATATCTGCTCTTCTTGTAGGAGCCATTGCTACAACACAACTTCAACCCAGCCCCGTGCTGGCTGAAACACACCACAGCTGTAAATACACCACGACTTTTCTGAATACTCCCAGTCCATTTCCCTAGACTATCCAAGGCTGAGATACACACACTACACATGCATAGACAGCATGTGTTTTAGAATTTGGGGGTCAGGGACACCTGACCCATTGGGCTCTGCACTGACAGCAAGGAGCCTTGGGATTCTGTTTCTCTTTCTCTGCCGCTTCCCTGTTTCTCTCTCTCTCTCTCTCAAAATAAAGAAATTAATTACTTAACAAATAAATAAATACATGCATACATACATAAATTTTAAGAAATAAAATAAAATAAAATAAAATAAAATAAAATAAAATAAAATAAAATAAATATGGTGGGGGGTCATAGTCTGTTATTAACTCTATCTGCTCAGCTTTGCTGTTGTAGCAAAAAAAGTCAGAAATGAATGAGTGCGGCTGTGTTCCAATAAAATTATTTATGGAAACTGGTACTTGACTTTCATTGAACTTGCATGTGTCCCAAAATAATATTCTTCTTTGAATTTTTATTCAACCACTTTAAAATACATAATCATTCATAGCTCACAGGCCATACAAAAAAACAGCAGTGGCCTGCACTTGGCATTGGTCATTGTTTGCTGACCCTTGCTCTAAACCACAGACTTCCGTTAACAACTCAACTGGAATGAGTCCACTGTTCAGCCCAATATACCCAACCTGTAAATTATCAAGCCTCAGGGTACCCATGGAAGGATACCCAATGGTGGAAGGATACAATTGTAAATTATCAAGCCGCAGGGTACCCAATGGTGGAAGGATACAGTGAAAAACCTGCATCAACAGAAGCAAAATGAGAAAGAGGGTGGTAATGAAGAAAGGGGCTCAGTATCTGGTAGCTCAACTTCAGGAACTTATCTCTGCATGCACACACATACCGTACCTCAGTGTACTGAAAGGTGATTGGACTCATTCACACTAGTAAAGAGACTCCATTGTTATGTGAGATATACCAAAACTCTGAACTCAGTTTTTCTGAATGATGTGTTATGAGAATCCGCTTCTATATAAGAGGTTAGAACTATCTAAAGATGCCAAATCAATTATCCAGATCCACCAAGCCCTTACTATTTCCTAGATATGCATCAACCATTTTAAATTTCGGCTCTCTTTGTGGTACTTTATTCAGATCATCACCATTCTGTTATGACAACCATTACTTTGGACACATCACAAATTGGGAGCATTTGGGAGCATTCCAGCTTTCAGAGGACTAGCATAGTCTTTGTAATCTGATTTGCATCCCTCTAGCTGCATCAGAAATAGGTTTAAACACAGAGTTTTAGGTGGTTCTGCAAATGCCTGAGTTCATTCATTAGATGTCATTTATTAATAATTTTATAACATGTGGATGACCTTTCTCAAATACTATTGTCATCTAACACTGAACTTCAATGTATCAGTCACAGATGCTCATCTTTTCATCTACATAAGAAGGTCAGGGACAAACTACTTGTAAGAATGTCACTCTTGGGAAAGAAAACTCTATTTGATAACCAGACAATCTCATACTTCATCTGGCTTCAGGCAATCGTAGAAACCCAAGTCAGCCCCCCCCCCCAGTGAATAGTCTAGCATCCTTTAGCAAGGAATCAATATCAAGATTCCAACAAACCTTAATTTGTATTTCAAATTGTCCCATTATTTTTCACAGGTGAGTATAACTCTATGGGATCCAATAGTGATAAAGCTGCAGCTTCTCTGTGGCCTTGTAGAACTGACTGTCTTTTGTGAGTCATTCTTGAAGCACTGATCTCTGCTTTGGCCCCCTGTGCCTTCTGGCAAAGTTTCTTCTTTTGATCTATAAGGAATTCATAGTTATCCTAGAAAGGTATGAGAAAAAGTCCCACACTTTCAAGAAAGCATGCAACCTGCCTGGTTATGGCCTATATCCACTTGAGGTTTTACTTGACTATCTTTTTGTTTGTTTGTTTTGCTTTGTTTTCAAGGGACTCTCATTCATTTCCCAGAACACTTAGACTGCATCTGCTCAGTGACTCATGGTAGGGCAGCATTTCCCTTGGAACACATTCTGTGAAAGCTGCTACACTCCAGGATTAAACTAGAGCAAAGAAATTGAGGCAACTAGTGTGCAAAATTTAAACAGACACTCATCCTAGGGTCCTGCATAGCACCTGCATGACCTTCAGAGGGAGACTTTCCTTAAATTTTTCATGCTAGGCACCTGACTTTTAAGATGGCGTCCACTCCTGTCCAAGAACAAGGTTGGCACGTGTTTACTCAAATGCCTCCATAACACTGCATCCGAGGTACTGCACTTGCCTCAATCTGGTCCCAGCTCTGCCATAGCTATATGCAAGGCCAACCTCAGACAACACTATTCTACTTTCCCTGAATGAATAAGAAGATGCCTATATATTTTCTGTGATAGTATCACCAGTGGTTTGGTATTTGGAGCCAGATGCCAATGCCAGATAAAATTTTAACATCCTGTAGGTTCTAAATACATAGTTTTTGAATTAATAAACTAATGTAAGGTGACTTTACGGTTGTTCTCTGACATATATTCATACCTATCAATACTGTTAACTATAAGATAAATGCCTAACTTTGATATCTCAAAGTTTGCACTGAAAACCTTTTGTAGTGTTAAGTAATCAATTCAGGAAAGAAAGAAGTATCTTCACATTTAAAATGTAGGTAGGCAATTGTTTTAAGATTATCACAAAAGATGCAGGACAAAAAAAAATCAATGAAAAAAAGCATGACCACGCACACACAAACATGGAAGTATGCACAGGAGTGCGTAACATGGAGTAAATAAACATGGAGTCTGTATCTTGGGTGGTCATGTTGTCTAGTATTTTGATGCAGTCCCTGTTTTGAACATTAGTATATTCAGTAAAGAATAACTTTCAGCATAGTATAGCCAGAGAAGTATCAGCTAATGGGCAAACAATCCCTGGAATTTCATATAGCTAGTGGCTAGAGATGAGCAGATTCAATGCTCAAGGTTTTTGTTTGTGGGTTTGTTGCAATTTCATGCCAGGGACAAACTCTCACTTCAGAATCCCAAAGCCAGTCATTATATAAACAAAGTTTCCAAATATGCAGGCACCTATGAAGTGTCTATATTATGCATACACATTGACATGAACACATGAATAAATAATAAATTTTATACATGCTCTTAGATGGTTAATTTTGGCTTTCTTCTTTTTTTTGTTTTAATGACAAAGAATAAAATGTATTAGACTCCAGAATTGCAATAAAAAAAAAGGAAAATGATGGAAATTTGGTATGGATGAAACACAAAGAATAAAGGCACTTGTATACTATAAGCTATACCCTTTAAAGACAACTAGAATCTGTTTAATAGTCAAACACTTGGTACATGTATCACAAATACTCTAAGAAAATATTTACAATGAAGAGAGAGAGAGGTGACACTAAAAACATCATCCTATGTATAAGATGTAATTTTTCTCCTTTAATTTCATAAGTTAATATTCCTAGATGGAAAAAAAAAACCTTAAGTTTCCATAAAACTGTATTATCATTCAAAAACCCATTTTTCATTTCTACTAAAGACTGTTACAAAATTCTGAAGCTCATTAGTTAAATATTTACATAAAAAAATCACAAGCAATATAGTAGAGTTTTCAAATGCAGGTAAATCTTAGCAGTCTAAGAGTTAACATGAGCACAGAATCCCTTTGAGAGGATAAACAGAATAAATTTCTGGAACCTAGAGGTAATATTTCAACCACAGAGTTTATTACACACAGTTACGTTGCTAAGCATAACGTGTCCCACAGAACCACAGAAAATAACTATTCTGGAAGGGTGAGACTCCATCTCTTCCTGATAATCCCATAGTAAAATGAAGAAAATGCCTCTTGGCATCTTCACACCTTTAATTTCTCATGCTGAATGTCTTTTTTGTTTTATTACTCATCTAAGAAAACTATCAAGAGCTCAGTTATTAACCTTAGTGAGTTATTACTATTTTTAAAGTGGAGATGATTCTCAGTGTGTGTTTTAGAAACCAGCCATCACTTATTGGGTGGAAGGTGAGGGAGTGGGGCAGGGAAAGGGATACTATATTCCAAGGATACTCACAAGGATATAGATATTAAGGATACAGATATAAAGGAATACACTAGCCATGTCCTTAGCAAATGGACACTTGTGAATGATCAACATTTCACTTTGGTTAATCAACAATCACTTTTTGGTTAATCACCATTCAATCAGCACAGATTTTCTGCTTATACTTTTTTAATGTATATAACCACATGGAAATATGATCATATAGTACCCAAGGATTCTTTGAGCTCCAGACTATAGTGTATGCACAGAATCAATAACAAGCAATGAAATTATAGTCAAGAAACTGCTAAAAAAAAAAAAAAAAAAAAAAAAAAAAAAAAAAAGAAACTGCTCAGGTTTCAATGAAGGAGGAAGAACCCTGGGCAGAAATCCCCACACAAGATAAATTGTATATCCTACAAGACTTGCCAGGTTTCTTCAAACTCTTTCTTTCTAAAGATTCATAGGTGGGTGAGTAAATTTATTATAACATATATTTCTTTTCAAACTCAACCACAACAAAAAACCACCTTGTTTGTACTTTTATTTGGTTATACCTGGACTGTTCTGTTATCTGAGTGTTTTATATTGAATTATCCTTTAAAAAGAGGCAGAAGAGAAAAATAATAATAATTTTCCCTACTCAAAAGTATTTTTCTAGTCCTTGCAACTCCCTTGGATTTTTCTAGTCCTTGTAATTTCCTTGGATTTTGTTAGATAAAACTTTTCTCTCCTCTCCAATGAAATACATTGTCCAATATTTGGTCTAGAGCTTCTATTCATACTTCTACGTCTTTGGGTTGTCTGGGATAATTCACTGAAGGCATTTTAATGGAGTCTGTGCTATACCATGAGAGTGTCATCATATTAGCACAAAAATGAGCAAGTGAGTCACAATTCACTATGAATTTTCCTACTGCTTATGTGAGTAGTTTACATGTAGCCAGGAAGGCTTTAATAACTTTCCACACCTAACTTGTCTGCTGAATCTCAGGTGTTACACAAAGCAATGAATCATTCTAAGAAGATAGGACAATCCTTTCCAGTCTAATTATAGGTATGGGACATCTATTTAGACAAAGGCCTATTTAAGCCACTGAACGGACCAACAACCCATCAGAATGGTACGGAGATTATCTTAAACCGAAAACATCTGAACAAACCACAGCTGCAAGGAAAAAAATTATCTAAACTGAAGCAGAGTCTCCTGAAAATACAGCTGTCATTAACCACCCACCAAGGGAGTTTCCTACTTGAGAGAAGACTGACTCTTAGCACTGGGAGATAAGAGTTCAGCTGCCATATGCTCCCCCTGGAGAAGCTTCCAGCCAAAAAGGAGACTGCACATTAGCTTCAGGATAAAAAAGTCCAATATAACCTTCTAGACTTTTCCACCAAACCCCCAAATGTCATTTTCATCAAGCTTGTTTATAAATCCTTACTCCTGGGTATGCTGGCATATGCACGCCCTTATATCTGGCTATTCTGTAAATTCCTCACTATTGAGTACTCCCACATTTGTGTGAATCAAAATTTTTCTGTTGATCTGCTGTCAGTCAGTTTGCAGACCCCTGACCTCATGGACCTAAGCTGAAAAAGGAAGAGTCTTTCTCCCAACACCAAAACCAGGAATTAAAAGCATTATCGCCTTACATAATTTCAGTAAACACATTAAGTGAATTATTATTTTTTAATGTCATTATTTCATTTTACAGATTGGTAAATCAAAGCTTAGAGAAACTGATTGCTCAAGGTCATATCAACTAGCATAAGGTAGAACCAGTATTCTGGCCCTGAAATGATTTTCTTTCCAATATGCACTACCTTACTACCCACAGAGCCTCTGAAAGGTATGTATATATGTATACATGTAGTCATATCCATATGTATATATCCATTTGTGAAACATGGATGGACCTAGAGGGCATTATGCTTAAGTGAAATCAGTCTGACTCAGAAAGACAAATACTGTACAATCTCACTTATATGTAGAATCTTAAAAACAAAAATAAACAAAAACACCTCACAGATACATAGACACAAAGAACACATTCACTGGTGGTTGCCAGAGGTTGGAGGGGGCGGGGTGCAAAATGGGTGAAATGGTCAAAATATACAAACTTCAGTTATAAAATAGGTAAGTCATGGAGACGTGATGCACAGCATAGTGACTGTGGTTAATAACCCTATACTGCACATTTGAAAATTGCTAAGAGAGTCCTTTGTCTGTTTCCGGGAATGGTGCTACCACACAGAGCAGAAACATGAGAGACTTTTTAAACACTTATATCTTCTTTAACACCCACACTTAAGCCATCAACATTTATTTTAATTTTCTTTCCAGAGTAGCTCTTAAGACCGTCCAATCCTCCCTAAATACACTTCACACAACTAGAACATGAATGAGAGCTATTTTTGTATAGCCTGCAAGTTACATCTTGAAATGGTTAACAACAACAACAACAAATTAAAAACTACTATATGAAAATACTATGAAATTCAAATTTTAGTATCAAAAAAAGTTTTATTGGAGCACAGCCACACTTCAATTGCATATCACCTATGACTTGTCTAAAAGTAGAAGCCGAGCTTTGCATACTTGCAACAGATAATGTATGGAGGTAAATCCTAAAACATGTACTACGTGACCTTTTCCAGAAGAATTTACCAATCTATTTTGTAAAGTACCATGATCATTTGGCTGGAGGAATTTACTGACCACCCAGGAAATGCTTTATAAACCTTCCAGTCAGCCCTACTCTCCTTCAAACAGCTAGATTCATCTTTTCAAATGGAAACTTTATTATTTTCTTGAAGCCTTGCAAAGTGTTCTCATTGGTTTCTAAAATATGGATCAAAATGCCTACCGTGTCCCACTCTTACAGACCTCCTCTGCAGCCTTTTTAGTAACACTAACTGCTCATTGGATTTCAACCACAGATGCTTGCTTTCAATTCCTTTCTACCAAGAAATCCACTTCCTTTCTTTAACCTGCCATTTGCCCAATTTAGTCCCAGTTAGGCTTTGGTTTTAGCCCAAATTTTACTTCTTCGGGGAAATTTTACCTGAAGCTCCCTCTTCAACACATTAGTTAGACCCCCCGTTGTATGAACAGTTTCCTTCCTTACAGGTTATTCTGTATTTGTGAGATTATGGGATTAATGTTCTTTTCCATTAAGTTATAAATTCCAGGAAGGCAAGGATTATATTTGTTTTGCTCCTCCTTTAGGGCCTGACATTTTTGGTACCCAGTGAACATGTGTGAAATGAATTAATGAGTGTACATTAACAAGATCCTAAATTTATTTTTACTCCATCCCTCAACCATTAAAAAAATAACTGGGTCAGTTACACACATTTTTTGTTGTTGTTGTTACAGACATTTTTAAAGAGGATTTGATGTATAACATTTTAAAACTAATTTCCAATACTTTTTTCCTTTAGATTAGTGTTGCCAGTTGAAAATAATATATAAACAGAATGACTTGTGAAATTGAATTTGAGATGAACAAAAAACACTTTTTAATATAGCTAACGTTCCATGAAAATATTTTTCCCCTTACTAAGAAAAAAAAACCTATTTGTTATTTATCTAAAATTCAAGTTTAACTGGGCATCCGGCCTTTAATGTGGCAACACTACTTTAAAGAGGTCACCCATGACAAGTAAATTTGATTTGCCTATTGAGGTTCTATCTAGGCATTAGCATAAACAGATTACAAAAGTATCAAAGAAGGTGCCTGACAGAAATGAAGTGATAATAAGATTTTAAAGTAATAATGCTGTTTATGGAATTGAAAAGGGCATTATTTTAGAAATAAGCAAATCACCAGAATTAAGACAAACAAACCACCAACAACCTATCCTAAGCAGAAAAATAACACCAAAAAAAAACAAAAAAATAAAACCCCAAAACCAAACCAAAACAAAACAAAAACACAAACAAACAAAAAAACAAGGCTAGACAACATGCAGATAAACAATTTTAGCTCTGAGTCCCTGTGAAAACCTTTGGATCTTTCCAAACATGTAAAACGTGGTGAGATAAAAGTGCAAAGGGTTAAACTGAAAGAAGGTGGGGGTGGGACACAGGCCCAGCAATTTAAGAGAGTAGCTCTTGAAGTCTGCGAACACACAAAACACTTTGCTTCTTCAAATATATCTTTAGTTTGAAATGAAAGCTAATGGCAGATTAAAGGTCACAGTTTTATGTCTGTAACTAAAAACAAACAGACAAACAAAACCCCTCCTAACATTGTCAATGGTTATATAAGGCTTGCATGCACTAAACTATCACAAAAGGAATTTACTGATAAAACACAGACATTTATCATCTGTATAAACCCAAGACCGCATTTATAGCATTTAATAATAACACATTCTAACAAAGCTCATTGATTTTAATTACCTAGATGGATTTACTTTTCCCTATTCCCAACCTGCCCTCTACCCTCTATCACAAAAAAATAAAAACGTGTGATCATTAAAGCTACTTTTCTATAAGTGTCAAATTTGTGGCAACTTTTGTAGGAAATAAATCCTTCCAGGGCTTCTAAATTTTGGTGGAGTTTAACTGCATTCCAATTCTTGCAAATTAGTGCATTTGCAGCTAGAATGACTAAACTGCTCCCCTGCTGTCCAACAACAGGGCTCCCTGAATTTGATGACTAATGAATAGTCGGCCTGACCACAGGTTGCTAGTGAGTATTACCTTAAGTGCTCAAGTTGATGCTGGGGGATTCCATTCCTAGCAAGGGTGGGAACACAGTGGAGACTTAGTACTTCAATTTCAACACTTCTTACCTATGGATTCATCTATTTCAGAATTAAGGACTGAATTAAGAAAGCTGTACTTAAAAGGCCTTTTGTTTGTTTTCTCGAGTGGTCTATATTTGTCTCTTCCACACTATCTGTTCTGGAGGCAACCCAGACCATCATACACTCCCACTCCCACCAGGAAAGGTATCCTTTAGCAATCCTTCATTTCTAGAGGCTCACTGGACAAGGATCCTTGTGGAGTACTCTGGAGAGGCATATTTGAGGTTTCTAAATCTGCATAGGCAAATTTTATTTTTCCAAAACAGATACTTTCCACCTGAAAGGACAGACCTGTCATCTCTTTTATTTTTACGCTATATTTTATCTACATCTACATTTTATTTTTACGCTATAAGGGCTTGAAATAGTCTCTCTTTTGAATTTCCCTTGATCACGTTCCATCCATAGCATATAATTGTTCCAAGCTCTCTCAGCTGACACGGAAATGCATTTTTCTATTACTCTTCACATCCCTGCTGGTCTAAGCAGATTTGCCCAGGTGCTTCAGCTTTTGTAGTTCAATGAACAAGCAGATGTCCCTGAGAAGCGAATAATATCCAGTTGTTCTCTTGTTTCTTCTGCATGTCTCCCCAAGAACTTTTGATTCCTATTTAGACACTCCTGCATTGCTTTCTATTCAAGATAGAGCAGGAAGTCAGTGTGAGAAAGAGTGCTAATCTTTCGCTTAAGAAAAACAATTTTGTTTCCGTGAAGACTTTTGGCTAGAGAAGAAAACAAAACAAAATGGAATAAACAAAAAGAAATGCGAACATTACTCACTGACAGCTTTTCCTACCATGATTTTGCATGTCTTGTATGCCTACTTTAACAATTTACATCACCAAAAGGTTATTTATGCAATAATTTGTTGGACAAAAATACTATAAGCTGTTCTGAATTAGGAGTTTGAGGAAAGGTAATACAGTTTTATGCTACTGGTTTCTTAACTAGTGTGATGCCTTCCAAATCTCTTTTTCTAAAGAAATTGTTATTTAGATAATAAACCTCAACACAGAATAATAAGTGCTAAGGATTAAAACTGTGTGTACTATTCAGAAATAAAGTGTAGCATATATAGATGCATGTTTCAATGGTTTAACTGGTTTTATTTTTTTTTAATTTTTTTAATGTTTTTTAAAATTTATTTTTGAGGGAGAGAGAGAGAGAGAGCACAAGTAAGGGAGGGGCAGAGAGAGAGGGAGACATAGAATATGAAGCAGGCTCCAGGCTCTAAGCTGTCAGCACAGAGCCCAATGCAGGGCTCAAACTCACAAACTGTGAGATCATGACCTGAGCTGAAGTTAGATGCTTAATTGACTGAGCCATCCAGGCACCCGGTTTAACGGATTTTAATGCTAAATATCTACCAAAATCAAGAATGAAACCTTACACTTAAAAAGAAGGACTTTTCCTGTTTTCCTGTTGTTAGGGCTTGAATTGTGTCCCACAAAAAGGCATATTGAACTCCTAACCTCTAGTACTTCTGAATGTGACCTTATATGGAAATAGATTTTTACTAGAGGTAGTTAGTTAAAATGAAGTCATACTGGAGTGCGTGTGTTGATGTAGGGGGGATCGCTCAATAAAAAAATCATCAGTGTCCTTAAAAAATACGTGAAGATACAAGAAGAGATCGCCATGTAAAGATGGAGGCAGGGTTTGAAGTCATAAATTGTAAGCCAAGGAACACAAAAGGAATGACAATCACAACCAGAAGCTAGGAAGAGACATGGGAAGATTGTACCTCGGGTCTAAGGGGGTGCAGGGCCCTGCAGAAACCTTGATTTCTGACTTCTAGACTCTGAAACTACTCATAGAGAGTAAATTTCTGTATTAAGCCAACCAGTTTGTGACACTTTGTTATAATAGTCCTTGAAAAGTAATACACCTGTTTATCCTTCAACATTTTCAGTGGGGATAAAGTCTGATACTGGATCTTTCTGAGAATACACTGTTTCTTATGCCTGGTAGCAGTTCAAAAGTGAAAATACAAATATGTTGCACCCATCCCTATTAAACCTCTCAAAAGTTTAATTCTTTGCTAATCTTTCCAGAAGAAAGGTAGTTTTAACTTGGACCTCTCTTCTCTACTTTTTCTCAAATCTTGTTTTCTGTTTCCCTAGCTCATCTCCTTATAACTCATCTGATTTAGGCCTAGCACGAGGCTCCTTCACATTTCTTTTCCCAACTGAAAAGTTGCATTTGGTGACAGAGCATGGAAGTTAAGAATTGGGGCTCTGGGGTGAGTCAGTAGGCTTGAGTTAAAATTTTAGTTCTATCACTTGATTACTGGGTGACCACGGATAAAAGTGTAGGCTCATGTAGGTCCGTTTTCCAACATATGTGAATCACAGAACTGTTGTAAGGGTTAAATGACAACATACACATAAGACATTTGCAAAAGTATTTTAACATACAGTAACTTCTCCCAAGATGTGGTTTAATATTTATATCATGATAATCAAGAGAAATCATAATGGTATCATCTCATTCCATTTCAAACACTTCTCTCCCCACCCCCAATTTTAAACAATGTTTGTTACATTTCCTCAATATATTTCCCATTTATTTCCTTTGTGCATCTAAGTAAAACACACAAAGATACACACACGGGAATATTATTCAGCCATAAAAAAGAATGAAATCTTGCCATTTGTCACAACATGGATGGACCAAGAGGGGATTATGCTGAATGAAATAAATAAAAAATAAATAGAAAGACAAATACCATAAGATCTCACTTGTCTATGGAATCTAAAAACAAACCACCAAACAAAAACTCACAGAAATAGAGAATAGATGGGTTACTGCCAGAGATGAGGGAGGGGTTGGAGATGAACAAAATGAGTGAAGGTGATCAAAAGATATAAACTTTCTGTTAGAGAATAAATAAGTCCTATGGATATAAGGTACAACATGATGACCATAGTTAATAACACTATATTGTAAGGTACTGTCCCTTGTATATTGTAACCATTTATTAATATGTATTTCCCCCCAAATAATATATATATATATTTTGTTTTCTTAAAAATATTCATAAATAGTATACTATTAGACTTCTTCAATTTTCTCACTCAACATCATGTTTTTGAGATTTTTCCCCATGGATATATGAGTGTCTAGATTATTTAGGTTAACGGCTGTAAGGTACCCCATTGTATGATTATTCTGACTGTTTACGCATTTCTTGACTGCCAATATCAATAAAAGAACAAGCATATATCTAAAAGTCAACAATTTTACTTTTAGATAAATATCTCGGAGAAATACTTGATGCATATTTGTAAGAGTAAATGAGTAAGAGTAAAAATTGCAACAATGTTTGTAAAAGCATTATTTTAAATCTTGAAAACAGTCAAACTTTACAAAACATATAAAGAAAACTGTGAGATTTTATAGAATCATACCCAAACCCATATCCCCTGCAGAAGTGAACTCCTGTTAACTTTTAACCATTTGCTGTGCATCCAATTGATTTCCTTTGTACTTATTCTCTCCCTCTACTTCTCTCCTCTCTCTCAATCTTAATTTCATGTTTATTTTTTTTTTTTTTATTTTATTTTTGAGACAGAGAGAGACAGAGCATGAACGGGGGAGGGGCAGAGAGAGAGGGAGACACAGAATCAGAAACAGGCTCCAGGCTCCGAGCCATCAGCCCAGAGCCCGACGCGGGGCTCGAACTCACGGATCGCGAGATCGTGACCTGGCTGAAGTCGGACGCTTAACCGACTGCGCCACCCAGGCGCCCCCCAATCTTAATTTCAATCTCAATCTCTATCTTTCTCTCACACACATAATCGCAAAAGGTGTGTTTTTTTAATTAAAAAAAAATTTAAGTTTATTAACTTTGAGAGAGACAGAGAGAATGTGATCATGGAAGTTGCAGAGAAAGAGGGAGAATCTCAAGCAGGATACAGGCTGTCAACGCAGAGCCCATGTGGGGCTTGAACTTAGGAAACTGTGAGATCATGACCTGAGCTGAAAGCAAGGGTCAGATGCTTGACTGAATGAGCCACCAAGGTGCTTCCAATTTTTTTTTTTTTTAGTTTATTTATTTTTTGAGATAGAGACAGAGAAAGAGCAGGGGAGGGGCAGAGAGAGAGAGAGAGAGAGAGAGAGAGAGAGAATCCCACGAAGGCTCCACACTGTCATTGCAGAGCCTGATATGGGGCTCAAACTCACAAACCGTGAGATCATAATGTGAGCCAAAATCCAGTCAGATGCTTAACCGACTGAGCTACCCAGGCACCCCTCATAATCACAAAAGGTTGTTAGCTAGCAATGGCATCATGCTAAACAAACTGTTTTGCAAGTTCTTTATTTAATATAGAAATTTCCATGACACCAAATACATCTGGTTCATTTTTTCCAATGGCTGCATATTTTATTGCTCCAATGAACCAAAATGTACATACTGATTCCACTATTGATGCACAACAATCTATGTCCACCTATAAAAGTGTTACTATAGAATGGAGTCCTGGATGTGGAATTGCTGAATCAAAAAGTAATGAGGATAAACATCTTTTTATATGTATATTGGACACTATTTCTTCAGCAACTTTTTTCCTGCTTTACCCATTTTTCTTTTAGGTTCTTTGTCTCAGAGATTGATAGCTGCTCATTATATAGTATGTATGTCAATACTTGGTTATATATGCTATGCATGTTTCTTTTGGACTGCTGGCCTTATAACTTATCTTTCACCTTATACAAATGTGGATTTTTTATATTGCAAATTTTCCCTAATTTTATTTTTTGTTTTGTTAAGAAGTCATTCTTCATCCTAAGATTATATTAAATAAGTCTCCTGAGAATGCTTTTAGTGCTCTCATTGTTTTTAACATTTAAATTTTTAATTTAGCTAAAATTATTTTTTCCCAATTACTTTTCCCAAGTAGTCTCCTTGCTACTTGTATCTAATCACTAGAGCTTCCATCAGTTCAATTCCTAAAATGTTTCCCGAATCAACTATTTCTCAGGACTTCCATTGCTCCCACCCACGGAAGCCATCATCTCCCTTGTCTAACCTGCTACAATCACCTGGTAACAACCACAACACTAGGATACTCATCAGAGCAGTGGAGTTATTTCCATAAAATATAAAGCAGCTGACATCGCCCTCTGCTCAAGGCCCTTGGTGTATGTGCCAGAGTATGAATGCATGGTAAGTCAAAGAAGGCAGACTCAAAAGGCTACCTAGACTTTGATCTAATGTGTAAAATACTCTGCAAATGGCAAAACCACAGAGACAGAGAGCAGAGTCATAGTTGCCATCAACAGGAAGTGGAAGGAAGGGCTGACTCCAAAAGGATCCAATGGAATCTTCTTTGAGTGACAACATTTTTCTTCATTTTGATGATGGAGACAGTTATCTGACTCCATATGTTTATCAAAACTTACAGACCTATCTGCTAAAAAGAGTGAATGTTACCATTTGTCGATTATACCTCCATAAACTTGACTTAACAAAGAAACTTCCAGTGGCTCTCTGCTGTATTTGAAATAAAATGTAGCTTCTTATTTTTTACAGTTTTATTTTAATTCCACCTAGTTAACATTCAGTGTTATATTAGTTTCCGGTGTATAATATAGTGATCCAACACTTCCATGCATCCCCCTGTGCTCATCACAAGTGCCCTCCTTAATCTTCATCACCTATTTCACCCATCCCCCCATTCCCCTGAAATGTAGCTTCTTATCACAATTTATAATGCTCTGCCTGAAATCAGGCCTATGTCCTTCTCAATGTTATCTGCCACACCTTTCCTTTTAACTCATTCTGACCCAAGCATGCATGGCTTTTTACTCTTTTGGAACCATGCTGAGCATATTCTGAGGGCCCTGTATTTGCTCTTTTCTATGCCAGAAATACTTTTCTTTGTGATTGTACTGGTTAGGATTACTAGCTTCTAAAAAATACCTATGTTCTGGCATTGGCCACAGGGGTTCTGAGTCAAACAACACCCTCAGTCAACATACTTCCATACTATGGGAGTTCATGGAGATACAGCTATTTCAATTATCAGTCAAGTTCCTCATCTAAAACCAGGACTTAGGCTTTCCAGAGATATCCTGGTCTCACCACTATAAAGGGAGTTTGCTTATTTACATTCTGTCTTTTTCCAAAGAAAATTTGAAATGTCTTCTGAAATCCAAAATGTAAAATCAAATAAGACCAAGTAGATGAATGTATCAAGGTGAAGGAAAATTAACATAGGAAAATAAGAAAAAAACTTCAGTGAGACTGGGACAAAAAAGCTGTGATATTTTGTTATTAGTCCTAGAGATGTGCCCTAAATTGCTCTGCACTTTCTAGTCTCCAGTGTAAACTGAGAAACAATCATTTTTATAACTCTCAGTGTCCATGATACCAACAACAAGTAGATCAGGAAAGAGAAGACTATTTTTGGTACTGAGCCTGGAGATATATTTCTCCTGGGAGCTCTCATGAGGTGTCCACCGGGCAATGCAGAGAACAACATCCTTAACAAAATTCTTACGGTAAATAAAGTAATGAGTTTCTCAGGGCTGTTTCTTCTAAAGATTCTCAATGTGGCCCAAGGGCATAATTCCAAAAAACAACTCAGAAAAACAATTCAGGCCTGGAGTTGCAAGAGAGACTGGGGGTGGTAACACACAGTAATTAATGTAATTCATCTATACATTTTTCTATACTTACAGTTTAAATAAAGAAGAAATTTTAGATTTTCTAGGACAATATTTTCCAACATATATTCTGAGCAGTGTTAATAAGTTATTGCATTAAGAAACAGTTTCCATGGTAATTTATCCTATACATGAAAGAACTATTTTGAAGCATACGAAAGAAATTGAATACCGAATACTCTTCCTCTTTGAACATTTTTGTTTCAGCACTGCTGTTCTTGATTCACATAAAACGAATGGACTTGCACAGAAATATACCATACTCTTCCTGGTTCTTAACTATGCGCAGGCATATGCTCTCTTCCTATCAAGTTTTAACTAAATGAGACCTTGTCTTAAAACTGCCTTCTCTGAAGAAGCAGTCACTGTTCAAACTCTCATGTCATTAACGAAACCCCAAAAGTGTTTGTGTCCCACACTGCAGAACTGTATCACCTGGCTACAGGTATTTCTTGGAGGAGAGACTACAAACTTGAACTTGAGCCCAGAATTGATTAAAGGGGCTTATAAAATGGTCTTTAAAAAAAATTAACATTAATAATAGCCTATGAAAAAGCCTGAGTCAATTAGAACTTTTCCTTCATTACAGAATTCAGTGGATCCGTTTTGAAAAGTCTATTGATAACCTGTAAACAGGAGATTCAATCAAGCACTGGCAATATATGACCCAGAAGATTAATAGATCTGTTGGGATGAAATAAACTGATTATAAGGATTTTGTGATGGACCTTATGAAATGAGATGTTTACATCCAGATATTCTGCATTGTCATTTTCCTGACCTCTCAATCTGGCCATGTTGTCACAGAAAGAAATACTTTGCAACATCCAATTTCTGTAGTAAATTAACATAAAATCAACTCAACATAAAGACTTCATTCCCATTGATGACTTCTTCATTGCCAAATTGGTGCTAGTGATGTTGAACTCACAAAAAGGTATGATGAGGGTAACCCTCAATGATTTGTCCATTAAAAAAGAAAACAAGTATTAGCAAAAGCATTAAAAATGATCAACTGTTTTCATCATTGATGTCCCTCCTTTTGGTAACATTGTTGTGCACAGATGCAGACACAGGAGGTCAGACAGCCCATTTAAGAGTATCATCTACAATACAGAATGATGCACAAATTATAATGAATTATAATGAGTTGTCATCATCTCTGAGTCAAGAAGTTTGACAACACATCTATAGTTTTGCCCCTATACTCAGATCCCAGGTCTTCTGTGATAACTTTAAAAAGCGTACATCTTTCATTATGCAGCTCGGTAGTATTTTGGCCTGAGTTTAATACAAACTCCTTGAGAAAGTTAGTATGAAATGCTGATACCTGCATTTCTTGCTGCTAGATACCCCAGAATATGTTGTGCTCTTTCTACTTATAATGTTGACATAATGTGTCCTTACTGATTCATCCTTAACAACTTTAGGCTAATGAGAGGTCATAGTTAATTACTAGAGTGATGTTCCTTTTTACTTGCAGATAAATGTAAGCTTCCTGGTGTCTAACACATCACACCTTCTTTGTATTTCCACATGGATGACTCTGCCATCTTGTTGAGAGAAAAATGTCCAAAATGAGGTCCTTAATGTTTTCAAAGGCTGAACCCTTTATCTCAGTTCACCCCCCCCCCCACCCCCCTTTCCCTAGGTCCCAGTTAGTGGGCCTGGAGATAACTTTCCTTTTCCTACTCATCAACCCTTCCCCCTGCCATCATTAGTTCCTTTCATGCTCCCTCCAGCACAATCATGTCACCTGTTACTACTCATTTTTCACTTCTGTGGTAACTGAATGGTGCCTTGACTTTAAAGAGGAATTTTTAGCGCTAAGACTAAAATTCAGGTGTTCTTATTTAATCACAATGGCAGTGTGTTTTGATGTTTATGTTGCTCTTTGTTTCTTGAAACTAATTATTCAAGATCTGACTATGGTATAATAGAAATTTGAAGTTGTCAAAATAAACCTCCCTAAGATTTATCATCCAAGATGAAATAAATTAAAATGGAGAGTAAGGAGTAAAACAAACAAATAAGAAGAAGAAAGCTTTCTTTCTAGAAATAAACTATGTTCCCTGAATGCTGTTAGCTATTATTCAAAACTTAAAAGGGAGGAAGACACCAAAACATAACTCACTGAAACACATATAAATTATCAATGAAAACATTAAAAACAATCTGTGGCCAACTGTGTTTGGGAAATCAGAAAGTCAGCAAGTGTGTGTTTAGCTCTCAGCCTGGCTGACTTAGAAATTTGGTTTTCTTGTGTGAAGACAGAAAAGGATAATTTTCCATTGGGCCTCTCTAAGTGTCCTATTCCCTGCACAAGTTCCTCCCCACTCCCTCTTAAGGTGACCTTAGACAAAAACGTTCCTTCTCCACTCCTTTTGATAAAAATCCAAATTGCCAAAATGATGACTATTAATCTGCAAGACCAATACCTCTCTCTGCTGAGAACCAGAACTGTCCTTGACCAACTATTTCCTTAAGTTTGCTGAATTTCAGCTGATACTTCCTGCTAATGTCCTATTTTTAAAAATCCCCTCCTCATTCTCTAAATTAGGACTGTCTTTCAGGGTCTTCTCTTGCCCAGCATTTCAAATATAGGCTGACACTCTGAAAGCTCTGGTTCATTTTCTTCCACAGCTGAAAGATTTAAAAGCACTTCCATATTCAACGGAAGTGGGAAAAAATGCAATTAGCCAAGTTAGGGAAATTGATATATAAAATCACAATCTGATTTTTTAAATCCTTAGAAAATAACTGTCAAATAAATCAGAATATATGTGACAGAATGATCTCCCAAAAGCAAGCCTCACAGAAGCCAAATCATAATCATAAGGTCAATTTATTAACTTTTAATAAGAAAACAGTTAACATCAGAACAAAATCACAGGGAGCACATTTTGCCAGGGATTTTTCTGCTGTAGGGAGGCAGAGCATGGAAAATCAATTATTAATCATAAAGTTGTTTGGTGATTACAGAATAAGAAAAAAAATGAGTTAATGAGATGAATCAATGTTCACTGGTATCACTAAAAGAGTCTGACTCATCCATGGACACAGAGGTCCTAGAATCACAATTTACTGGTTGAATGAAGCTTTACTCCCTTGGATGCATTTTACTAGCTTTTGCTTTTGAGTATTCTTTTCAAGTGCCTCTAAGTCTGTCTTACCTTATTAAAACTTTCTCTTTAGAAATGGTAAGCCATTTAATCAGGAAAGGTCCCTTTGGTTTAAAAGCAATTCTAGTTCTTTAAGGAAACTGATTCATTATATGTTGATTTCATAGTGTAACTCTCAGAAGGCAATCTTATTTCTTTATTTTCAGGTTCTTGGGGGACACTGCACTGTAGCTCCCAAGAACAGACAACACTATATTTTTAGCACCTATTGTAGTGGAAAGAAAACCAGGTTAGGAGTCAAGAGAGTTGAGTTTTGGTTTAATCTCTGACACTTTAACTAGTTTTGTGACCTTGGGCAAGACATATAATTGCCCTCATTTGGAAAATAAAGAAGATGATACTTGCTGTATCTACCATAAAGGGTTGTAGCCAGCACCAAAACATCAAGGACTCACATATTTACTTTTTTTTTTCCTCACCATTAAACATTTACTGACCACCTACTATCTTCTAAGCTCTGCTGTAGGCACTGGGTAGTGGGAAAAATGCAGACAAAAATAATCTGCCCACATGGAGTGTATAGTTTAGACTGATCAGAAGATAAAATAAGAAAGAGGACTTGGAAATACGTGGATGGGGAGATTGCACTGTAAAGAGGAGTGACAAAGGAAGGCCTCATGGAGAAGGTTTATGAAGAAAGACTTGAAGAATAGGATTGCTGACCAAATGGATATGTACTGTAAAAGCTAGGGGGAAAAACCAGTCATCTGGGAGAACACAAAAGGAAGTGAATGCAGACTTGGCAATGGGGAGGCTGTTAGGAAAGAGGTCAGAGATGGGATTAGCCCTGGTGCTAATGGAGGAATGTATCAAATGGAGGGAAAGACAAACTTAGAGAGACTCGTCGGGAGGATTTTGCCATAATTCAAGTAAGAGATACTAATTGACGCTAGGTGGTGGCAAAGGAGATTAATATAATCTATTTTCAGAAATAGATTAAAATAGAAGAAACACATTTTCGCTATGGATTGCATAAGGGATTAGAGAAAGATGTACAAGACCAAAGATCTTTGGTCTAAGTGAGTGGAAAATTGTGGTTAGAGCAGGTTTTAGAGAGGGAATTAGAAATTTTAGGAGTTCAGTTTGGAGTACGTTAATTTTGAGGTTCATTTTGAACATCTAAATGGAATATTAAGTTGATAATTTTGGAAGTTCAGAGAAGAAGTCCAGGCTTCAGATATTACTTTGATGATTATCAACATATAGAGAAAGTAGTTAAAGCCATTAAAATTGTTGAGATCACCTAGAAAGTACATTTTGATAGAAAATGAGGAGGTTGAAGGGCCATGAGTGGGGGGACTCCAAAATATAAGGTTTAGGCAAGAAAGTGGAACCAGCACATGTATCAAAGAAGTGGCTAGGCAAACAGGAGGAAAACAATGCAAGGTGTCTGTCCTGGAAGCCATCAAAGGGAAAAGTGTATCTAGAATGAGGGAGGGATCATCTGGATCAAATGCTGATTATAGGTCTATTAAGGGGAATACACAGGGGCCCCTGGGTGGCTCAGTCGGTTAAGCGTCCAACTTCGGCTCAGGTCATGATCTCGCGGTCCGTGAGTTTGAGCCCCGCGTCGGGCTCTGTGCTGACAGCTCAGAGCCTGGAGCCTGTTTCAGATTCTGTGTCTCCCTCTCTCTGACCCTCCCCCGTTCATGCTCTGTCTCTCTCTGTCTCAAAAATAAATAAACGTTAAAAAAAATTTAAAAAAAAAAGAGGAATACACAGACATGGCCATCAGATTTAGTAATGTGAAAGTCACCATGGTTCATGATAAGGGCAGTTTAGGTAGAAAGACTATGGAAAAATGTTGGACTTTAGGGTGGGTTCAAGGAAAAATTGGAAAGAAATTGCAGACAGAAAAGATAGATAAGGAAAGACAAAGGTGAATTGATACAATAAAGGTTCTTTGTGTTTATTTTTTGCTGTTTTTGTTGTTGTTTTAATGAGAGAAATAAACATAATCATGTGCTGATGGTAATGGTCTAAATCAGAGAAAAAGAGAGGGGACCATTGCTACAGCAATATTTTTAAGAACAAGGAAGGGAAAATTATGATATTTTTTATTTATTAATATAAAATCAGAAATGAGTTCAGGTATGAAATACAATACAATACACTGTGGTAAGCAGAGGCAGGATTCTAAAGATATCCCTGGCAGATTCCCTTCCACTAGTCAATCAATCAGTACTGCTGTAGAGAGACTTTGCAGGTGGAATTCAGGTAATCACCTGCAAAATGGGGAAATTACCCTGGATTATATAGATGGGCTCAATCCAATCACGTGGCTTTGAAAGGGAGAAAATCTCCTCTGCCTAAAGGCAGAAAAGGCAAGGTGGGGGGGGGGGATTCAGAAGGGGATTCTACCTTTGAGAAGGACTCAACTCTCTGTTGCTGGCCTTAAAAATGGAAGAAATGGGCCACAAGACAAAGAATGTTGGCAACCTCTAGGTAATAACCACTCCTCCAGCAGACCCCCCCACCTCATTCCCATTGTCAACAGCCACCAAGGAAATGAGTTCAGTCATACAATTGCAAGCAACTGAATTCTGTCATGAACATGAATAAGGTAAAGAGTAGATTCATCCCTAGGCTTCCAGAAAGAAATGCAGCTGTGCCAACACCTTGACTTTGACATGAAACCCAGAGGAGGAAAAAGCTGATCCTTGACTTCAGAACTACTAAACTGTGAAATAATATATACATGCTGTTTTAAGACATTAAATTTATGGTACTTTATTACACAGCAATAGAAAATAAATACAAACCCTATTTTTGAAATGCTGCTCAATGACACTAAAAAACAGCTGATGTTATAAGAGTTGAATGAGTAGTAATAAAACTAGACCCAGGAAGTAAGTTGATATTCCATTCTATTAGCAGTAGAATTGAAGGAATAATCATAAATGTATGTATAATCATAGCACTCATGAAGATTATAAAGGTACACTTTTAGTTTTTTTAATGTTTTAATTTTTATTTTTGCGAGAAAGAGGGAGAGAGACAGAGCACAAGCTGGAGAGGGAGACAGACAGAGGGAAACACAGAATCCAAAGCAGGCTCCAGGCTCTGAGCTGTCAGCACAGAGCCCGACTTGGGGCATGAACTCATAAACTGTGAGATCATGACCTGAGCTGAAGTCACACGTTCAACCAACTGAACTATGCAGGCGCCCCTCAAATGTACATTTAACTTAAAATTATGACTTGCATTTGTTGTGAAGAAGATTACCCTTTGACCTACAAATCTTTAAAGTATATCAAGCAAGGCTGCCTCAATGTATCAAATGCAAGCTAAGATTGAAAGATCATTACCTGTTTAATCACATAAACTGCTCCGAAACACAAAAACATCTAATGTTTGGTGGAAAGGATTATCAGACCGGTGGTTTTGTTTTAAATGCCATAGAATATGATATGCTTCATACGAAAATTAGCACAATGATAGAGGTACATTAATATACAAGAGCCAAAAAACCAACCAATAATATGTGCAATTTCAGAATGTGCCATGCTAGTCACTATAGAACAGCATAATTAACATTTAACCTACATTAACAGGCAAATAATGTGGCTAACATTTTAACATAATAGACCAAATTGGCTGTTAATTGGTTGAAAAGATTACTACAGCAATGAATTGAAGAGTATACTGGAAAATAATCACCATCAATTATGCTGGACAATGTCTTGATAATTTATTCCCAGCATATATTTTCACCTTTTGATTTACAAAGGTGTTTAATATCATTATTCCATTAAATAAAGTTAATTTAAGTACCTGATCAGAAGAAAGACAGTGTTATATAAATGTGTACTCTGGAGAACAAATATGGATATTGAAGTTCAAAGATAATTATGTCAGTTACTGGTTGAAAAAAAAATTAACTAGGGATTTATTTATGGGCATCAATTCCATGAGTCCACATATTAAATACTAAAAATACTGTTTCTCCCTGAGGTAGCCAACCTCTAAGATGGCTACAAGTTATTGTTATCTCCTGGTATTCATGACCTTATATAGTCCCCTCCCACACTGAGTAGGGTTAACTTGTGTGAACAGTAAAATACAATAGTATAGAAGTGAGGGCATGTGACTTTCAGGAGTAAGACAAAGAGGACATTGCTATTTCTATATGCTCATGGATGGCTCAGGAAAAGTCAAATGCCACATGAAATCAGCCCTTACTAATATCTGAACTAAAACCTCATTAACAGGTATTTTTTCATGTTTTGGAGGAATCTCAAAAGCCAGAACCCTATATTCGTGACCCATATGAACTGTGAAGGATAACGGATACTCATTGCTGTTTGAAGCCTCTAAGCTTTGGGGTAATTGGTCATACTACAATAGTTGACAAATGCACTCCAACTCAAAAAGTGGAGGGTTAAAATGTTCATTATGATAGCTTATCCAAAAGAAACGGATTAGAAGATGAAGCACTTTAAAAGCAAAAGGCTTTTAATATGGATATTTTCAAAGGTACATAAAATTATAACACACACTATGACAACTCCCAAGTACCTGCCACCTATCTTTAATAGCCACCTGATTTCTTACCCAGCTAGCACTCCTCCCATCTCACTTTTGACAGTATTTCACTTATCCCCCTACTTTTTTCTTACATATTTTAAAGCAAAACCTACATGCCATATATTTTAAGAAACAATGTTTTTGATAATGTATTAAGGAAACTGTTTCATTTGCCTGGATCTTTATATGGGTGACTCTTGTCATTCCAACTTTAAGTCAAACATCGCACTCTCACTGTGTTCTCCAGAGGACTTCTCCTACCACCCGGGAGGATCACTGTATCTCTGTATCAAGGTTACTTTTTTATATTCTCTGCATTTACAACTCTTGATCATTTACTTACTTGTTTATTAATTGTCTCCTTTCCCTAGAAAATCAGCTTGAGAACAGGGATTTTATTCTGACCTCCCACTCAACATGAACCCACATAACCTGGAACCTGACAGATAGCACACGCTCAATAAAACAACAACAACTGTGGAACATTTCATTGTCTTCATCTTATTCATTACATTGGTTTGCAGGCTCTGAGGTAACTCTCTTTTTCACCCACATCTTTGCTTTGGACTTGCCTTTCCCTGGTGTTTGCTCCCTTTCTCTTTTCAACTGAAAACTCATTCTCATGATTAGATGTTATCACCAGTGAAAAGCCATTCCTTTATGAAGAATTATGGGCACACTTTGTTTTTCTTCCAATAGCAAATTATGTTAGGCACTTAACATATTGCTCTGAAACTGTTATTTATTTATTTACTTACTTACTTACTTACTTACTTATGCCAACTATTGGCTCCTAAAGGACAGAATGTTGTTAGTTATTCCTTAGATACTATGCCCCTTGGTCTACCCCTCTTCTGCATTTAGTCAGCGCTTTATCAGTATACAAACAAGTGGACTCAGGAATGACAAATAGAAGCAGTGCTCAATCTGTTGTACATTTCCATTAAGGTGATAAAAGAAGAAATTATAGCTAGAATATAGAACATTATTTAATATTTGAAACACATTTTTTTAAAACATGTTATTTATTTTATTTATTTATTTATTTATTTATTTATTTATTTATATTTATTTATTTATTTTTTTTTGAGACAGAGAGAGAGAGAGAGAGAGAGAGAGAGAGCATGAGTCACGGAGGGGCAGAGAGAGAGGGAGACACAGAATCCGGAGCAGGCTCCAGGCTCTGAGCTGTCAGCACAGAGCCTGACACGGGGCTCTAATCAATGAACCATGAGATCATGACCTGAGCTGAAGCCAGATGCTTTATCAACTGAGCCACCCAGGGCCCCTTGAAACACATTTTGTAATTTAGTAGATGTAATACCAGCATTTAATGAAGATTAAAAAAAACTTACTCCAACTTATGGATAAGACACCAATTCTCAGTTATCTAAATCTACAAACACCTCTTACAGTTTCATATGGTAAGTGCAACAATTCACTCCCCTCTGCTGCAAGTCAATTTGTGCCATAGGTACTTACTACGGACTGAATTATATCACCCCAAATTCATCTGTTGAAGCCCTAAACCCCAATGTGACTGTATCTGGATATAAGGTCTTTAAGAGTTACTTGTGGTTAAATAAGGTCACAAGGGTGGTGTCTTCATCCATCAGGACTCTGTGAGGACACAGTGAGAAGCTGGCAGTCTACAAGCGAGGAGGACAGTTCTCACCAGAATTGAACCATACCAGCACCCTGTTGCTGGACTTACATCATCCAGAATTGTGACAAAATAAATTTTTGTTGGTGAAGCCACCCGCTCTTTAATATATTTTTATGGCAAACGGAGCAGACTAATAAAGTACACTTGTCTCTGGAACAACAGGGGTTTGAACACTGGGTCCACTCATATGAGGATTTTTTTTTTTTTTTTTTTTACTAAGCATACTACATTACTATAAATGTATTTTTCTCTTCCTTATAGTTTTCTTAATAATATTTTCTTTCCTCTAGCTTAATTTATTATGAGCATATAGTATATAATACATATTACATATAAAATATGTGTTAATTGACTGCTTATGCTATCAATAAAGCTTTCAGTCAACAGTATGCCATTAGCAGTTAAGTTTTGGGGGAGTCAGAAGTTATACTTGGATGTCCAGCTTTGCAGAGGGTCAGTGCCACTCACCCTCACATTGTTGAAGGGCCAACTGTAGTTTAAAATCAATCACAGGGGCGCCTGGGTGGCTCAGTCGGTTGGGCGTCCGACTTCGGCTCAGGTCATGATCTCACGGTTTGTGGGTTCAAGCCCCGCATCAGGCTCTGTGCTGACAGCTCAGAGCCTGGAGCCTGCTTCAGATTCTGTGTCTCCCTCTCTCTCTGACCCTCCCCCGTTCATGCTCTGTCTCTCTCTGTCGCAAAAATAAATAAACATTTAAAAAATAATAATAAAAAAAATAAATAAAATAAATAAAAATAAAAGCAATCACCGTTGAGGAACACAGTCATGGGCTTTGTGGAACTTATAAAGATATATGATAAAATGGACCTCACCTGAGAGACACTTACAAGGAGGGGCACAATGGGTATACCAATAAAAAGAATGTGTGTAGGGGGAGAGGGCATGTTCAACAAAAATGATCCAATAAATGATGCCAAATTGGAGAGCTGGGGAGAAACATTCATCAAGAGTGCAACACCATTGGTACCAGCGAATGGAGAGTCTCCAGCTTCTCTGTCTCAAAGGAGCTTCCTAGTGCCTCTTAGGGTACAGCAAAGAGCTCTTCGGGTGTAATAATGTGGAAAACATATTCACGCGGCCACATAAGCAGATATTCATACATGTAACTGTCTGGTTACAAAAGAATAATTCTCTCTGCAACAATTATGGTCTATTTTATTTTTTAAGGATCAACTCTTGGAATTCCAACTAAAGCAGACGGTCTGTTTTTGTTTTACAGTGACCTCACACTGCGCTTTCAATCCAGGTGCTGAGAGAACAGAGCTGACACATCCTACGCTTTCGAGACTTTAATGATGCCCAGAGCTTTCATTTTCTTTTACACACTGACAATGGAAAACATGGTCTCCTTATGTACAACATAAAACCTAATAAAGTATCCAGCTGTTCTTTCCCTGGTGATTCCTGCTGCTTCTAGCTGAAGTACAGTAATGTCAAATTTTCATGAAAGGGTTGGAAAACATACTGTAGAATTGTACTGTACCAGAATATCCATACTACGCTCGCCTGTTTCTTTGTGTCTGCCTTTATATATCAAATACACACACAGAAGCTTTATTTCCCAGTGGCTTAAACCTAGAAGATAATGCATATTCTTAATATCCAGTGATTCCTACATTGCTCTTTCTTGCAATATTCCAAGAATATTCTTTGTTCTCTTTTATTTTTCTGCCTCGGACTACAGATGCATTCATTTCTAATAAATGCAAAGATGAAAAGAACTAGAAATATATTTATAATTAAGATCGTCTTAATCGGAATGAACTTATGACCACTCATGTTCTACTTTGCCTCTAGAAAATTCTGCTATGTGTATGTCACAAAGCACAACCTGTGCTGTTTAGGTGCTAAGTTAGATGGCAATGATCAACACTACATTTTTCCAACACTGTAATGTGTAACTCCAAACAGCCAGTACCAGTATCTATAATATAGAATCTTAATATTCTCTTAGGTGGAACAGATCCTTGAGAAGCAATTTGAAAGTTTGAGGAAATTATCTTTCATTATGTTATGTGCTGCTGTTTCACCAGCCACACAAAATGAGATTTCCTCAGTTCTCATTAGCCACTGGGCTTTGAATATTTGTGGGCAAGCTCAGAGATCCACATAAATTAGTCAAAATAAATTAGACTTAATGTGTTGAATGTTTTAGGTCTAAAGGTATAAGAAATATAAGTATGTACAATGACTACTACAGACAAGTTTAAATGTACAACCAAGATTTGCTCTTCCATTTTTTCTGATGTGGTCATTTTAGGGATGGTGATTCCCCCATGACTGAAGAAAAGGCCAGATGTGTAATATGTAATGATTTCTGTTCATATCAGCAGCCCTACAGTGGGAAACTTTGAGAATCAACCTCTTATATGCTGGTACTCAAGTAAGGGAGTCAGCAAACTTTTTCTGTTAAAGATCAGAAAATAAATATTTTAGGATTTGGAGGCCATATGGTTGCAGTGTGAAAGCAGCCCTAAACAAAATTTAAAGTAGTGGTTCTGGCTACATTCCAAGAAAACTTTGCATCAAGATTTAAATTTCAAATACTTTTCATGTTACAAAATATTATTTTTTCTTTTGATATTTTTGTCAACCATTTAAAAACATCAACAGCATTCTTAACTTGTGTTTGGCCAGATTTGGCCCATAGACTATTGTTCTGTGATTCCAGTTCTAGCACAGAATCAATGACAATACCTCAGACTCTAAAGCTAAACTTTTTTCACCTAGATATCTTTGCATCATCAGACTTGTTAGCTACTGCTTCTATGTCATACTGTCATTATCTACCATATGGAATATGTTCTTACAGCTGGGTAACTAGTATTATAATTAGTAACCAGTTTGTATAACCTGAACTTTCTGGGCAAGATCTGACAGCTCATTTAGAAACAAAAGCCATCTGATATAAAGGATTTAAATGAATTTGAACATACGGTTCCTGTGAATAGGAGCAACCCAACTGGGTCTTCTTGTTAGTTTGTAGCCTATGCCAGCCAATGAAATCGACCTTAAATGCATTTCTAAATATGGTGATTTGTGTTTTTATGTCTAATTTTTAACCTCATTTTGCCATATAACTCAATAGTGCAAATAGGCAACAAACAATGATTTAAAAATACAACTGTGGACTCCTACAAGTATCAAAGAATGAAAATCACTTACCTAATAGGGAAACAAAGAGCCAAGTCATTCAGAATCAATCAGCAATCATAGTTTCCAAATCCACATTAGTAAGACATGAAAGAAAAGGAAACAGAATAATTCATTAAGGTATTTTCTTCAGAAAATGACTTCTACACATTCTCATTACTAATTCTATTGTCAATAAACCACCACTGTTTGGAAAACCAACTGGAGGCATTCTTTTACTGTTCTCATTACCACTTATTACAAAGAAATGATTTTAGAAATATCTGATAAAAACCTGTATAGTACTTGTATAGCTAATATGAATTGAACAATCTTACCACTTATGATAGCAAGCAACATAGCACAGTTTTGAAAATGACTTGAATGAAATCTCTATCTGAACATCAGCAGGCAAAGGGCCAAGGTGGAATTTATACAATGAGAAGGAAATTGAACAATTCAGATATGTTTATGGAAAGCTTGCAACTGGGGGCATCTCATTTGCCATCAAATAAAGCTGTTATTCATGATGTGCAGCAACAACAAAAAGTAGCTGTCTGGTATGAAAATTTTGCCAACAGGGCAAATCCAGGCAAATGAGCAGTTTTCAAATAAATGCGTTGGAGAGGAAAGAAAAAAATAAAACTATAAAATGTTTGCATGATGTTTCCTAGCCTCTTCAACTCTTTCTTTAATATATATTATGATGCCTAAAGCCAGAAATTCATGAGTAGGTCATCATTCTCCACAAATACACCTTTTTATTCTACGCAAAGACCATAATAATAATGCTTTCTTCTTGCAGACCTAAAAATGACATCGATTTTAAAAGATTCCCCAAAGATACAGGAAAATTGAAAAGCTGCTCTTCTTTCATTTCAGTGGATCGCTCTGATGCTATACTGACCAAGATCATTTCTTGCATTTTGAGGCTCTGATGTTTTCCACTAATGTAGGTTTCGCTAAAGTTTCCTATTCTGAATATCTACAATTACAAAGTTATATTCTTGGGAAGGTTGAGATTCAAGCAATTAAAAGATTGTTTCCACATTAGAAAAACAGTGAAACATATTTAGAAGGATCAATCTCATCACATCTCATCTCATCAGATAATGTCTTCATTATCTGAACATTTCAACATCTGTTTTGTTGAAATTACCCATGTAGCCACATTATCTGTATAATGAACTCATGCCCAAATTCTCTTTGCTCACCTAATCATGGTCAACGTTTACTAGGTTAACTGCAGATATCTTCTAGTGATAACCTAATCCTGGATACCCCTACTTTAACCATATCTGTTTTTTTTAACTATGATTTTTAAAAGGTATGCAGTTTTCTTGTGTGTTTATCATTTGCCCAAAAAATTAAGATAAGAAAAGCTGTCTCTGTGTCCCCATGCTTCCCCATAGGGAAAAGTAAATACGTTACAAATGATTAATATCATAAGTTAAATAAGCACTTTGAAATGGTACTGAGGACTCACCTATGTGCTGTTTCCATATTAGATAAGCAATTCCAAAACAAATCAATTAATTAAATTGACTAGTTTTATTATGTCAGCAGCACTTATCAGTAAAATATGGAACCAAAAATTATTTAAACATCTTACTCAATGGAAATGCAACAGTTCAGAAAAAAAAATGGTATTGTTTTGCTAATCTCAAACACCTAATCCTAGCAATTTTTTTGACTGTGACAAAATATATTAGGATGCTTTAAAAATACTGAATACTCATAATTGCAGATTGCAGATACTCAAAAATTGCAGATTTTTAGTATTTGCAACATATCTAAACCGACATTTTAATTTAATAGTTATATTCATATTCCATGGTTCCTTAGAGATCTTTGTACGGTTTCCCCCGCTTTTCATTTCATAAAGATTAATACATTCTTTAAAAATAATCACCACAATGGGATGCCTGGGTGGCTCAGTCGGCTGAGTGTCCGACTTCGGCTCAGGTCATGATCTCGCGGTTCGTGAGTCTGAGTCCCGCATCGGGCTCTGTGCTGACAGTTCAGAGCCTGGAGCCTGCTTTGGATTCTGTGTCTCCCTCTCTCGCTGCCCCTCCCCTGCTCACGCTCTGTCTCTCCCTCTCTCTCAAAAATAAATAAACATTAAAAAAAATAATCACAACATTGCCTCATTGCTCTGTATCAATTATTTTCATGTGTTTGCTTTTTGTATTTTATTTTTAGAGTTATTTATCTGAAAAACATGAGCTGTGTCTTCTTGATGTTCATCTGCTCCTTTTTCAACCACTCTAGTGAGGTCATGATGATCTTATCTGAGATCTCATGAACAATTCCAGAACAACCAGATGTGGGGGGCTGACCAAAACAAGAGAGGAACAGATGGTATCTAAAAAACAAAGTGCACTTCCATAAAAATATCCTAAATAACGAGAGCTAGAAGAAGCCCAGTGTGGAAACTCTGAAGTATTTCCTCCAAACAAAGATTTTTCTTAATCCCTTGATCAACATAAAACATGAGTTCTAGCTTGTTTATACTTTAAAAATAGGTCTGTAGTCCCCCTTCTCTGATGCCTGTTTTCTGAAATGTAGATTTAGAATTAGAAATAACCTCATTTTCTTTGTTCTAGACAAGCATATTATTACCAACCATAGTTGTTCATTGGAAATTCGAAAGTTTGGTAGAACGTTTCAAGGATGCTGAAATTAAACTTCAACCAATACTTACAGATTTATTATTTAGAAAAACTAATTTGATTATATGGGTTTGTGGAGTCAAGTCGAGCTTTTCTAGCAAGGAAACAGAAACTTAACTAATAAAATTATTTGGGATAAACATCTTATACTGCTTATACATACATTTTAAAGGGCCTACCATTTCTACCATTTCAAGGGCTCTACAAAGTCTAATACAAAGACTCTCCCCACCCCCGCTAAATTTTGTAACATGCTCCTAAAAGAAATGAATTTAGCACCAAGATTAGTAAATGTTTATGTGATCCTAGAATCGATCTACTTTGTGATGTTCATACTTAATGTTTTGTGTAGACCTAAAGTAATAGCTTATTGGGACAGGATATATAATTTGCAAGTTAGTTATTAAGTTCAAGTAAGATGAAGGAACAATTCAAGAAACATAATCAGTACATAATTCCATCTCATATACAGTATCTTTTTTATTGAAGTAGCCTTGACACACAATGTTACATTAGTTTCATGCGTACAACATAGTGATTCAACATTTCTATATTTTATGCTATGCAATATAGCATTTTATAAAAATTATTCTCAGAGATACTCTTTTTAAAAATATGTATACTTATTTTTTAAGTAATCTCTACACTCAGTGTGGGGCTCAAACTCACGACCTCAATATCAAGAGTTGAGTTTTCTTCCGACTGAGCCAGACAGGTGTCCTGTATCATAGTGTTTTTTTTTAAAAGTTTGTTTGTTTGTTTGTTTGTTTGTTTAGAGTGAAAGAACACATGAGCAGAGGAGGAACAGAGGGAGAGGAAGGGAGAGAATCTTAAGCAGGCTCTGTGCTCAAGGCAGAGCTGATCTCCCAAATGTGAGATCATGACCTGAGTCGAGATCAAGAGTCTAACGCTTAACCAACTGATCCACCCAGGTGCCTCTTGAAAGTACTTTTTCAAAGTACTGTGAACTCAAGCTGAGGTAACATAATACATTTCAACATAAAAATGAATTTTGTAGTTCAAATACACTAACTGTTGAACCTTTATTAAAAAAATAAAAACAACGCTCTAATTTGCTTTCTGGTCATAAGCATGGACATAATTGGCTGCCTCATTCTTAGACCAATATTTTGTGGGCTAATCTTGGGAAAGAAATGTCATTTTTCTCAGAACAAAATTTTCCTTCTGAGGAAGAAAGTCATGTATCTTCTGATAATTGTGCCTGCTGTATAGATGGAAAAGGCAAACTGTGCATGTTTGAAAGAAAAAAGAAGACATTTTAAGGCTCCAAATTTATCTTTCTGGCAATGCCTCTTTAGAAATAGTAGTTGACATTCTAATAGCTAGAAATTGGTGGTGTTCCTTTTGAAAGTGAACAATTGCTTCTGGAAGTAAAATCAGCAGTTTAAATTATCTGTACTATACAAACTCATGATGACACTTCATCTCTTGGGGACCATCTTTCCTCCTTTCCCTTTTTTGAGAACTCGTATTTCCAAGTATTTGTTGGACAAAGACATCACCTCTTTCTGGAGACACACAAAACTTAGCAAAACAAAAGCGGAACATGTCTCTCCCTTTTTCCCCTCCAAATATTTTCCACATCCTTTATTTTTGACCTTGGTAAATGGCTTCACCAATTGATTCAGTTTCACAAAATAGAAAGCATGCTTTTTATTTACCATTACTCTTTGCCAGCAATAAATCTTCACAGACTGCCTATATTGTGCCAGGCAGTGGCACAATACACCATGCTTGGGGAGGGAAGGTGAGATCTTTCTTTTTGTTCTCCAAGGTGGTGGAGGGAATGCCCTATTCCTTCTATCAACTACTTTTTTTGTAGAAGGCACTCATGAGTTTCTTGCTGGGCCTACTGCTAAATTTTCAAATTGTTTTACAAATGAACAGACCCTACCCCTCTCCCAAACCTGGTCGATCTACCACACTGCTACTAGAAGAATTATCCTTATACTAAGAACAGAAGAAAAAGATGAGGAGGAGAAGAAAAAAAAGGGGGTGGGGAGAAAGAAAGAAAAAAGGAAACAAGGGAGGTTGGAGAAAAGGCCAGAGATGGGAGATACAGAGACTAAAAGTTCACAAACAACTCCCTCTGGACCCCCTGTGGCCCATAGGACAAAATCCACAGCTTTTTGGCTTAACCTAAGAGGTCCTTTGTCATCTGACTTCAAAATATTTAGTCTCACTTCCCATAATGCCACACTCTGCACACGATGCCTCTGGCACAGTGACTCTCTGTTCCCCTATAGAGCCCAAGGGCACTCTTAAAAAAAAACTCCATTTGTGCAAGTAGGACCCCTCTGTTTAACTTTTTCTTTCTTTCTTTCTTTCTTTCTTTCTTTCTTTCTTTCTTTCTTTCTTTCTTTCTTTCTTTCTTTCTTTCTTTCTTTCTTTCCCTTTCTTTCTTTCTCTCTCTCTCCCTTTCTTTCTTTCTTTCTTTCTTTCTTTCTTTCTTTCTTTCTTTCTTTCTTTTCTTTCCCTTTCTTTCTTTCTTTTTTCTTTCTTTTCCCCCCCGGCATATTCCTGCTCATTCATGAACCCATCTCAAATACCATTACTATGAGGCCATTCTTGCCTTTACCAAGCAGTTACTGGAGCCCCCATGCTTTAAATTCCACCCAAGCCTTAATAGGCTATTAACAGAGCCTCTTTTCTGTGATTCCACAGTGCCTTGCATACAGCACAATTACTGCAATTTCCACATTTTTAGTTTATGAGGCTGTTTCCCCCATCAAATTATGAGGGCTCATTAACTGAATATTAGTTAGCACTTAAATTTGGCACTGTCTATCTCTCCTATTATAGTGTCAGCATTTTTTTTTTTTACTGTCAGCACTTTAAAGCCAAAGTTGTCTTATCTAGCATATATACAGGTTCAGCTGCCATTCAGTAAGTGATTGTGCTTTATTTCTTTTTTCTTCTTGGTATCTTCTCCAAGTCAGAGAATGACCTAGCACTTAGTATACTTTATGTCCAATAATCCCTCAGTAATTATGACCACTATGATCATGCGTAGGCCCAAATAAGTAGCAGGTGAATTATGAGTGGGCTTGGGGTATGTAGTAAAGGAGCTAATCTAGCGAATGAATGGAGGTAGAAAATCTTTATATCCCAATGTAAAACTAAATACCATAATGCTCTTTTTTCTAATTGAGTTAAAAGCATAGATATGGAGATAAAAGATAATAGAAGTAGAGATGAAAGAATAGACTTTTTGGGGGGCCTCTATCTTTCTGATTTTTCCAGGTGTGAAATATGATCACTTATCTGCTAAATTCAAATGCATACAGAAATTCAATATTAGTCATATAGTGTACTTAAACAACCTTTGGAGAAGACTATTTGTCTCTTCAAGTTTTAACTCCTCTTTGTTTGTGTAATCTGTATCTTTGTGAAGGTCCATCTTTCTTGCCTACTGCCATAGACTTGAAAATGTCAAACGTAATGAAAGAGATAACCTTACAAAATAGATATGTGTCTTGCTCATACTATCCTATAGGGAATTCCCTTATGGGCTGTGTAGAGTTTTCAGGACCTCAAGTAAACTTGAGTTATAGGGCTTAATAATTGCCACCTTTGCTGCAGGTTTGTGTCTCACTAGGGCATACACCATCAAAAAACAATTCGTGAAAAATAGCTTGTGTCAATTTTTTCCTGCCAGGCTTAAAAGTATCTGTCGCTCCTGTGAGCACTACCAAAGAGCTATTGCCTCTTCTTATGCCAGGAAGCCTGTTATTTTGTAAGGAATATCTGAGAGCTTTAGAAGTGCCTGGGTATGTTAGGGAATGAGGAAGGGAAAGTGGGAGAGAAGCATATTTGTGCATGAATGAAGCACTTAATGCTTCCTTTTATCTCAGGCCTGGACCAAAAAAAAAAAAAAGAAAGAAAAGAAAAGAAAGAAAGAAAAAGAAAAGAAATCCCTCTTAAGGCCTGAAAAACTATTTAATGGATTGCATTGTATGAGGATAGAAAATTAGTGCCTGCAGCTAAGCACAGGCAATCTGGGACAGGTGGCAATCTGGGACAGGTCCACCAAAGATGTCATTGGAGATGATGTTCAGCTTCATATGGGTCAACAGTGCCCAAGGCAGCATTACACAGCTCAAGAGCTTCTCTGGTCCCCTCTCACTTTCTGCCCTGCCTCTGTCCTCCCAAGATCTTCAGTCATAACTTCTTTCAGTCCTTGATCCCAATGTTCTTATTTTTCTCTTTGGCTGCCTACAAAATCTAAGTACACCTGAAAGTTCTGAAATTATCACTTCCTACCTACCAATTAAAACTTTCATTCTTTCCGGATAGTTGACTTCACCTAGGCATTTAGAGAAAAGGACTTGTAATATTTATCAAGAAAATTCACCTTAAGGTATAGGTGTGTGCAGAAGAATGGATCTTAGATTTTGCCTTTAAAAAAAGAGAGACAGAGACAGAGAGCTTACTAAATCTGCATGAATTCATTAGTAGAGTGTTTGGGACAGACATTCTAATCAGAGGCCTGCTGGTTCCCCTGGCCTATGCTGGATTAATATTCTTTTCATACACATCTTAGAAAAAAGGGGCATTTCTGAAAAATGCCCACCTCCTACCAAACTATGCGTAATTACGTGAAAAAAAAAAAAAACTAATGTGATGATTTTCATTATTGAAGCAAGGAAACAGTTATACAAATCAGTCTTTGTTTTGCATACCACATTTGACTGCAGATGGTTATAACAACCTAGTATACAAACATTTGTAAAAATTTAGGCATATGTGATGGTGAGTTCTGAACACATGAGATAAAACTCACCGCCAGGTTTATTTTCAAGAGTCATGTGTGCAACGATTTGTCACTATTTATTACAATAACAACTCTACCTCTCTTCACAAACAGATGTGCTAAATTCAAATCACTGGTTTATGACAAAATTATAGGAATAGATTTTTGTTCATGTAGACCTTTTCATTTAAAACCTTCTATATTTGCATTCTGTTCATAATTATCCATGTAATGAAACTGAATTCTGGGATTCTTTATGTTTTCAACTGTATGGAAGCAGACAGCTTCCCTTCAAAGAGTAAAATTAGAACTAGAGTAGAAGTGGTCGAGGAAATTTAGGAACAGCTAGGTTTAATTAAGGTGTTTCAGATACCATCTTTAGAAGGCATGATTGAATCAACAAATCTAAAGCTGTAGCCTCTTCACAGTTAATAAAATAGCTAATGCTGGAATATAACGAAACCTCACCTGAATCCATTATAATAAACCGACTTAAACCAGCAGAACTGTAATCACATACATTGCATCCTGTCAAATAATTCTTTCTGGGGGAAAGAAAGGAGTCTGGACAAAGTATGGAAAACGGTAGATTGTATTCAACGCCAACTAGAAATGGGGAAGAGCAAATCATCAGACACATTTCCTGATTAAAGCAAAGAACTTTTCCATGGCCTGGGTGAAATCTGCATTAAAACTTGATCTCCCTCTGTTTTAACCCAGTATTCAACAAGCACCTTTCTGATGATGAAACTGAACTAACACTAATAACAACAGTAGCCCTTAATGCTGATTATTAATTTTGTGCCCCACATGAGAGCTAAGGTATTTACATTGTAAATACCTTTAGCTTTAGATTTATTGATTTAATCATGCCTTATTTCTTTTCATCATTATGAAAATCTAAGAAGGTATGAATGGCAACTGCTCATTTTCTAATTAAGGTGTAGTGAAGGTACATTAACTAGGTCAAGGATACATAATAAGAAATTGATGGAGTTGGGATTCAAGGCTATAGAATTCAATTCCAGAACTTAAACCATATACTCCATTAACTCCACCTCTGAAAAAACCACCCACAAAGCTGAGGATCAGGCTAGATGATGAAGCCACAAAGCCACTGTGCTAACTGCAGAGACTTCCTGGTTCATCTTCCACCATATCTTTGTGTCATAGTCCTATAATTTTAACAAATACGGGTGGTCACAAAAATTTCAGATGGAAACAAAGGCAAAAGTAAATATATCACCTGGTTTCTTTATTCATTTTAAAAGTATTAGGCAATAGATATGAATATATGTTATGTCTACGCGTACCAAAATAAGAGTTTTATTCAACATCAAGGTTGTTATCTGAATAGCGATGTTAATTTGATTTCTATTGTACGAAGATCTCAAGCAATTTCCAAGGGTTTATTTATTTTTTTAGATGTTCATTTATTTATTTATGAGAAAGAGGGTGAGAGAGAAAGAGAGAGAGAGAGAGAGAGAGAGCCGGGGAGGAGCAGAGAGAGAGGGAGACAGAATCCCAAGCAGGCTCCATGCTATCAGTGCAGAGACTGACTGCAGGGGCTTGAACTCACGAACCAGGAGATTATGACTTGAGCCAAAATCGAGTCGGACGCTTAACCTACTGAGGTACCCAGGTGCCCCTCAGAGGTTTTAAATACAGAGAACAAAGAATATCAACGGTTATACCAATATCATATCTAACCAGAAAGGCAACCATTTCAAGCTTGTAAAAAAAACAGTGGTAACACTGGTAGTAACTTTTGGTTCAACTGAATATCAGATAGTAAAATTGGGATTCTTTGAATCTCAGAAAATCTAGATATCAGATTTGCAATACTGTTTTTTTTTTCTTTGCCTTAAGTATTTGAATTCAGCTGCTAAGAGGGAATTTTTTCTTATTGCTATCAAGTAGAAATTTGATTACTGATAAAATTTGATACAACACTCTGGGGCATATAAACCACATCTAAGAAAATACCCAGCTTTATTGTGTTTCAGACTACCCAACTGCAGCTGTAAGTGTCCTCAAAATGTCACCAACAATAAACTGCAAAAGGCTTCACATCTCCTCATTAAACAGTCTCCCTAAGGCACTAGGCTGTAAACAGAAATTGCCTGGTTCCTAAGATGGAGCTTATGAATTCAGACATAGACGTTGGCACTTTCACTAAACACAAAAGTTTATATTTTGAAATCTTGTTTGTGTAGTAATCAGTGCAGAGTACATAGAAGCAAAGCATTACTCTAGATAATTACCATATTAATGGGCTTAATACATTTCTGTCATATCCCAAACATCTAGGGCACATTTTGAAATCTAGATTGGAGACTGTGTATTCCTGATACCCTGGGGCTCTTTTCTTGTCAGATTCAACAGTGCACCCTCCAATGACAGAAGACACATCTAAGTTTTTCACACTGAGTGACAAAATCTACATCATATAGTATATTATATATGACTTACCTTTTCTTTAAAAATGGATGAAACAAGTCAATCAAACATTGAGAAACAATGTCACATGGCTAACTTATTTCATGCTGGAATCAATAATCATCAACATTTAAAAAAACCACTAATACTTAATCAAATAAACAGAGAATCTTACTGAAGAAGGACAAGACAATGCTTAGTAAATACACATTTTTACAACAGGTCGTCGGATCCGAACACAAATTTATTTGGTTGCCTTTCAAGGCGTTTATGACCACCTACCAAATTTTTAATTTTTTACTCTTGTGCCTGAGCACGGTATTTCAAAGTGATCTTCTAATAACCCCCTAAACACACTTCATGCCGCCTCTATCCATTTGTCTGGATGTGTTTCTTTACCACAGTTGTGGCTCGGTCATAACTCACTGCCACTCAAGTCTACATTTGATAAACATGCCCAGTTCTAGGTCATTCTCTGACACAGCATGGACACCAAATCACCAATTAAGTGGTACTTTGAAATATGCCTTCCATTTGGACTTTGAGGTAAAGTGGAGGAACCGGTGGTTTAATTTATACTAAAAGAAGTTAAAATTTGTGTGTGTGTGTATGTGTAAAAGTAGTAAAATTACTCAGTGGTAAAGAAGGAATTCAGTTTGAATTTGTCTAATGCTATTTCTACGAATTTTTCCTTCATACTCTTAATTTTCAGAGCTATGAGAATTACATAAGATAATATATGTCAAGCACAGTATCCATTCCATCAGCCTCCACTGCTTACATCATTGTTCTTCCTTTCACATGATACTAAAAGTAGATGCGGGTTACAATCTTAACATGGTCAGTGTATATCAACAAGTTTTGGGGTCTGCTTGACTCTTGAAATTGGCTGCACATGCAAATCTCTTAAGCACTATGCAAAGTAAAGACCCAGTAAAAGGTGCTGGGCAGTGGGGAATGGGAATTAAGGTTACATACCCTGGAGAAAATGACCAAAGAGCTTACTATTATATCACCTTCACTGGACTGAACTCTTTTGGAATTGCCTTTTACTATACTTATGGGCAAAGAGCACTCTGGAGGATGTTTATGTTTCATAAGTGATATGGGATTGCTCTTAATGTAAACAAGAGTTTGTGTTGTTCCATAGTCTGAACACAAGAGTCCGTAGTATTTGTTATATTTTGCCATGTGGGCAAGAAATGAAGCTTAAGTTCTCAAACAATAGAAGGAGAATAAAAATAGAAACAGAAGTTCCCAGAAATCTCGCCTCAATCAAATTTTATCCACATGTATCTGTCTAGAAAATCTTACATCTGGTATTTCACATTCCATCATTTTTTTCTTTATTAAAAGCTTGGATTCTGATTTGCTCCATGCTATGTAAGCTTCAGATTACTTATTTTTATCCTTCAAAGAAAGACTACATCAATATCAACATTAGATCATTAATTAATGGGGAAAACCCAACTGCCAAACTCTGTTTAGGCACTAACGTGTGTTTTAGAGAAGCTCAGATAAGCACATAGGAAAGCAACAGAGCAGAGGGAAGTTCAGGGGCTTCGACAAAAAGAATGCAAGGAAAGGAAAAATAGAGAGCTGAGTTCCAGCATTGTTCTTGAGATTACTGCCAAACTATCACAGATTTTTCAGCAGTTTATGAAAACAGTATTTCGTGTTTTCAAATATGCTCTTAAATTTTTCACAGGATGTATCAGATGGGATGCATTCTTGTCATTTTTGGATTATGTGGAGAAAACAGGCATGCAAAAGACCAAGAACAGCATGTGGGAATAACACTTTCCATGCTATTTTTATGCCACTTTTTTTTCCTCAGAGTATAAAGTGTTGTGAAACGTTAGCAGGGGCAATGCAGTGTTAAAAGGTTTTAAACTATATATCTATCTCTTTTATTGCATTGAAGTGCCCTGTTACGTTTTAACATATGCCATTATTATTAATGCTAGCCCATCATCATTACTGTAAATTAAACAGCAGATCAATTGCCACATAATAGCAGAGCAAATGGTATATATAGAAAAAAAATGATGAAATGCTGGCAGGTGATTCATATTTTTAAAAAGCTAGATTAAAACTTTAGATTTGGTTAGATGCTGCCAGTCAATAAATTCTGGCTTAATACCGTGGCCCTATAGGATACAAGTTGGTATATCATTCCAGCTTATAAAAAACTTACATTGCAAATGGTGTTCCATGTTTTAAAATAATAATTTACTTCAAAATGTGACCTAAATTTTATTGATAAACTCAACAGCAGCATGTGATTAATTACTCAATTCGCTGAGTCCTTATGGTAGCCTTCTATGTGTCTCTACGTCACAGGTAGAGAAGGCTTATGAGAATTTTGGCAAGGGAGGGGATGTGTGGGAGTAGGGGGTGTATAGAGAGGATAGAGGGAGAAGCGGAATGAGGTGTGTACAATAGGAACATTCCAATCATTTGCTTTTTAATACGACATGTAGCTACTAAGCATAGCTTCAGGAATATTGACCCATGTGCAGCCAAGATCCAGGATTATGTTCTCAGCCTTTGACAAGCAGGGTCTCTGCATGCACCTCACTCTTCTCTTCCCCACACATGGTTCTTGTTCTCAAGAGAAAGGCCTTAATCTGCAGAAGGAGGTTACAGCAATGGAGAAGGGATAAGGAAATAAAGAAAACCTCAATCTGTAAATTATCCTCTCTGTCTCTCTTATGTCCAGGACACTACTCCCAGAAGGTATAAATCTACCTGTCTCTCGAACCCTAGAAATGACACCCTGAACGAAATGACTCTGAGGGTATCCCCCCCATCCACTCCAAAAAAAAAAGTTTTTCCCCTCCAATACTGGACCCACAACATGGGTTAGGAGTATTCTTATAGAACTATTATTATACAAAGAGGTTAGACTTTTATAGTAATAGTTACAAGTATATTCAGTTACATTATGGGTTAAATAGGATTTGGAGGGCTGTTCAGGAAACATCTTTTTTTTTTTTAATGTGTGTTTGTTTATTGAAAGAGAGAGAGAGAGAGAGAGCACACACATACAATTAGGGGAGGGACAGAGAGAGGGGGAGACAGAGAATCCCAAGCAGGCTCTGTGCTATGAGAGCAGAACGATATTTTTATGGTATATGACATCCCAAGTTCTAAATTGTCTATAACTTACCCACAGACTTTTACAATATGTTTCAGTTATAAACTGGGAACAGTCCGCACTCTGCTCCTTTCTGACATCAAGTACATTTCACTACCTGAGTTAAAGCAAAAGGCTAATTGTTGGTTGTTGGAACACAGAATGAGTAAAACAGTCTTCAAAGCAGAATTTGCATTGAGGGATTCGAATAGAACCCAACAAGGAGGGAAAACAGCAAATGAGGGGTACCTCTAGCACCACCAGGGAGACTTTGCAGGAATTAGCGTGTGTTGTGTTAGTTCTTATCCCTGAAGAAGCAAGGCTAAGCTATTTGAAGCTGCTTTCTCAGAGGGATTATCTCCTTCAATCTGTTTTAATCACAACTAAATGCTTGCAATTGCTATATACTGAGCTAGAATTAGAGAATCAGAATTCCATTAGATCTTTGAGATTTGGTTGGAAAAAAAAGAACCATGCACACTCACACACACATACACAAATGCTTTCTCAAAATTAAATGGTCATTTGCCATTGTTCAGATTAATCAAGAAATATAGAAAGGTTATATTTTTAAAAACAAGATCAATGCATAAATAAATTATCATATATATCATATATGGAAATGCTTTAGAGTTTAGAGATGATTTTAAGAAATGGTCAAATACATTCTTCAGAAAATGGCTGCATTTGCAGATGGTCCCTATGGCTAAAAATAAGTAATCTGAAAAACAGAATGGCAAACTGAGCTACAATTTATAGACTAGATATTATTTACTGCTTACTTTGCCCATTACTAAGATTCTGTATTAACCACAAAAATCCTCACACATTTATTTATGACTCTACAAATTTTTAGTGTTCTCAAAGAATGTGTTAATCTATGTACTGTGATGAGAGAATTCCATGTATGATTAGAGTCATTGCATCAGATAGAAGCTAACTCACAAAAAGCTATGAGGTTGATAAAACCTCTTACTTGCAGTGAGTATTTGTTAGACAGTACAAATTTCCTTTGATGAAATGAACAATTATTTTATTGCATTTAAACTAAAAAATAAAATAAATAAAATAAACTGAGGTTCATTGAAAGAATTCCATCCATTTAGAGTCTTCAATTCCATGAGAGAAGAAGTTTAACTCAAGATGAAAACATGGATCCTGGAACTAGACTGTCTGCATTTGAACCATGATTCTACTGCCTTCAAGTAGTGCAATCTGTCCTGTCAAATGAAGATCAAGATAGATCTGTTTATCTAAGATTGTTGTGAGGATTACATGACCATGTAGCTTAATAAATAGAACTGCCAGGAGCCCAATAGATAGTCACGTTTCCTATTTGTGTGAACCTCATTTAAAACAAAGGATCACATAACCAATCAACCAGGTGAATTTTTATTCTCAATTATCCCCACCCTCAATTTCAAGACTTTAATGGCTACCTTATAGACATCAATAGGTTCACATTTTGCCCAAGAATGTAGAGCTATAAAGTAATTTTATGCTGACATCAGTTGCCTCTTGACAGCTCTAAGATATGAAATAACAAGCAGTCAACATCAGTGCTCTTAAATCAAGCCCAAGGGCCCCCATGGCACCAGACAGTGTCAGCTTGTTACTGCTAAGGAAATGTCAGTCCAGTCAAAGTGTGGTGCAGTTGTCAAATTCCTGGTTGTATCTGCCCTGGTATAACTAACATTCTATAAGGTAACATTCATAAAGATCCTATAATGTTGCTAAAAACCCTGAAGCAGAACAGCCAAGGTGGCTCTCAGAGTTCAAGAAGTTGTTTGACTTCTTCCATCACTGAGATTCCCTCCCTCCAGGAGACAGACTCATTTTCTATGTGGGCATGACATTTAGGATCAGGGAGCATATTTTCTCCCTGCAAATGTTATAAGAATATACATGCAGACATCAGTATACATGTGATTACTGACTATGGCTTGCAATGCTTATGAACCACTCCTTATTTACTCCTTAAATGCTTTGGCTTTCAGAATTACTCCCCCCACCCCCCTTATATTGTAACTGCACTTTAATTTCCTTCTACTTGGCACTGGCCCTGATATCCTGCTATTATCCATTCTCAGTCACAGCATCTTTGCAGGGGTAAGTATCACTTACCTCTAAGGTGACACACGGGTTGAATGAAAGGATCTTATTAGAGATTTTCTATTTTTATTTAATTTTTGAGAATAGTTTCCAGGTAATACATATGCTCATTTAAAAGATCCATTTTTGGCTATGCCTATAAAGTACGGTGAAATTTTGACTCTGTTTCAACTTCCCCTTACAAGAAGCCCATTTCTAGGCTCTATGCCACAAAAAATAATAGAATGTACTGGCTGTTCTCAGTCCTATTTTGCCAGTAAATATCACTGCTCATAGATCCAGTTTTTCATTACACTTGGCGAAGACCTTTAGTAGCATTTAAGGGCTTCAATCCCATAGTACTGTACAATCACCAATCAGAGTTCCATCTTTTGAGCCCATGCTAGGGAACTACATTCATCACCATACTGCAGTACCTGGATCTCATCTTTTGCTGACACTACAGACAGTCCCCTGTGACTTTTATCATGAAGAGTGTGTTGGGGTTAGAACTGGGTTATAGTCTATGATCATTAATCTAAAGTCTCACTGTGGACTTTTGTGTGCAGCAAATTGCAAGTCTCCCTCACCTTCTTCATATACCAGTGTCAAAGGAAAAACTTACATCTGTGCTATAAATCAATTTGAATATATGGTAACAGAAACAAACATATGGGTTAAATTTCCTTGAAATTACACATGGTTATAAAATTGACCTAAAAAAAGCACTTGGAAAAACATGTTTGGGATTTGATTGAACAAAAATATTTTAAAATATCTCAAGCTGTTTGGCAAATCTCAAAAAATGCCAAGCAATTTCCAAGTCTACTCACAACTTCCTTTGTCTAACACGAGTCTTTCAAAGCATGACAATGTGTGTGTGTGTGTGTGTGTGTGTGTGTGTGTGAGAGAGAGAGAGACAGAGACAGAGGGAAAGAGAGAGACAGAATGAAACAATGGGCTTTGTAACTATCTTCAGAAGTTTCATCTATAAAAACAAACTAAAGAATAACATTGCTCAATTTGCTAAAAGATTGTTATTAGTATTGCAAATTTTTATCAGGTACAAGTTCAGCTCTCCACACAAGTAGATTCCAAAGGTATGTACTTGGTGTGATTAAATGATGCCAAAATTATTTGACATGAATTTTCTTAATCAAATGGCATATTTTCTACAGAAAAACTATCCCTTTCAGTTAATTTGGGGAAAAGGCACAGGTTAAAATGCAAATGTGTTACTCTATTAGCATGGAGTAGCTCTTCAGATCACATACTTAATCTCATCATATACTTGATATCAGGGGCTTGATGTAACAGTTGTAACAAACAATTAAGTCTCAACTCAAGAGAGCAGATGAGAAAAGTAAAGAGCATGAGGGCATTTCCAAGGAAGGGTTGATGCATTTGGGGCATGACTGCCATAATCTTGGGCAGTTGGAGATCATTGGATAGTGAAAGTGGAGTAAGCATGGGGGGTTTCTAGAATAGAGAATGTGTTGATGGACATGGGGGATAAAACTTTATTTGATACAAGTAATTATGCCTGTTTTTAATACCTGTAATTATTATATACATATGTGTGTATGTGTGTGTATATATATATATATATATACACACACATCCGTTTACCTTTATGTAATATATACTTCACATATATTATGTACTTTATACATATGTGTATATACACACATTACATACAACATATATATGTGTAATTGCAGGTATAAGGGTACTATATATATGTGTGTGTGTGTGTATAGTTTCATAATGAAAATCTGAGACTATAAACTTGAAAATATCTATATGTCTATAGAATATGCATAAAATAGAGCCATTGAACCAATTAAGGATATTGTCTAAATAAGTGTTCATATATCTCCTGACATCCCCATTTCTTTACTTATGGTTGCCTATCTTGGTCATCAATTTGCTAAACTTGCTTCTGATCTTATCTTCAGAATTTTACGTTCCTTCACATCACTGTGCAACTTTGCCACCAAAAGCTTTCTTAAGCAGTATGTTAGGCAAACAACACTTCCAATTAGAAATGATCACTTCCAACTGACCTCGGAATAAAACCACAACTTTGATTGTGCTAATTCTCTCATCCCCATGGTATTTGTTGAGGCAGACTTTCTCAGCAGTACTTTTAAATTTGAGTACCTCCTCATTCTATGTCTCCTTTAAGTCATACAGTAGAGTGAGAAATGTAACTCCTTCCAAGAAACACTAGGTTAAGACATCAAACTTAAACACAAAACCATCATTTCATCAGGCAATTCTTGACTACCTGGCATTATGAGAATGAATCTGTAAGCTTGTAAAATTATTCATACTTATGTGTGTGACCTAGGGGTCAAGAACCTCATCTTCCCTCATTTGATAATTTACCATGGTATGAACCTGCTCAAGGTTTGCTTTAGGAAAGTTATTAAAGAATGTGTTCCATTCAGCTCTGCCCAGAGAAGCCCTCTATACTTGAAGGCCCATTTGCCCTGATTGCTCAGAACCACTCCCTGAAGCTCTTTGTGCTTTGGTAACACTTCTATACTGTGCCCAATCTCTTGATCAATTCACCCAAACTTCTGTGCTTCATTGTCCTCCCTGGCACTCAGGACAGTGGCCACTCAGTCCTCGGTGTACTCCCCTTTATACATATTTCTACCAGCCCTGTCTCATTTGCTTACTCATCTATTTGCTAGACTCTCTTAGGTCTTGTTTGTATTTCCTCCACGTTGTCGAGGGTATAGCACATTCTTGGTATTGCTTAAATACTTTCCAACTGGATAAATGAATGTAAACAAATAAATTCAAGTTATAATTACAACTCTGAACTCACCTCAAGTTCCATTTAAATTCTAATGCTTAATTTTTAACTATCTGGCAACTATACCACCTCTCTCTAGAATTTTTATCATTCTGAAATATTTTATATATGAAGAGAAGGATTTCAAATATACCTCCCACCCAATTTACACTTAAACTTTTAAATTACTTTAAACACATCTTATACATGGGGAAAAATGCAGACCCATTCTACTAACTATCTTATCAGTCCATTGGAATCCTTTCATTTGGAATTGTGTATTGTATTTATGGGTTACTGGAGAACAAATACATAATAAAGTACTTTTGTTCTTTTTTTTATTAAAATTAAGTTTACTAATTGAAAAGATTCTTGAGTTTTAAGGAACTCAGTTTTAGTTGCAAGGCACATTCATTAACATATCTAATAAATAAATTATACATATTAGATAATGTTTTTAAAAGATAATGAATGTTAGTTTTCAAACATTGGATCATAGTCTATAAGTGAAATACCACTTTGGACCACTAGAGGGAAACTACTTTCAAACTCACTAAAGAAGAATTTTGTCCCCTTGTGATTCAACAAGTCCCCATTCCTGTCTAGTCAGGTATTTGGTCAACATACAAATTAGTATCCTTTATTAACAATAAACATAATGATAATGTTTAATCAAATAAAAGTCCTATTTTCTAAGAGCTAGAAACAAAGAATCATATAACTGGCAACTGCTGTTTGCATCCCTCTAGAGGCAAAAGGAAATCTATAATTTGCCTTGAGAAAGTAGAAAGAGATCAGAGGCAAAAGACAGAAGCGGCACCAAAGTGCACTCTTATTCCTCTACCATCTGTCACAATCCCTGTCATTCCCCAAAGGCCATGTTTAAAAATGAGACAAAAGGGAGCTCCTAAGAACTTGAAAAAGGTAAGCATTCTGAATCAAACTGAATATTAAAATTCAACCATACAAGCTAGAAACTGCCAGAAATCAAGAGGAAAAGTGTCTTCCAGTATAAGCCTATAGTGAGGAGAAGGGTTTTAAAACACGTAAGGAAAGAAGAGAATGAACCCAAAATAAAACCTTTAGAACTATGTATTTCATAGGGAATGGCTGTATGTCTTGAAATTTATTTACTTAGAATATTGGATTAAAATGTAGAGCCATAATTTCAAGAATTATTATACTGCTATGATCTGAACAGATGAATTCATATTACATGTAATAAATTTATAATTGCTCAGCTGTTATATACCGACAAAAATTAATCAGGCACACACATGCAGCCCTAAGTCATGGACTGACCACGTTATCTTCTCAGGCTCTCAGCTCTCTACCACTTGGGGGCAGACTAAATAGTATAAGGAAAGAAGGATAAGCAATATAGTCAACAGATTCTATAAGTGATTTTTAAAATATAAATGGATGAGTGGAAGCCACTTAACTGCCATTTGGATCTATCTCACATATACCTGAAGAATGAAAGCATTATGACACAGCCAGAGTATAATTTGAATAATTCCATACTTTTTTATGGAATATTTTATGAAAAAAAAAATAATAATGCCCCAGGCATTAGTGATAGTGCAAAAAGATACTAGAGAGTCTTTTTTTTTTCCTTTCTGTTTCCCTATTCTCTTTAGAGGTTCCACTAAAGCTATTTTACCAATAGAAGAGTCAATTGTAGCACAAACTTCCCAGCCAATGGACAGATCTCAGATGGATAAATCTCAGTGACCAAACAAAGGTTCAGGCTATATTGATAGTCAATGCTTGTTCTGTCAGTCAGCATGGGCAATCAGGTTTCTGTTTGCAGCAAGTCTAGGCAGGTCCAAAGACAAATCCTCCTCTTACTTAAATTAGGAGATTTCTGTAGGTACACCTGATCAATGACTGATGTCATTACAACAAAAATCCATCTTTCCACGCATAGAAGAAATGTAAAATATAGAATATATAACAATTTGCTCTTTCTCTGACCATAATTAGAGTAAGGTATGAATAAAATGTATCAGAGTTCTGTGGATTCATCTTTTGCTTTCTTTAGATTCAAAGGATGGTTTTCTGAACACCTGACACATGAGCAATTAAGCTCATAATGGACTTGGCCAATGCCCATATTGTCAATGTAGTAAGATCAAATTAAAATGAAAAGTAGAAACATAATTACTTTCCAGGTACTGTAATATTGGACAAGGAGCACAGGCTAATCAAGATCATCGACTTAGTCACTTCTTTAGAAGATGGATCCACAGATATGAATGGAAAAATATAGAGATTGATAGAAGATGAATAATAACCACTCTCACCTTAGAGAAGAACCTCAAAGACCCTAAAATAATTCTGATGACCTAAAGTACAATAATTTGATAAATATTACCTTGACATTGATTTCAATAAAGCATCAATAATCTTGAACTTCTCAAGCGTAAAATGTAGAAAAAAACCATTCATCCATTGGTGGCAGTACCAACTACTTACAGAATGATTATTATATCCTAAGCATCGTGTTTAGTCATTCAACTGCACATGTATTGTCTTATTTAGGATGTGATTTTGTGAATTAGGTGCCATCTTCTTTAAAAAAAAACTGAGGTTTAAAAATGTTAAGTAATTTGCACAAATGGTATGGCCCTGGTTTGAATTTAAGTCAGTTTCACTTTGGAACCTATAATTTCAATTTACATTGTCTCTTGTTAATTATAACTCTGGTTTGCTGAGATTCCAGCCCAGCGAAACAACAATTATAAGTAATAGAAATATTATATCATTATTATCCATTATGATAAAATAGCTCTCTTTGGCAGAGATCACCAGTTTTTGGTGTAATACTTTTATTCTCCTTTTCTTTGTTTATTAATAGAGCCCTAGTTTTAGGAGCATGAATAATAAGCAGTGACAAAACTATACTGCACAACCTTACTCGCAATGTGTGGCCTTCTGATAAAATGCTGGATAAAAAATGTAAGCAAAAACACCTGTTCTTCTTAAAAGGGGACAGACTCACTAGCCACTTACCCTTTAGGTTTTTGTCATTCTCATTATTCTATAAATAAGATTCTGTGAAGACCTTCTTGCGAACCATGCAGGCAATTATGAGAGGAAGTCCAAAAAAATTACAAACACCTTGGGTACATTAATCCATAATTTCTTTATGACATTAATCTTTAGATATATTTTACTAGCAGTTGAATAAAGTCTCTAACTGGTAATAGTCTGGTTTTCTGAAATGTAAGGAACTGGAAGATACAAACTCAAAGTCACTTCTAGCTCTTAAACTTTATGACTTTATTAGATTAAGCATCCCAAAGATAAGGAGAGACAAACAAGTCAACTTCACAAGCATTACTGTTTGGTCCAACACTGTAAAATTTGATTAGGTAAAGCCCAGACTTGTTGTAATTCATCACAGAATGCCATTCACCCTTGGACCTTGTAACTCAAATATGTGAAAGCAGTTTGATCAGATAAAATCAATGTGGTCTGAATAATGAAATTTCATTTTCATTTACAATTGTGTGATTGTTTATATACCATCACACTTACAATGCTTCTATTTATGTAGTTGTATTGAGACTGATCTGCAAACTAGACTTTCATGCTGTTCTAAGTTCATATTATTTGTGTGTAAAGGTCAGTTTTGTTTTCTCCCTTTTGCAAAAATGGAAACTGAGGCTTTGGAGACATGAAGTAACTTTATAAGTTACAATAATGCGGTCCAGTACTCTTCTCCCTGTCCCACATTTTATTATTATTAGTAGTAGTAGTAGTACTGTTACTATTATTATTTAGAATATCCCTGTACTTACAAAATAATGGTAATAACTTAGGCAGATAAATATAAAATCTCCAAACAGATTGATTTGAAAACTATTGTAAAAGAAAAAAATATATACTACTGAAATTTAGCCAAAAAGGCCAAAAGAAAAGCCTATTTTTTTAAATAAAACAACTGTAACCATATTCCCTGTGGCAGTGTTACTTTCCAATGAATTGAATAAAACAACTTCATGGTAACAATTTCTCTGGTAACAATTTCCCACCCAAAATGGACTGATATATGTTGCTTGGAGTACAACCTTGTTGAAATATAAACACTAGATGACATATTTTTAACAGTTCCCCGTCAGCCCTATGATGTTAGGATTCTATGATTCACAGTCTCTACTCTCTAATACTTACAAATAACATAGAAAACACAGAAACGGTTAAGTCTCAGGAAATGGTAAGAAAATATGCCTGAACTCTTTGATGGCAGAATTTCATGTGTAAATCTTATACCTGTTGAATCAACGTCATAATTATTGGGCTTAGTTACTAATGACACATTCACTGTTTGTTTTGATAAGACAAGCAAGACACCTTGAAACAAAACAAAATAAAACTCCCCCAAACAAATGAACAAACACATCAATAGTACATAGAAGACAACCCTGTTGAAGGAAAATGAGACCAATGCAAGAAGCAGTTTTTGAAAGGAGTTTAATTTTTAAATATGGAGTCAAATTGGCATCTAGACTAAATAAGGTTGGCAGAAATGGGTCTCTACTGGGGTTGGAGATACGTAGTTAATGTCTGTATAATCATTATCATTGTATACCAAATGGTTTTGATTGTCCCCTCTTTTCAGACACATGACTAGGTTGCCTTCTGGCTTCTTTATGGTTTTGTGTGGCCATGTAACTTGTTGCAGCCTGTGAGTTGTGAAAGGATATGGCATGTGTTACTATAGATGAAAGATTTGCGCTGATGTGACAGCCTCTGGAACTCTCCTTTCCCTCTGCCACTGTCATCAGGGTGTCAATATCCCTTCGCCCTCCACAGTGAAGTCAAGGTCCCAGCCAATTTGCAATAGGGATTTAAACCAAAGGAGTGATAAAAACTTGTTTTGCTTTAAAACCACTGAAATTTCAGACTGTTTGTTACCACAGAATCCCTAACCCAAACCCATCCTGACTGATAAAATAAAAATTGGTACTTGAAATAATGTATGTACACTTACGCTTTTCTTGTTCCTTTAATTTTTCCTTGACAGAGGGTGGAGTAGGTTATATCATTTTCACATAAGAGGCATTTTCTTTTATTGAAAACAGCTGCTAGGTTCCAATTAGACATTTTTGAAAATGAAGATAAGCTTCATACTGTCAGCTGTGAAATTAAGCATGACTCTAAAAGCCATCAGGCAAGTGGGATAAAGGTCGTAGATTTATAGATTTGGTGATAATTAAGATTTCTGAATTTTAAAAAAAAAATGTGTGTTGAGTCATTTCCATGAGTACCTGACATACTAAATTCTGAAGCGTGGTTTTCTATTTTACTCTCAAGATAAAGAAGGACTATTTCCTCTCTTTGCTCAGGGTAAACAATTCACTCACTAATAATACAAACTCTGTGTACTTTTCACTTCAGACATTTAAAGTTTAACAGGAGAAAACATACACTCATCGAACTCTTCCTTGATTGAGGAATCTATCTTTTATACTTTATGGCTAGAGAACAAAAATGATGAATTATCTGAATTTTCTAGGTACACTCACTCAAAACTCTGAAAGGAGATATGGATTTCTATTTTACTGTCTTACTACTTCCATAATGGTTTATTCATGAACTGAAAGGTAAGACAAAAAGAACTCAATCCCTTTCTTTTGTGTTCTCGGTTAGATACAGGAATGTGAACTTTTCTATTTTTCTAAGGGCATATATAAACCTGACTTCATTAAATGCTTCCAGATAATACAGATAAAGTTGATCATTTGCAAACAATACATGGATGATATGATGCATACTGGGGATCAAAACATACCTGAAGCCACTAGCAGGTTGTTTTAAAAATAGCTCAGGTATGGGGAGAAATGGGTAAAGGGAATCAAATAGTACAAGCTTCCAGCTATAAAATAAATAAGTCATAGGGATGAAATTTATTGCCTAGTGACTATAGTTGATAATACTGTATTGCATGTTTGAAAGTTGCTAAGAAATTAGATCTTAAAAGTCCACATCACAAAAAAAATAAAATAAAAAATCAATTGTACTTATGTAAGATGACTTACGTTAACCAGACTTACGGTGGTAATCATTTCTCAATGTATGCAAATATTGAACCATTATGTTGCACACATGAAATTAATGTAATGTCGTGTGTCATTTATAGCTCAATAAAAATGAAGACAATTAGGGGCGCCTGGGTGGCGCAGTCGGTTAAGCGTCCGACTTCAGCCAGGTCACGATCTCGCGGTCCGTGAGTTCGAGCCCCGCGTCAGGCTCTGGGCTGATGGCTCGGAGCCTGGAGCCTGTTTCCGATTCTGTGTCTCCCTCTCTCTCTGCCCCTCCCCCGTTCATGCTCTGTCTCTCTCTGTCCCAAAAATAAATAAAAAACTTTGAAAAAAAAAAAAATTAAAAAAAAAAATGAAGACAATTAAAAACATAGCTTAGGTATGTAATGACAAAGCTATTCAGTAAACAAATCATTTCTATTCTTGTTTTTTTTTTAATGTTTATTTATTTTGAGAGAGAAATAGCACACAAGAAGTGGTGGGGTGGGAGGCACAGAGAGAGGGATACAGAGAGTCCCAAGAGGCTCAGTGCTGTCAGTGCAAAGTCCAACATGGGGTTCAAACTCACAAATCCTGAGATCATGACCTGAGCCAAAATCCAAAGTCAGACTCTCAACTGACCGAGCAAACCAGGTGCCCCAGTACTTTTTTTTTTTTTTTTACTTTTCCTTCTTCTTCTTTTAGAAAGAAAGAGAGAAAGTGTAAGTTGGGGGGCACAGAAAGAGAAGAAAGAGAGAGAGAGAGAAGGAGAGAGAGAGAGGGAGAGAGGGAGAGAGGGAGAGAGGGGGGAGAGAGAATCTTAAGTGGTTCCACATTCAGTGCAGAGTCCAATGTGGGGGTCAATCTAACCACCCTGGGATCATGACCCCAGCCAAAATCAAGAGTTGGACACTAAACCAACTGAGCCATCCAGGTGTTCTGTGTACTGTTTTCACTTATGTAGTATCAAATGTTGTAAAAATAATATGAAAAAAAAATCTAGTTCAACTGCCTTTCATATATATGAATAACTGCTAGAAGAGGTAAATTTTTTAAAAACTCTAAGTTTTCTGAATGATTTGCTTTGAGAGAGGATGATGACAAAGTGAGATAGTTGCTTATAGAGAAAAACTGATTATGGAAAAGAATTTGTGATCAACGTTAAGGCACATTCTACTCTCAAATACAGCAAGAACCTTGAGATGTTAAGTAGTTTTGTTTTACTGAAGTGGATCTAGTTGAATTCCAATGTCCTGTGGGTAATAATGATGGCCACGATGATTGCTATGTAAGAACTTTCAGTAAATACTAAATTTTTATTCTTAATCATCGACCCAGTGACTTCAAAATATTTTCAGCAATTATATTATCAACAAAGATGATGATAACCTTAGCCAGATAATTTAAGAGGGAACAGAAGTCAATTAAATAGCCATATATTTTGCTAATTGACTATATGTTGGAAAATCCTGTTATGCAAATATGTGCCTCATCTTCTTTGATGTTGTCTGTAGCAACATTTTTCTAGATATTTTTCCTAAGGCAAAGGAAACAAAAGCAAACATAAACTATTGGGACTACATCAGAATCCAAAGCTTTTGTGCGGCAAAGAAAAATCACAAACAAAACAAAAAGGCAAAGTACTGACAAAGAAGATATATGCAAATGATTTTTCCAATAAAGTGTTAATATCCAAAATATATAAAGAACTTACATAACACAACACTAAAAGAATACCCAAATAATCCAGTTAAAAATGGGCACAGGACCTGAACAAGCTTTTTTTCAAATATGGCACACAGATGGCCAACAGACACATGAAAAGATGCTCAACATCATTAATCATCAGGGAAATGTGAATCAAAACCACAATGAGATATTACCTTACACCTGTCAAAATGGCCAGAATCAAAAAGACTAGGGATAACAAATGTTGGCAAAGATGTGGAAAATAAAGAACTCTCGTGAAGTGTTGGTGGGGATATAAATTAGTACAACCACTGTGGCAAACAGCACAGACATATCTCAAAAAATTAAAAATAGAAATACCATATGATCTAATAACTCCACTATGGAGTATTTACCCCAAAACAGACACAAATTCAAAAAGATATGTGCATACCTGTGATCGCAGTATTGTTTACAACAGCCAAGATATGGAAGCAACCAAAGTATCTATCAATAGATGAATGGATAAAGAAGATGTGGTACACACACACACACACACACACACACACACACACACACTGGAATATTAGCCATATAAAAGGATGAGATCTTGCCATTTAAACCAACATGGATTGACTTTGAAGGTATATGCTAAGTGAAATAAGTCAGACAGAGAAAGATAAATATCATATGATTTCACTTATATGTGGAACCTAGAAAACAAAACCAATGGACAAACAAACAAAAAGTAGAATCAGACCTATAAATACAGAGAACCAACTGATGACTGCCAAAGGAAATGAGGGGTAAGAGTGGGAGGATATGCAAAATGGTTGAAGGGGAGTGGGAGATACAGGCTCCCAGTTATGGAACAAATTAGTCACGGGAGTGAAAGGTACAGCACAGGGAATATAGTCAACGGTACTATAAAAGCATTTGGTGACAGATGGTAGTTACACTTGTGAGCATAGCATAATGTACAAGTTATTGAATCACTCACTATATTGTACACCTGAAACTAATGTAGTATTTGTCTCAACTACTCTCAAAAATAAATTGAAAAAATGACTTATCTATGAAATCTGGGAAATCATATCAAAGATACACTTGATCAGAGTTATTGAAAACAGATATTCTAGTGTACATACAAACACACAACATTGTTGGATATGCTAGCTATATATAGTTGTGTGACCTTTGGCAAAAACTAGAAACAAAGCTGAAAAGAATGACTACATAAATTACAGCCCAGGCAACTGATGAGGAAAAGAAAAAAAAAAAAAAGAAATGAATACATACATTGAGGGAAATCTCTTATCACCAAAATTGATTTTTTCATGCATTTTAGATTTTGTTTTGATTCAATAAATTAAATGAGTCAGAAAATGAATTTAAATCTACCCACAAAAATTCATAATAAAATGTATGGTGGATTACTTCTGCTATGACATTTCAATTCACTCATCAGAAGACATCTGATTACTCATGAGTGCTTATATTACATTAGCCTCTTTACTTATGACAAAAGGCTGTATCAGGACTAATCCATTATGGGTTGTTGTTTTCTTTTTCCACTTAAAGCTCATCACTACTATCCACATTACATTCTATATTTAAATGGTAAGACATTGAATTGATAAATCTTGTTATATAATATAGAGTTGTTCTAAATTATTTCTTATCTCTCAGAATACTGAATAATTAAGATAACAGAGCTTGAGTCTTCAGTGAAACAAGATTATATAAATTTTTGCAATACCATTTAATTTTGAAACATCTCAAGTGGAAAGAAATGCACAGTTTTTCTGAAGTTCACAATAGCCCTCTCTGGATTTTATTTTTCTTTTTTCTAAAACCATATTTGAACTGAACAGCAAGATGAATAGACACAGACAAAATCTTTTCTTCTCTTATATTCTCAATTGTAGAGATGTGATACTCCAAAGAGAACTGGAGCCACTGTCTTGCTTTCTTAGTTGTTTTGGTATTCTCAGGACAAAAAAAAAAAGGAAATTAATTTCTCCCAAAGAGTTCTCCAAAAATATCTTTCTCAATTTAATTTCTCATAGGTCTTCAACTGGCTGCAATTCTCTATTAGAGATGTAGGGAATATAATTTAATCCAAAACTTTTTTTTCCAGAGACCATCAGACTATAAATACTTAATTTGGTTAATGTTTAGATTCAGCTTCCTAACAAGACAATTTTGCCATACATGGACCATAGATTTGAATTTATATGTATTTAAAAATCTGGTTTGTGATCCAATGAAAGACATTTAAAGTAAGAGGAGAAGGTGTTTTCTAAACCATCATAGGTAGGAGAGGCCATCTTATTCTGAATGGACAATCTCTGGATGGCCATCCTTCATAGAAATGAACTTGAAGTTTTCAGATTTTTTTTTTTGAGAGAGAGAGAGAGAATGAGCAGGGGAAGAGGGGCAGAGAAATAATTTTAAGCAGGGTTCACGTCCAGTGCCAAGTCCAACGTGGGGCTCGATCTCACAACCCTGAGATCATGACCTGAGCAGAAATCAAGTAGGGTGATTAATTGACTGAGCCACTAAGGCACTCCTTCAAACTTTTTCAATACAAGAAAGAGCAAATGTCTAACTACCACTTTTTCCTCATTTTCATTTACTCTGAATTATCTGTAGAAGAAGAGTATATATTGATGAATGAAGAAAATCATTAAATTATTCTATGCTTTACTTTTGTTGTTTTTCAAGTTTCATTGCTTTAAATATCAGAGTCATACCCACAGCAGACACAAATGTGGTTCTTGCTGATAGAAATGTTTGATTCTTCCTGGAATTGTCCAGAGGGATGTTTCATCAGGGTCACAGTCTCTAGAGATGGAAAGATTTACATTTTGTCTTTTGCAAACAGGGCAATTGTTTTCACTCATCTGGGAAGGAAACCAAAAATACTGGTCCAGGGATTAATTTGGGAGCCAAGGTATAAGGAATAGAGTTGCCAGATAATCAAATTTAATACAAATAGTTTTATTTTTTAAATCTGGCAATTCTAGTTATGAGCTTT